>NC_135233.1:523544870-523851953 GCF_051348905.1 Ranitomeya variabilis
AATATTGAAGGCAAATTTGCACTCATCAGCCCAGAAGCTGTGCATGGGACGTACTTGGACGTTCCAACATGAGAACGATCCAAAACAAAAGGCCAAGTCGACCTGTCATTGGCTACAGCAGACACAAGTGAAGGTTCTGGAGTGACCATCTCAGTCTCCTGACCTCAATATCATTGAGCGACTCTGGGGAGATCTCAAGCACGCAGTTCATGCTAGACAGCCCAGGAATTTACAGGAACTGGAGGCTTTTCCCCAAGAAGAGTAGGCAGCTTTACCATCTGAGAAAATAAAGAACCTCATCCACAACTACCACAAAAGACTTCAAGCTGTCATTGATGTTCGAGGGAGAAATACACAGTATTAAGAAATGGGGTATGTAAACTTTTGATCAGTGTCATTTGGATGTTTTGGCTTGTCATTATGATTTAAAAAGAGGAACCACAGTTGTTTGACAATAAATGGCTTCACCCAACCACTAACCATGAATGGAGAAAAAATGTTGGTGTTATCATTCATATTCTCTGAAAAAAGGCCAAGAAAGCAAAAATTCTGCCGGGGTATGTAAACTTTTGAGCACAACTGTATCACATACTGTACTGCTTGGTACAGTTTTGATAGAATATCTGTTTTATGTGTTGCAGATGTAGCAGCACTCAGAATGCTGAGCTGTGTATAACTCCGCCCGCACCTGATCGACAGATTTCTGTGTACAGTGTCAGCAAGTTTACGCAGATTACCCTGACTGCTGTGCATGTGAGATGTAGTCTGGCAGTGATAATCTCCTCATGATAAAACACCGATTGTGCTGAAACTACAACACACAGCCTAATAAGTGACACATCACTGAAATCAGGCTCTTATGCTCTCTTTTATTTCTCCCCCTCCCTCTCTCCTGTGAGAAATTCATATTCGGCGTTTAGCACTGGACCGTAACTGTACGAACCCCCAAGTTTTAAGTTTGGGTTCTCTCATCTCTCTTAATTTTAGAATGGTTTCCACCTTTTAAAGTTGTCTATATTCTGTACAAGTCACGTGAAAAATAACCTGAAATCTTTTCAGATAGAATAAGAAAAAAATAAGAAATTAAAATAGTGAGGTAACGTACATGTGCACACCCTTAAACTAATACTTTATTGAAGGACTCTTTGGATTTATTACATAATTCAGACTTTCGTGTATTAGTCTTTCAGCATGGCGCATCTAGAAATGGCAATCTTTGACTGCTCTTACTTGCAGTGACAGCAAGTCAGATTATGAGAGCATCTCTTATGTACAGCACCCTCTTCAGGTCACAGATTTACAATTGGGTTGGCGCAGCCATTATTTTGTTGCATTGGAGGTATGCTTAGTGTCGTTGTTGTGCTGAACTCTGAAATTCCTCTTCAGCTTTTTACCAGAGGCCTGAAAGTTTTTTATGCAAAATTGAAACTGTTCAGAATTGTTTACCTTAACTAAAGCCCCATTTCCAGCTGCCGAAAAAACAGCCCCAAAGCATAATGCTGACTCCACCATGTTTCATTGTGAGTATGGTGTGCTTTTAGTGATGCATAGGGCTGGCTTTCCACCAGACATCAGACATTTTCGCACATGCTTTTGGCTGATTTGATATAAGTTGTGTCAAAATATAGTTGGGCTCGGATGTTTTGCCAAATTCAAGTCACTTCATGACCATCTTCACAGTATTTCATGGTATATCTAATGCTTTGAAGAAAAAAAATATTCAATAATTTCAGACTTTCAATAATGAAATCATGTGACCCAAGTTTTATTCTTTTTATTTCTCCCATCGAAATGATTTCAGTTTTTCTCAGTGGATTTTGTACTATATTTTAGGAGGGGAATGTTGCTCGGGCACCCCTCTGCGCTGTGCCCGCCGTGCAGCTCCTATGTGCTGGTTGTTGTCTGCTATAATAGATGGTTTGAAGGCATACCACAGTACACACAACGGGTGCGGACCACCACATGCTTCCAAAATGGTGAACGTACATCCTACCAGTTGTTTTTCCTCTGGTTGGCAACTGTCAGTCTCAATGTGCTTTCTTTACCTATGACATGGCTCCTTTGTCCTGTCTGCACCATATTATTACACCTCTTTTACATTTCTTACGTAAAAAGGAAAATTAATTAATTTGTTGCACATACTATTAAAAGGACAAAAAGAATTATTCCGGTTGGCGATGGAGACTGGTGTGGTCTCACGTAAACCACTGTTCTTGTGTTATATTGGTTGCATGAGTAAATTACGGTACATATCCATCACTGTGAGAGGGTCCTACTGTTTATAACGCATTGGAATATTCCTTTATTGCAGTTATTGTAACTTTAATTACATAGCAACAACATATTACATAAGAGCCGGAAGGGTTATTCTGAAGCACATATACAGTATATACTACAATTAGTCATACTCACAATATAGCCACACATTAAAGGCAACTTGATATATGATGGGATATTGAGGAAGCAGTGTTGTAAGGGCAGTGAATCTGTGATTGAGAAGTTGGACCCTAGTACAATAGAGAGAACACTTCTCATTTTTTATAGTAGTTTTAATTTTTTTTACTGTCTTGTCTTATTACAACAATTCCAAATTTTCATGTTAACTAGAAAGATCTATATTTTTTTTACATTTATATTTATTTTTTCTCTGTGACCATTACATAGTGAGCATTAAAATGTCTGGCCATCCATGTAATGCATTGACAAGCACAGATCACCCAATTAGGACCATTCTGGCACATGGAAAGGGGGATCTAGATGAGACACCTGTCCCTTTTATAAAGTCAATATGCCCAAATAGGTAGAAAAACACATATAAAGTGAATCTATTACCAGAATATGACCTATTGTTTAAATCAAATTTTTTTTTTTTGTGTGTGTTTCAAATACACTGACGAGCAAAAGGGTAACAATGTTTTGATCTTTTGACTTTCAGGCTCCATATCTCACCATCCATTACTGCTTTGAACTTGAGACTGCTATCATTTTATAAACAATCATCTTGGCAATCTTATACATAAATTTGACTTGCAACTATTTAGTATATGATTAGTTTTACAGATTCTTATCACGTCAATGAATTGTTACTGTTTTGCTTCTAAAAATCTCAATTTAAATTTTTATTATTTTGTTCGTATTTTTGAAATCCACCTTTGACTTCCTACACTGCCTGCATCCTTCTGGGCTGCTCTCGATCAGATTCAAGGATGTCTCGACCAAAATCTGATCCCAGATCTCTTGGACACGTTCCCAAAGTTTGTGCATTCTGGTCGACTCACTTAGGTATGTATACAGCATTTTTTTTTTCATCTTTACCCACACGTGTTCAATTTGGTTGAGGTCTGGGGACTGTGGGGGCCAATCCGGCATCTCTACGTCATTGTTGTTATTATCGTTGTTATTGAATTATTTCTTCACTAATGTTAACATATGCTTCTGGTCGTTGTTCCTGCTGGAACACTTTGTCGTCCTTTTCATACCCACAGTACTCCAGTTTACAAAGCAACTAGTCTTGTAGGATAATTACATATTACCTGGTCAAGTATCTAATGCCTTTGACTGTGAAACAACCCCATATCATCAGGCTTCCTCCACCGAACTTGACAGTTCCTTCAATTTTTCCCTTGTTTCTTCAAGACCCATTTGCACCCATCAGAGCCTAGTCTATTGACTTTCATCTCACCTCTCCCAATCTAATACTGTCCACTTTTCGCACTTGTTTGCAAACTGGAACCAATGCTTCTCATGATTATATTGAAGTTGAGGCTTCTTCACCTTTTTTTCGAGCCACCATTCCAGACTTGTGTAATGTGTGTCGCATGGTGCCATGCAGCGGCGTCTGTGATCTCACTATTTAAAAAAAAAAAAAAAAAAAACACAAAAATTGAGCTTGGTTTAAGTTGGTATACATGCAGCACATAAACGCATGTTCACTTTGGCCATAAAGCATAAAAAACCTACAAGAAGCAAAACAAGCATAAACCCTGCTGTAACTAAATAAGTAAAAAAAGCAAAAGTGCATCTAAATAACTCAGGGTTCTTAGTAATACTGTTTTTGATCAAAAATAGCATAAAAGCCATCCAATCGTCGACAAGGTGCCCTGATCGGGACGGTCCTACACTGTCTAATATTAAAAACCTTACCATGTGTCAGAGTTGACCGCAGTCTGTGAATAAGGGGAAACAAAAGGACACTGCCTTTCAGGCCTTATCTACAGCATTCTACGACTCTGTAGATAAGCCCCCAATCCGACCTGCAAGATAACAAAAATAAGTTTTATTATACTTACCCAGGGGGCAGTCTGGTCCGATGGGTGTCACAGATCTGGGTCCGGCACCTCCCATCTTCTTATTATCGCCACCCTCCTGTTTGCATCATGGCTCCCCAGCATCGCGCTCCTGCGCAGGCATATTTATCTGCCCTGTTGAGGGCTGAGGAATGTACTGCCGTGTGCAGGCGTCGGGAAAGGTCAGAGAGGTCCAGCGCCTGCATACTGCAGTACTTTACTCTGTCCTCAACAGGGAAGAGAAGTACATCTGTGCAGGAATGTGATGTCGGGGAGCCATGAAGCAAGCAGGAGGGTGGCAATCATAAGAAGATGGGAGGCACCGGACCTGGACCTGCGACGCCCATCGGACCCGACCGCCCCCTGAGTGAGTATAATAAAACTTATTTTTCTTGTCTTTCAGGTTGGATTCGGGCTTATCTGCAGCATTATGGTGGCCGTATCTTATATCAGCCAAACCTGGTGACAGGTGCGCTTTAAATGTAGTTTCCAGCTGAAGGGAGGGAGGCCACACCCCGGCTTGCACAGAATGCAAAAATACAAAGAAAAAACACAAAAATTGAGTTTGGGTCACCTTGTCGACGGTAGGATGGCTTTTATGCTATTTTTGATGAAAAAAAAACAGTATTAGGCTACTTTCACACATTAGGTTTTTTGTTTTAGGCACAATGCGGCAATTTTTGAAAAAAACGGATCCATTTTTTTCCCATAGAGTTGTATTAACGCCGGATTGTGCCTGATGGCCAGACGTTTCATCTGTTTTTTTCCGGATCCGTCCAAATAGTCGTTTCTGGCGGACAGAGAAAACGTCCACTGCAACGTTTTTTTGTCCGGCGTAAAAAATCGCACATTGATAGAATTGGCCAAAAACACATGAAACGGACGTGTGAAGCAATGAATACGGTGCCCGGATCCGGTTTTCAATGCAATTTCCATACAAATCATGCAGATTTTCTTTTTCGATGCAATTTCCATACAAATCATGCAGATTTTCTTTCTCTCTCTCTCTCTTTCTCTCTCTCTCTCATCAGTTTTTCACAATTTTGGTCGGATCCGTTTAAACATTAGCTGGATTTAGCCTGAAAACAAAAACCTGATGTGTGAAAGTAGCCTTGCTAAGAACCCTGTGTTATATACATGCACTTTTGCTTTTTACTTATTTAGTTACAGCACGGTTTATGCTTATTTTGCTTCTTGTAGGTTTTTTATGCTTTATGGCTAAAACGAACATGCGTTTATGTGCTGCATGACGGGCGCCGCCTCCTCTTGCTGCATTATCATGACAAGAATCTGTATAATTAATCATATGCTAAATAGTTGCAAGTCAAATTTAAGTATGAGATATCCAAGATGATTGTCTATAAAATGATGGTAGACTCACTTTCGAAGTAATGGTGGATGGTGAGATATGGAGCCTGAAAGTCAAAAGTTCAAAACATCGTTACAGTTCACACTGGTCACTGGGGCTTTTTTGCTTCCTGTCTTTGCCCCTGGATAAGTTTTCAACACTCCCATCATCAGAGACAGGAAGTAAGACAGGATCCACCAACCACAAGAGGCAATGTCTCAGCTCCTCTGCTTCCCCCTCCCTCTAGGCTATGTGCACAGGTTCCGGATTTTTTGAGGTTTTTTTGCGTTTTTTCGCTGTAAAACCACAATAAAACCGCGAAAAAAACCCTCACATTAAGCATCCTATTAATAGAATGTAATCCACATTTTGTATGCACATGCTGCGTTTTTCTCTGGAGCAGAAACACATTCCGGAAAAAAATGCAGCATGTTTATTAATTTGCGGAATCGCGGGGATTCTGCACACATAGGAATGCATTGATCCGCTTACTTTCCGCATGTGGCTATGCCCACCATGCGGGAAGTAAGCGGATCGTGTGTGGATGGTACCCAGGGTGGAGGAGAGGAGACTCTCCTCCTGGCCCTGGGAACCATATAATTGTTAAAAAAAAAAGAATTAAAATGAAAAATCGTGATATTCTCACCTTTCGATGGCGCCCGGAGTCCTCCCGCTTCTCAGCAGTGACGTCATCCCAGGTCCTTCGCACAAAGCATCCCTGGAAATGGAAGCCGCCGCGTGCACCACCACTGAGGATATCGGGGGCCGTCGGAAGGTGAGAATAACCATTTTTTTATTTTTTTAATCATTTTTAAGATTAGATCTTTTTACTATTGATGCTGCATAGGCTATGTTTGGCAAGTGTGACCAACCTGTCAATCAGTTTTCCAAGCGATGCTACAGATCGCTTGGAAAACGCTAGCATTCTGCAAGCTAATTACGCTTGCAAAACACTAGTGTTTAGCGCGAATACGCATGCCAATTCCGCATGCGATATACCCACGGCAGGAAATTTCCGCGGCAATTCTGCAACTTGTGCACTTAGCCTTACAGTGACCTTTACACACGCTCATTATAGTCTTCAATACATAAAATAGGGTCTGACCATTGTGGCTATGTACATGTCTTGTTTCCTGAAACAACAGGAAGTTGGAGTCTAAAAAAGCCCCAGTGACCAGCATAAAAATTGCAAGATTTCTAATTTATAGATTCTGCAATGGGAAGAAATGTAAAAAATAAAAATACATACATTTAATATAAAAACCAGATTTTAAAAAATAGGTTCTGATTATACACTCACCGGCCACTTTATTAGGTACACCATGCTAGTAACGGGTTGGACCCCCTTTTGCCTTCAGAACTGCCTCAATTCTTCGTGGCATAGATTCAACAAGGTGCTGGAAGCATTCCTCAGAGATTTTGGTCCATATTGACATGATGGCATCACACAGTTGCCGCAGATTTGTCGGCTGCACATCCCAAAGATGCTCCATACAAGGCAGGATGGATCCATGCTTTCATGTTGTTTACGCCAAATTCTGACCCTACCATCCGAATGTCGCAGCAGAAATCGAGACTCATCAGACCAAGCAACGTTTTTCCAATCTTCTACTGTCCAATTTCGATGAGCTTGTACAAATTGTAGCCTCAGTTTCCTGTTCTTAGCTGAAAGGAGTGGTACCCGGTGTGGTCTTCTGCTGCTGTAGCCCATCTGCCTCAAAGTTCGACGCACTGTGCGTTCAGAGATGCTCTTAGGCCTACCTTGGTTGTAACGGGTGGCGATTTGAGTCACTGTTGCCTTTCTATCAGCTCGAACCAGTCTGCCCATTCTCCTCTGACCTCTGGCATCAACAAGGCATTTCCGCCCACAGAACTGCCGCTCACTGGATTTTTTTTCTTTTTCGGACCATTCTCTGTAAACCCTAGAGATGGTTGTGCGTGAAAATCCCAGTAGATCAGCAGTTTCTGAAATACTCAGACCAGCCCTTCTGGCACCAACAACCATGCCACGTTCAAAGGCACTCAAATCACCTTTCTTCCCCATACTGATGCTCGGTTTGAACTGCAGGAGATTGTCTTGACCATGTCTACATGCCTAAATGCACTGAGTTGCCGCCATGTGATTGGCTGATTAGAAATTAAGTGTTAACAAGAAGTTAAACAGGTGTACCTAATAAAGTGGCCGGTGAGTGTATATGTCCTTTGTAACCATTTTTTGAAAGGACATGTTACCAAAGATGTAGCCCTTTCATCTGAGCAGGATATTCTGGAAAAGTGCTCAATGCGAGGTCAACGTGCAGTGCAGTTCTATACATAAATATGTGTGTTCATGATTTATGTACTTTTCTCTTTTTGTTTGGTCCCATGGAAGATGAGAAATCTGGTAGGGTGTCCTTATTTCATTTTGTGATTAGTAATCTTATACCATAATATAAGTAAGGGCTTTAATGTCCTTTGGTTCTGCTGAGGTGCTAATCTCCAAGTACAAGGCCAGGACAGTAGAGAGACATGAAGATCAATTAATAGACAAGAAACCTTGAAAGCGGTGACAGAACATGCTACCTAATTAGCAGCCGATGAACCATGTCGGCCACAAAGGAAAGCTGCGTAGCTCCAGGCTATCCGCTCCAACAAGGCCTCTTTACAGAGCAGTGGGATGTAAATCGCTCCATCAGAAGACTGAGTAATATGTGGAGGAACTGGAACAGGAGCCTGGAGAGCAACAAGTGCTTCTGATGGCAGAAAGTTGTAGGGGCCCATACAGTCCCTTTCCCTTTTTGTCCTTTAGTACTCATCATTTTTTTTGCCAAATTCTTTAAAATTACGCCTAATATGAATTTGGAGCGTCAAAAATGGCCTTTATTTTAGCCTTTTTTGCAACTCTTTACCGTAACAAAATGTGACATTACGCAAAATGACACAAAAAACGTGCAAAATATCTGTAGTACATAAAGTCAGAGCAGGGGAGGACGGGACTTCATGAAAAGTCGCAAATGATGATATCAAGAGAAAACAGCTGAAAACGCTAATCCTGTCCCACAATGGCAAACATAATAATTAAAAACACAGGCAAACACATTTTAAAGTACACTTTAAAAAAGTGCTAAGTAAAATAAGTATTAGACACAAGTGAAAGGCTAAAAACATGGAAAATTAGGCAAAAAACAGGCGCATATGCTGACGTAATAATGCCGCGATGAAGCGTTTAATCCATGGATCCTGATTCTGGTACATTTCTAATGGTTCTCTAGGAACACTTGGAGATTGCAATGCACTAATTAAAGGGGTGGTATAAAAAAAGCCAAGGCTGAATTGAAATAATACACCGTTTTGTTGACTTAGGTGTACAAAAGGTATTTACCCCCTTGGACTTTTATGTTGATGTTATAGGGAGTCTGTCACCCCCTGGGACCTGACCTATTAATATGGCCATACAGGAAATGTTACACTAGTCCTACCTGAATGCCTCATATTAGTGGTCTTGTTGTTGAGAAATGTTATATTCTTTCTGTATGCTAATGATTTCTTCCAGGCTCTGAGGCGTGTGGTGCCTGGAAGAAATCTCTGCCTCCTGTTCCATTCTGTTTCAGTTATGGGTCCGGAATCCCATGCCTGCGCCCTGCACCCCCTCAAATATCCATACCTCGTCCCCCTTCTCTGGGCGCTGCATTCAGTGATCTGCGAAGGCAGCAGCGACTTCTGCTCCAGTGACCCCCGGCGTGTGCTCTCCCCACTTTCTCCCTGCACAGTTATCATTATGTACACATGGTTCCTAGCGATGACTATGCACTGCTGCGCACGCCGGAGGTCACAGTGACCCGCCAGTGCCTTCGCAGTAGATGCCAGGATGCAGTGCCCATAGAAGGGAGGAAGAGGTACGTATTGTGGAGGGAGTGCAGGGCGCAGGCGCGGGATTCTGGTGACACAACTGATGTGCATGTTAGGAGGGAAGTATTACAATGAAGACAGGAGGCAGGGACTTCTACCAAGCGCTGCACACCCCAGAGCCTGGAAGAAATCATTAGCATACGGAAAGAATATAACAATAAGACCATTAATATGAGGCATACAGGTAGGACTAGTGTAACATCTCTATTACCTATATGCCATTATTAATAGGTCATACACGTTCCAGGGGGTGACAGATTCCCTTTAAAGAGCCTTTTTCTGTTGTAATAGCTTTAAAAAGCCTATTTAATTCCATCGTGGTTGATGTGGTTCTGTAATATACCAGGAAAAGTCCAAGGGGTGTATAGTTCCCTTATATTCTGTAGACACAAACACATACAGATAGTTCAGTTATAAATCTGAAGACCTTCGTGTAGATTTTTTTAAGCATAGAAATGCAGCTCAGAATGAAATAATACAAAAAGATGTTCCATGCATGCAGATGTCTTAGTGGCCAATAGATATTAAATCTTCTCCATTATCTAGGTAAGAATGGATGTTGAGAATAATACCAAAACTTCAGGGAGTTGTCTGGGTTTAAAGACAATTTGAAAACTTCCTATCATGATATTCTGCAGGGATAATAAGCACTTTTTTTATAGGTTCCTCCATAGATTACAGCTGATTACTTGGGGTGATCATCCTATCATTGTACCCTTCTTAAAAAACAGAGTGGGTGACCCCTTTCAGTACATAGGGCTCACTGGGTGACCCTATATGGCATGTGCATATAGTAGTGACATTCTAGATAACATTTTTCGTTACAATAAGTGGTTGCTATCATTTCTGAAATATTATAATGTATGTAGTAATGTGAATGTGAATTGTGCCCACCCTACACAGGCCTCTGGCCGGAGACCATGCCGGTAGAGGGAAGCTAGTTATGTTCTGTGGCCGGTATCCGCCTGTCCTGTGTTTACACATGTATTCGGCTGGCCCTGACCTGGGGCTTGGCTCGGATGATGAGGGGGCACTGTCAGCTCAGCAGTAGTATCAGCTGATTGCGGAGTTGGGGGTTGCACTGGGTAAGATGTAGGAGCCCCGAACCCCACTGGGCGGCATGGATGTGCAGTAAAAGTTTTGTACAGAGATAATATTTCTCTATCCCTTTTTTTCATTTCACATGGACAGCACCATCCAGATAAGCAACACCGGGATATTTCCGAACAAGACAAAGAGGGTGCACGAAAGTTCATTGAAATCAGTGAGGCATGGAAGATGCTGGGAAACGAGGAGACGAGGCGAGCCTATGACCTGCAGCGGCGTGGTGAGTTCCCGCAGACCGCTCCTCCTCTGGATCTTTTTTGGCTCGGCAGCAGGGAGATTACACCTCCTGTTTGTTAATAAGCTCGGCCCTTTCTATTTTCAGCCATTTGCTCTTTTCCTTATAAATAATAGACGGCAGTTGAGAGCCACAGTGCGGCTGCGTTTTTTTCTCTTATTGCTCTTGCTGTACACGACAGAGAATTGGGCTATTTTAGACCGGTATGTTTAAAATTACATAGTGGAGGGTATGTTTTCTGTGGGCCTAGGGGAAATTGCTAGCATTGAATGACTCATCTGTGCTTACTGCATCTCCGCAATCTCCACTGACAAGTTGGGTTCATAAGTTACGCCCCAAAGCAACAGCGCACCGTGCAACCTTAGGTTTCCACTGCTGTCATTTAAGCACAGTGTTTAGGACCTTGGATTTAACAAGCATTTAAAAAAAAAAAAAAAAAAAACCTATCTTGCCAACCGCCAGAAACAATATCAGAAGAGGCATCGACATGTGTGCAATGACAAGACCAATGTAATACTGGCACTAGGGGGCTGCTCGCTAGGTGGGCTATACTTGTTCTATAATATGCTATTCTAGCTATCTGTCCAGGCCCCTTTTTTGTGGGATTAATTTAAGTTCTAAATGTCAGTGTTATATTTGTTGGAAGAGTTACAAAACCTTTGTATGTATTATTTACATTTAAGTTCCCTTTTAATTACAATCAGATCAGTGGGGGTCCAGGACCTGGGACCCTTACCAATGAGCTTAGGTAACCGGAGTGCACAGCTCCAACCTGAGCATGCGCACAGAGCAGAGTGGAGGAAGGATGCCCTAGAAAGCATATGCTAGAAGGCTATGAAGCCTATACTTTATATTAAATCCGTACCCTGCTCTGTGTGTGCGCTAGGGAAGGATTGTGGGGGTTCAGGTCCTGAGACCCTTACCATATAGTTTAGGTAACTGGAGTGCACAGCTGCAACCTGAGCAAGCGCACAGAGCAGAGTGGAGGAAGGGTGTAGTAGGAAACATAAGGGTGTAGTAGGAAACATATCGTGGAAGGCTACGAAGCCTATACTTTCTATTACATCTGTATCCTGCCCTGTGTGTGTTTGCCAGGGCAGGATTGTGAGGGTCCAGCTCCTGGGACCCTTACCAATGAGCTTAGGTAACCGGAGTGCACAGCTGCAACATGAGCATGCGCACAGAGTGAAGGAAGGATGCAGTAGAAAACATGCTAGAAGGCTATGAAGCCTATACTTTCTATTATATCTGTATCCTGCTCTGTGTGTGTTTGCTGGAGCAGGATTGTGAGGGTCCACCTCCTGGGACCCTTACCAATGAGCTTAGGTAACCGGAGTGCACAGCTGCAACCTGAGCATGTGCGCAGAGTGGAGGAAGGATGCAGTAGAAAAAATATGCTAGAAGGCTACGAAGCCTATACTTTCTGTTACATCCGTATCCTGCTGTATGTGTGCGCTGGGGCAGGATCGTGGGGGTTCAGGTCCTGGGACCCTTACCAATGAGCTTAGGAGACTGGAGTGCACAGCTCCAACCTGAGCATGCGCACAGAGCAGAGTGGAGGAAGGGTGCAGTAGAAAACACATCCTGGAAGGCTATGAAGCCTATACTTTCTATTACATCCGTATCATGCTCTGTGTGTGTGCGCTGGGGCAGGATTGTGAGGGTCCAGGTACTGAGACCCTTACCATATAGATTAGGTAACCGCAGTGCACAACTCCAACCTGAGCATGCGCACAGAGCAGAGTGGAGGAAGGATGCCCTAGAAAGCATATGCTAGAAGGCTATGAAGCCTATACTTTCTATTACATCCATATCCCGCTCTTTGTGTGCGCTGGGGCAGGATTGTGGGGGTCCAGGTACTGAGACCCTTACCATATAGATTAGGTAACCGCAGTGCACAACTCCAACCTGAGCATGCGCACAGAGCAGAGTGGAGGAAGGATGCCCTAGAAAGCATATGCTTGAAGGCTATGAAGCCTATACTTTCTATTACATCCGTATCCCGCTCTGTGTGTGTTCTGGGGCAGGATTGTGGGGGTTCAGGTCTTGAGACCCTTACCATATAGGTTAGGTAATCAGAGTGCACAGCTCCAACCTGAGCATGCGCACAGAGTGGAGTAAGGGTGCAGTAGAAAACATATCCTGGAAGGCTACGAAGCCTATACTTTCTATTACATCCGTATCCCGCTCTGTGTGTGCGCTGGGGCAGGATTATGGGGGTTCAGGTCCGGACACCCTAACCATTTAGCTAAAGCACACCCCCAATATGAGGTTTTTTGTTTTTAGCCCTGGCAACATCTTTAAGTTTGCACTGATCTAGCTCACACACTTCCATAAATATTGTATACACACAGTACGAGGGGCACAGTATGAGGGGCACACAAAGCACTCGCCAGAAGCGGTCTCAGCCTTATTAACTCTCAGCAGTGCAAGATGTGGATGAATGGCTAATATGATGCACAGTCCGCTAGCACTGGACAAGGCGAAAAAGAACCAAACAGCAGACATCTACAACAACATGTCAGAAGATGAGGAGCTTTGTTTTTGGTTACACGTTGGCAATTCCGTAGAGATGAACATTTTCAGTAGCTTGCTGTGACTTTACTAAAGCATTGGTACTGGAAGAGTTAATTTAATATAAAAATTTCTATATAAATCAGCATCTCTCGCCTGCAAATTTTTTTTGCGCTTCTGAGAAAATAGCTTCTTAAAGCAGCGACAGGCTGTTGGGAGCAAGGAAGGGGGAAATGTAGGTCAGATCTGTCACACACAGGCTCCTGTTACATGATGTGATAGCCTGTCTTTCTGCTTCGGCCTGGGGGTAGGAGTCCCTCAGCCTTCCATTAGAGCCTTCAATAAATGTATGCCCACCCTTCTTGCTAATGGGAGGGGGACTCAATAATAGTGTATTGCCTATGGGGAAAACACTCAGTGGCACATTGCAGTAACACACTCTGGCTTCTCTTTCATGCATAGCCACCATCGGCCTGAAAGGAGAGAGCTGCCGCTGTAGATTGTTTGCAAGGTTCACTCCATCACATCTTCCTCTTCTGTTAGCATTTTATGGGGGTGGCTAGACATCGGAAAAACAAACTTGCTCCCAGCTCTATCAGCTTTCTTGGGCCAGATGCTATTTTTCTCTATTTTTTTGGCGTCTTGCATGTAAATTTGGTGGTAGTAGCCATCTTGTAAAATTCATGGCCTATACACTGTACAGGATCCCAGGATGAAGAGCACCTTTTTCCTGTTTGTGTTAGTTTATGGTATGTCTCTTGTCATTATTTAGCATGGTGTTTCTCATTTACATTGGCCATTTTTGTATTTAGGGGTCTCTGTCCCTTGTACCGCCATCTGACCCCCCTATCACAAACACGTGACCCTCTTTACTGAAGTCTCTGACCTGTGACTTTATTAGCTTTCCATTGAGAAAGCCACCTCCTCTTGTCTGGATAGAGTTGCCGAGCTGCCGCCACGCTGGGGTCGGGAACCTACAATGGAGGTTCCATTTTGGGTAGACAGCCTTTTTCAGAAAGTGATGATTACATATTTAGAACTTGTATGTTTAAAAGGGTAGGAAACCTAAAAATCAAGAGTGCCAATAAAAACACTTTTTTTTCCATTCTGTGAGAATGTATGCAAACTCCCTAAACAAATCGTCTTTCAGAAACCTGGATACAGAAGTCTGTCTACTCTCTATTTATTCTCTGCAGTTTTATTTTGTCTGATTTCCGAGAGATCAATGGGAAAAGCAATACATGGCAGCCGTCTTCTCCTAGCCAGAGACAGATCTGATCGTGAAGCCAATCTGTGGAAAGGAAGGAGAACTTTGTGATTTAACAGGAGTGGAAATACTAGAATATTCGTTGTTTTTTATGACCATTTTTTACGTTAAAACAAATAATCATCAGGTTAACTGGCTAGTTTTTCCCCTTATTTTATTAGCGCTGCTCCCCTGAATAATCTGTGTTTTGTTTTTTTTAATCCGCCGTACAGTTTCAGAGACATAGGCCTTTTTATTGAACTTTTATTATTATTATTATTTATTTTTATTATTATTATTTTATTATTATATTATTTTATTATTATTATTTATTATTATTATTTATGATTAACCTTTTATTGATCTTTATGGTCTTTACCAGTGGGTGTGGCTCACAGAGTAATTATGCAGAGCAGCCTACAGACACGTCCCTAAAAACGTGAGCCACGCCTCCTTAGAAAATACCTTAAAAATTTGCACTTAATAAAAGCCCATAGCTTGGGAACTGTATGACGGATTTTAAGAAAACAAAAACCGTAATGTTCAGAGGGACAGCAGGAATAAGGCTAGGTTCACATTGCGTTAATGGATTAACGCTAACGGACTGCGTTGCACGGCGAAAATGTCGCAATTAACGCCGTGCAACGGGTCCGTTAGCGCACCCATTGACAGCAATGTGATTTGTGCCTGTAGCGCATCGCTAGCGCATGCCATTTTCGGCATGCGCTAGTGATGTGCCGTTCTTTTGTGACGGAGGTCCAGTCATCGCTAGCGCATGCCATTTTCGGCACGCGCTAGTGATGTGCCGTTCTTTTGTGACGGAGGTCCGGTCCTCGCTAGCGCAGATCGGGGATCTGCGCTAGCGGGGACGGTGAACGCGGACCCTAGAAAAACATTGCGTTAGCGCAATCCGCTAGCGCTATGCGCTTAACGGATTGCCCTAACGCAATGTGAACCTAGCCTAAAATAGGAGCAAAAACTGGCCACTTTTGACTTGGGGACATGTCCCCTTTAACCCCTTCCCAACATGCACCATATGTATACTGTGTATCAAGACTCTGAACATTTTGATCACCTTTTGTGCATTACTGCCCTTTTCCAAGATGGCGTCTTTGGTCTCATGTGCACTGTGTCTTCCTGCTATAAAACTCCACCCCAGCCTTCAGTCTGTGCTAGAGTATTCTGCCTTGCATCCAGCTGCTCCTGTGAACCTGTGGGGTTATCCTGCTACTCTGCTCTGAGTTCCTGCTGCATACACCAGTTTCCAGTAATCCTCCTTCATCTGCTGCTCGTGTTTGTTTCCATCTGCATTTGCTGGACATGTAAGCTGTTGCTGCTCTGCGAGAACCTGAGACTATTACCCAGGCCTCCCTGGTTGTGCTAAGATATTATTTGAACTGCCTTATAAGCTTATCTATCTGTGTTTAGACTACCAAGGACTTATTCGTGTCAAGTATCCTCATGAATAATTGTGCTTCATAGACTTTCTGCTTGATTGCATTTTCCTCTGAAGTTTCCTATAGACTGTTAAGCTGCGTTTGATATTTGCACCAAGTGTTGTGGACTTGAGTTTCTCTCTGCACCTGTTTGAATCACCGTGTGATAATATAGACTTTACCACTTATAAAACTGTGTCCTGTAGTTGTCTTGTTCCATGCAAAGAGTCTCCTGAGTTATCCCTTATAATCATTACACTGTGTTGCCGGATCTGCATTCTTGCAAAGCTAAGTACATATACAGTGACCTTTTTTCGGTCACCACGATGCATTGTGCAGTGACTGAGTAAAGTTGGCTGCTGTGTCTGACAACAGGCCATCCCTGCACGTCGCCCCTGGGTGACTGTACACTCCCCCCTATTGGCGATTGCTGTGTTTGACTGATTAGTTCTGACCAGCCAATCACAGCGATGTCACAATCAAGTTGGGGAAAAAAAAATCAATATTTCATGCTGTGATCGGCGCTGTTTCAGACAGCACCAATCACAGCAGTCACAATGGATGGGGTGATCACGACGTCACCTTGTCTGATTAACCCCAAAGGTGTTAATCAAAAATAGCGATTCCCCTCTCTGCACTCCATCTTTCCCTCAGAGTTGGTGTGCAGGGTGGTTGTATATGCCCTGTGTTACATGAGTGAAAGAAATTAATTGGTGGCCAGTGCGATCTGTCTCATGTTGTGCTGTCTGTGCGCTGGCTGTTGTGTGACCAGTCTGTGATCCCAGCAGCAGCAGTTCCCCAATCCCTGTTCCAGTCCCAGCCCCACCCCTCATCTCCCACCCCCAATCTCCCCCACTCTCAGTTGTATTTTTGTGCACTTTTTGCTCCTTTTCCATGTGCATGGTGTCCTGCGCTGTGCATTCGTGGTCTGATTTGTATCGCTGCTGATCAGAGTCTGCTCCAAGGGACTTTTTTATTTTTAGATATACACTGTGTTCCAAATTATTATGCAAATAACATTTCCTCATATTTTCTCTAAATTACCTATCTGAATTGCAGTCATTGTTATTTTCCAGTCATCTACTATTCTAGTATAATTGCAATGTTTTGGAACAAACTGCCTATGAAAACAGAATCTTTAAAAAAAAAAATAAACACTCAAAATGCATGTTCCAAATTATTATGCACAGCAGAGTTTTCAACCTTTTTTATTTTATTTTGAACAAAAAAATGGTCAATTGTGAAGTTATAAGCATTATCAGCTTATTGAAAAAGGTAATCAAACAGTTTTCAAGTGAAAACTTTATTCTAGGTGATGTTACATTTGCACGTAGGACCCCTTGTTCGAAAGAAGCTTCTGAACTCTCTCGTCCATTGAATTTGTCAGTTTTTGGATGGTTTCTGCTTCAATTGTTTTGCATGTGGACAGAATACCCTCCCAGAGCTGTTGCTTAGATGTGAACTGCCTTCCCCCATCATAGATACTCCTTTTGATGATGCTTCAGAGGTTCTCAATGGGGTTGAGGTCAGGGGAAGATGGTGGCCACACCATAAGTTTGTCCTCTTTTATGCCCATAGCAGCCAGAGATGCAGATGTGTTTTTTTGCAGCATGAGACGGTGCATTATCATGCATGAAAATGATCTTGCTGCGGAAAGCATGGTTCTTCCTCTTAAACCATGGCAGGAAGTGTTGTTTTAGAAACTCCACGTAGATTATGGCGTTCATCTTTACCCCTTCATGGATCATAAAGGGGCCGACAATCTCTCTCCCCATGATTCCAGCCCAAATCATTACTCCACCTCCTCCTTGTTGGCGCCTTAGCCGTGTTTTCATGGGGTGTCCATCAACCAGCCATTTTCCACTCCATCCATCTGGACCATCGAGCGTTGCACGGCACTCATCTTGGAAGTCAGTCTTCATGTATCGTTTGGCCTATTGCAGCCTTTTCTGCTTGTGTGCAGTGGATAGAGGTGGTCAACAGGATGTCTTACGCACCTCTGAAGGACCTTGCATCTTGTTGTTCTGAGGACGTTGGAGGCACCAGGAGCTTCAAAAACTTGTCTGCTGCTATGACAAGGCATTTTTGCAGCTGCTCTTTTAACCTTACGCAATTGCCTGTTGGAAAGAGTCCTCAATTTTTCCTTATCAGCACGCACACGTGTGTGCTGGGAATCAGCTACATACTTCTTGATTGTGCGATGATAACGATGAAGTGTCTTGGCAATGTTGATTGTAGTCATGCTTTGACCTAAATACTCCACAATTTGTTGCTTCTCAGCAGCCGACACATCCTTTTTCTTTCCCATTTTGGCAAAAAATGTAGGCTGCTTAATAATGTGGAACAGCCTTCTTAAGTAGTCTTGCCTTTATTTGGACACACCTGCCAAACTAATTTGCACAGGTATCTGCAATTGTTTCAGTGATATAAAGAGCCCTGACACACATCACCATCAATGAGTTTAAATGACAAACAAAAAAATTCTAACATTATCACTCCTAAACTCTTTGTGCATAATAATTTGGAACACAGTGTAGTTTGAGTGGTGGACGTCGCAGTGTAAGTCACGTCCAATTTTCTTTTAGGAAAAAAAATAATAGCAGTTAGTACAGAGTAGCTTTATAGGTAGGGAGGTAGCGCATTGGAGTAGCGGACGTAGTGGAAGTGATGTCCGATTTTATTTTAGGAGAAAATAATAGTAGTTCTTACAAAGTAGCTTCATAGGTAGGTAGTAGCGTTTTTCTTTTGAAAAAGAAGCAAAAAAGAATTGTTGTTGCCGGGTAACTTCCTAGCTAGTGCATTAGGCTAGTGTATGTTGCAGTGTTAATGACGTCCGTTTCTCTTTTGCAAAAAAAAAAGAGTAGTTAGCGCCGGCAAATTTATAGCTAGTGCATTAAAGAGCGTCTGTCGCAATGTCACTGCCTCCGACACGGATTCAGGCAGTGAGCAAGATCCCACATTCCTCTATTCCTCCTCATCTAGTGAGGAGGGACCCCCGGAAAGGCGCCCTATGATCCAGGCAACCCCTACAGTAATCGGTCCCGTATGGACTCCACCTCCCGAAAATTCTCAGCCTGTTATTCCAGATTTCATGGGCAGCAGCTCAAGAATCCAATTTGATGTTACAGGCCTCACTGAAATTGACTTTTTCAAATTATTCTCAGCGATGAAATAATAAAGAAATAATGACATTCCGGGGCATTGTGCTGCATATGGGCAGAGTCAGAAAACCAGATCTCCAGCAATACTGGAGCACTGATATTCTCTACAGCAGAGGTGCCAAACTGCATTCCTCGAGGGCCACCAACAGGTCATGTTTTTAGGATTTCCTTGTATTGCACAGGTGATAATTTAATCACCTGCACAGAATGATTCCAGCACCTTGTGGAATGCTAAGGAAATCCTGAAAACATGACCTGTTGGCGGCCCTCGAGGAATGCAGTTTGACACCTCTGCTCTACAGCACATCGGTATACCGCATGGCCATGACAAGGACACGATTTGAAGCAATCCAAATTTTTTTTCATTATATGGATAATGCCCAGTATCCTCTCTCCGAGATGATCCTAACTTTGATTGTCTATATAAAATTCAGCCAGTAGTTGACCACTTCAGCAGAAAATTTCCTGAGGCGTACAACCCCCATAGGGACATCTGTATTGATGAATCTCTGGCTAACATTCCGACAATACCTGCCCAGTAAGAGAATCAGGTTCAGAATTAAACTGTACAAGAGTACCTGCGGGTACACCCACAGATTTGGGGTCTACGAAGGGGAGGACACCCTGACTGACCCCCCGTCCTGGGGATGAGTGGGCAAATTGTGTAGGAATTGCAGCACCCACTGGTGGATAAGGGTTTCCACCTGTACGTAGATAACTTTTACACCAGCATCCCACTCTTCAAGACCCTGTCAGAGGTACAGTTGCATGCGGCACTGTATGAAAAAATCAGAGAGGCCTCTTTAAGCCGCTAATTGGGCAACTGCTGAGAAAGGGCGACAGCAGAGCTCAATGCAGTGACAACATGCTGGTGGTCAAGTATAAGGACAAGTGGGTTGTCCTTATCCTGACCACCATACACCATGACAACAGCTCTCTTGTCACTGTCCTAGTTACCACAACAAAAGTCCCAAATTGGATTATAATAAGTATATGGGGGGTATAGATCTTTCAGATCAGGTTCTCAAACTATACAACTATACAGTGCCATACAAAAAGACACAATTTACTATTGTGAAACCTGCCCTGAGAAACCTGGCCTTTGCGTTAAGGATTGTGTTGTGAATTCTGCTCTTGGGTTCCCTCCGGTGGTTGTTGGTAGTAATGCAGTTGTCCCTGGGTTGCAATCCTGGGCAGGTGTCCCTGCTGATTGCAGCTCTGAATGGGATATTTAGGTGTGCAGGATTCATTAGCCCTTGCCAGTTGTCCATTGTTCTTGGAGGTTTTGCATCTCTGTCTGGTTCCTCCAGCCCTGCTGCCAAATCAGCAAAGATAAGTGTCTGGTTTTGTTTCTACAGCACACATGCTGTGTGCTTTACAATTCAGTACTATTCAATGTTTTTTCTTGTCCAGCTTAGACTGTGTTTGGATATTTCAGTCAAGTTGGATTCTCAGGAGATGCAGATATACATTCCATGTCTTTAGTTAGATGGTGGAATTTTTGTATTATCTGCTGTGGATATTTTTAGGGTTTTAATACTGACCGCTTAGTATTCTGTCCTATCCTTTCCTATTTAGCTAGCGTGACCTCTTTTGCTAAATCCTGATTTCTGCCTGCGTGTGTCTTTCCTCTAATACTCAGTCAATATTTGTGGGGGGCTGCCTATCCTTTGGGGTTCTGCTCTGAGGCAAGATAGAATTCCCATTTCCATCTATAGGGGTATTTAGTCCTCCGGCTGTGTCGAGGTGTCTAGGATGTGTTAGGTACACCCCACGGCTACTTCTAGTTGCGGTGACAGTTTAGGGTTTGCGGTCAGTACAGGTTCCACCTTCTCCTGAGAAAGTCTCATGCGGCTCCAAGGTCACCGGATCATAACAGTACAACTGGCCGACAATGAGTTAAATGCATCTCAGAAGAAGGGAAGAAAGAGCCATTTTTTTTCTGTAGCCTGCTTTGTCTTTTCTTCCCTCTTTTTCTCTGGGTGGCTGAGGAGTCTTGTGCTAGCATGGATGTTCAGGGATTAGCTTCTCGTGTAGACCAGCTTGCTGCTAGGGTACAGGGTATTTCTGATTATATTGTTCAGACTCCAGTTTTAGAGCCTAAGATTCCTACTCCTGATTTGTTTTTTGGGGACAGGTCCAAATTTTTGAGTTTTAAAAACAACTGTAAACTGTTTTTTGTTCTGAGACCTCGATCCTCTGGTGATTCCATTCAGCAGGTTAAAATTGTCATCTCCCTGCTGTGTGGTGATCCTCAGGATTGGGCATTTTCCCTGGAATCTGGGAATCCGGCCTTGCTTAGTGTAGACGCCTTTTTTCAGGCTTTAGGTTTATTATATGATGAACCAAATTCTGTGGATCAAGCGGAGAAGACCTTGTTGGTCCTGTCTCAGGGTCAAGAAGCGGCAGAATTGTATTGTCAGAAATTTAGAAAATGGTCTGTGTTGACTAAATGGAATGATGATGCTTTGGCGGCAATTTTTTAGAAAGGGTCTTTCTGAATCCGTTAAAGATGTTATGGTGGGGTTTCCCACGCCTTTCGGTCTGAGTGATTCTATGTCTCTGGCCATTCAGATTGATCGGCGTTTGCGGGAGCGCAGAACTGTGCGCGCTGTGGCGTTGTCCTCAGAGCAGATGCCTGAGTCAATGCAGTATGATAGGATTCTGTCTAGAACGGAACAACAGGGATTCAGACGTCAGAATAGGTTGTGTTTTTATTGTGGCGATGCTTCTCATGTCATTTCAGTCTGCCCTAGGCGTACAAAGAGGATCGCTAGTTCATTTACCATCAGTACTGTACAACCTAAATTTTTATTATCTGTGTCCTTGATCTGCTCATTATCATCATTTTCTGTCATGGCGTTTGTGGATTCAGGCGCCGCCTTGAACTTAATGGACTTTGAGTTTGCCAGGCGTTGTGGTTTTCCCTTGCAGTCTTTGCAGAACCCTATTCCTTTAAGGGGCATTGATGCTACACCTTTGGCTAAAAATAAGCCCCAGTTCTGGACACAGGTGACCATGTGCATGGCGCCAGCCCATCAGGAAGATTGTCGATTTCTGGTGTTGCATAATTTACATGATGCTATCGTGCTGGGTTTTCCGTGGTTGCAGGCACATAATCCTGTGTTGGATTGGAAGTCTATGTTTGTGACTAGTTGGGGATGTCAGGGGGTTCATAATGATGTTCCTTTGATGTCAATCTCCTCTTCTTCCACTTCTGAAATTCCAGAGTTTTTGTCTGATTTTCAGGATGTATTCGATGAGCCCAAGTCCAGTTCCCTTCCACCGCATAGGGACTGTGATTGTGCGATTGACTTGATTCCAGGCTGTAAGTTTCCTAAGGGCCGACTTTTCAACCTGTCTGTGCCTGAACATACCGCCATGCGGAGTTATGTTAAGGAGTCTTTGGAGAAAGGACATATTCGGCCATCTTCTTCACCGTTGGGAGCAGGATTTTTTTTTGTTGCTAAGAAGGATGGCTGCTTGAGACCCTGTATTGATTATCGCCTCTTGAATAAGATCACGGTCAAGTTTCAATACCCTTTACCTCTGCTTTCCGATTTGTTTGCTAGGATTAAGGGGGCTAGTTGGTTTACTAAGATTGACCTTCGGGGGGCATATAATCTTGTTCGTATTAAGCAGGATGATGAATGGAAAACTGCGTTTAATACGCCCGAAGGCCAGTTTGAATACCTTGTGATGCCATTCGGGCTCTCTAATGCTCCATCTGTTTTTCAGTCCTTCATGCACGATATCTTCCGGACTTATCTTGATAAATTCATGATTGTATATTTGGATGACATTTTAATTTTTTCCGATGATTGGGAGTCTCATGTGAAACAGGTCAGGATGGTATTTCAGATCCTTCGTGATAATGCTTTGTTTGTGAAGGGGTCTAAGTGTCTCTTTGGAGTGCAGAAGGTTTCTTTTTTGGGCTTTATTTTTTCTCCCTCATCTATAGAGATGGATCCGGTTAAGGTTCAGGCCATTCATGATTGGATTCAACCCACATCTGTGAAGAGCCTTCAGAAATTTTTGGGCTTTGCTAATTTTTATCGCCGTTTCATTGCTAACTTCTCCAGTGTGGTTAAACCCTTGACCGATCTGACGAAGAAAGGCGCTGATGTGACAAATTGGTCCTCTGCGGCTGTCTTTGCCTTTCAGGAGCTTAAACGCCGATTTACTTCTGCCCCGGTGTTGCGTCAACCAGATGTTTCTCTTCCGTTTCAGGTTGAGGTTGACGCTTCTGAGATTGGGGCAGGGGCCGTTTTGTCTCAGAGGGATCCTGTTGGTTCCTTGATGAAACCGTGTGCCTTCTTTTCCCGTAAGTTTTCGCCCGCTGAACGCAATTATGATGTCGGCAATCGGGAGTTGTTGGCTATGAAGTGGGCGTTTGAGGAGTGGCGACATTGGCTCGAGGGAGCTAAGCACCGTATTGTGGTCTTGACCGATCATAAAAATCTGATTTACCTCGAGTCTGCCAGGCGGCTGAATCCTAGACAGGCTCGATGGTCCTTGTTTTTTTCCCGTTTTGATTTTGTGGTCTCGTATCTTCCGGGTTCTAAGAATATTAAGGCTGATGCCCTCTCTAGGAGTTTTTTGCCTGATTCTCCTGAGGTCCTTGAACCGGTCGGCATTCTGAAAGAAGGGGTGGTCCTTTCTGCCATTTCCCCTGATTTACGACGGGTTCTTCAGGAATTTCAGGCTGACAAACCTGACCGCTGTCCAGTGGGGAAACTGTTTGTTCCTGATAGATGGACTAGTAGAGTGATTTCTGAGGTTCATTGTTCTGTGTTGGCTGGCCATCCTGGTATTTTTGGTACCAGAGATTTGGTTGGTAGGTCCTTTTGGTGGCCTTCTTTGTCACGTGATGTGCGTTCTTTTGTGCAGTCCTGTGGGACTTGTGCGCGGGCCAGGCCTTGTTGTTCCCGTGCTAGTGGGTTGCTTTTGCCTTGGCCGGTCCCTGAGAGGCCCTGGACGCATATTTCTATGGATTTTATTTCTGATCTTCCGGTTTCCCAGAAGATGTCGGTCATCTGGGTTGTTTGTGACCGGTTCTCTAGGATGGTCCATTTGGTGCCTTTGCCTAAATTGCCTTCCTCTTCTGATTTGGTTCCGTTGTTTTTTCAGCATGTGGTTCGTTTGCATGGTATTCCGGAGAATATTGTGTCCGACAGAGGGTCCCAGTTTGTTTCTCGGTTTTGGCGGGCCTTTTGTGCTAAGCTGGGCATTGATTTGTCTTTTTCTTCCGCATTTCATCCTCAGACAAATGGCCAGACCGAGCGAACTAGTCAGACTTTAAGGTACCTTCACACGAAACGACATCGCTAGCGATCCGTGACGTTGCAGCGTCCTCGCTAGCGATATCGTTTCGTTTGACACGCAGCAGCGATCAGGATCCTGCTGTGATGTCGCTGGTCGCTGAATAAAGTCCAGAACTTTATTTGGTCGTCCGATCGCTGTGTATCGTTGTGTTTGAAAGCAAAAGCAACGATACCAGCGATGTTTTACACTGGTAACCAGGGTAAACATCGGGTTACCAAGCGCAGGGCCGCGCTTAGTAACCCGATGTTTACCCTGGTTACCAGCGTAAAAGTAAAAAAAACAAACAGTACATGCTGACCTGCGCGTCCCCCAGCCTCTGCTTCCTGACACTTACTGAGCGCCGGCCCTAAACTGAAAGTGAAAGCACAGCGGTGACGTCACCGCTCTGCTGTTAGGGCCGGAGCTCAGTCAGTGTCAGGAAGCGGAGGCTGGGGGACGCGCAGGTGAGCATGTACTGTTTGTTTTTTTTACTTTTACGCTGGTAACCAGGGTAAACATCGGGTTACTAAGCGCGGCCCTGCGCTTAGCAACCCGATGTTTACCCTGGTTACCCGGGGGCCTCGGCATCGTTGGTCGCTGGAGAGCGGTCTGTGTGACAGCTCCCCAGCGATCAAACAGCGACGCTGCAGCGATCAGCATCGTTGTCGCTATCGCTGCAGCGTCGCTTCGTGTGAAGGTACCTTTAGAAACTTATCTGAGATGCTTTGTGTCTGCTGATCAGGATGATTGGGTGGCTTTCTTGCCATTGGCCGAGTTTGCCCTTAATAATCGGGCTAGTTCGGCTACCTTGGTTTCGCCCTTCTTTTGTAATTTTGGTTTTCATCCTCGTTTTTCTTCGGGGCAGGTTGAGCCTTCTGACTGTCCTGGTGTGGATTCTGTGGTTGACAGGTTGCAGCAGGTTTGGGCTCATGTGGTGGACAATTTGGTCTTGTCTCAGGAGGAGGCTCAACGTTTTGCTAACCGTCGTCGGTGTGTTGGTTCCCGGCTTCGGGTTGGGGATCTGGTCTGGTTGTCTTCCCGTCATGTTCCTATGAAGGTTTCTTCCCCTAAGTTTAAGCCTCACTTTATTGGTCCTTATAGGATTTCTGAGATTATTAATCCGGTATCTTTTCAATTGGCCCTTCCGGCTTCTTTTGCTATCCATAATGTCTTTCATAGATCTTTATTGTGGAAATATGTGGTGCCCGTTGTTCCCTCTGTTGATTCTCCGGCCCATGTGTTGGTTGATGGGGAGTTGGAGTATGTGGTTGAGAAGATTTTGGATTCTCGCTTTTCGAGGCGGAGGCTTCAGTACCTTGTTAAGTGGAAGGGTTATGGCCAGGAGGATAATTCTTGGGTTTTTGCCTCTGATGTCCATGCTGCTGATTTGGTCCGTGCCTTTCATCTGGCTCGTCCTGATCGGCCTGGGGGCTCTGGTGAGGGTTCGGTGACCCCTCTTCAAGGGGGGGAGCTGTTGTGAATTCTGCTCTTGGGTTCCCTCCGGTGGTTGTTGGTAGTAATGCAGTTGTCCCTGGGTTGCAATCCTGGGCAGGTGTCCCTGCTGATTGCAGCTCTGACTGGGATATTTAGGTGTGCAGGATTCATTAGCCCTTGCCAGTTGTCCATTGTTCTTGGAGGTTTTGCATCTCTGTCTGGTTCCACCAGCCCTGCTGCCAAATCAGCAAAGATAAGTGTCTGGTTTTGTTTCTACAGCACACATGCTGTGTGCTTTACAATTCAGTACTATTCAATGTTTTTTCTTGTCCAGATTAGACTGTATTTGGATATTTCAGTCAAGTTGGATTCTCAGGAGATGCAGATATACATTCCATGTCTTTAGTTAGATGGTGGAATTTTTGTATTATCTGCTGTGGATATTTTTAGGGTTTTAATACTGACCGCTTAGTATTCTGTCCTATCCTTTCCTATTTAGCTAGCGTGACCTCTTTTGCTAAATCCTGATTTCTGCCTGCGTGTGTCTTTGCTCTAATACTCACAGTCAATATTTGTGGGGGGCTGCCTATCCTTTGGGGTTCTGCTCTGAGGCAAGATAGAATTCCCATTTCCATCTATAGGGGTATTTAGTCCTCCGGCTGTGTCGAGGTGTCTAGGATGTGTTAGGTACACCCCACGGCTACTTCAAGTTGCGGTGACAGTTTATGGTTTGCGGTCAGTACAGGTTCCACCTACTCCTGAGAAAGTCTCATGCGGCTCCAAGGTCACCGGATCATAACAGGATTGCTTCAAAGCATACCACACGTCCACAAGTTAATACAATTTGGTTTTACCCTGTTGACACAACTTACTTTTATACTCTTATGTACTCCTCACAATTTACTTGTGCCATCACATTATAAATTAATACATCAGTAAAACCAAAAGCCTTATAATCATTACTATAAAACTATGCCTGCAGATACATTTATTAAAGTGTGTAGTTTCCAAAATGGGGCCACTTGTGGGGGATTTCCACTATTTAGGCACATCAGGGGCTCTGCAAACGCAGCATGGCGCACGCAGACCATTCCGTCAAACACTGCTCTCTAAACAGTAATTCCTTCCCTTCTGAGCCCTGCTGTGCACCCAAACAGTAGTTTTCCACCAAATACATACTGTGTACTCGGGAAATTGCAGTACAATTTTTGGGGTCCATTTTCTCCTGTTACCCTTGTGAAGAAAATGAAAATAATTGAAGCTAAAAGAACATTTTGTGGAAAAAAAATTAGAATTTTTTTATTTTCACGGTTCAACGTTATAAATTTATGTGAAGCATCTGGGGGTTCAAGGCACTCACCTCACATCTAGATAAATTCCTTGAAGGGTCTATTTTCCAAAATAGTATCACTTGTGGGGGGTTTACACTGTTTAGGCACATCAGGAGCTCTCCAAATGAAACATGGCATGGCCTCTGGATTCCCTCTGATTTTCCATTTAAAAAGTCAAACGGTGCTCTTTTCCTTCCGAGCTCTGCCATGTGCCTAAACAGTAGATTTCCCCCACATCTGGGGTATCTCGGTGCTCAGGAGAAATTGTACAACAAATTTTGTGGTCCATTTTCTCCTGCTACCTTTGTGAAAATAAAAAAAAAATGGTTCTAAGTATAATTTTTGTGGAAAAAAAGTTCAATGTTCATTTTTTCTTTCCACATTGCTTCAGTTCCTGTGACACACTTGAAGGGTAAAGAAACTTCTTGAATGTGGTTTTGACCACCTTGAGGGGTGTAGTGTTTTGAATGATGTCACTTTATCATATAGACTCCTCAAAATCCCTTCAAATGTGACGTGGTCCGTAAAAAAAAATGGTTTTGTAAATTTTGATGGAAAAATTAGAAATCACTGGTCAACGTTTAACCCTTTTTTATGTTTCAAAAATTGTGCTGACATCAAGTAGATGTGAGAAATGTTACTTATTAACCATTTTGTGTGACATAACTCTGGTTTAAGGGCATGAAAATGAAAAAAAATGAAAATTGTGAAATTTTCAAAATTTTCTCCAAATGTCCAATATTTTGACAGATAAACACAAGTCATAACATATGTTACCACTGTCATGAGGTACAATATGTCCTAAGAAAACAGTCTCAGAATCAGTGGGATCCGTTGAAGCGTTTCATAGTTATTACCTCATAAAGTGACACTGGCCAGAATAAAAAAAAAAATAGCCTGGTTAGGAAGGTGAAAACAGGCTTCGGAGAGAAGGGGTAAATTTGACTGAACTTATTTTTTAAAACTTCCCTGGGGGTGGCCATATGTGAGGCATAAGTCTAATGTCTTACCGTATATACTCGAGTATAAGCCGAGATTTTCAGCCCACTTTTTTGGGCTGAAATTGCCCCTCTTGGCTTATACTCGAGTCATACCCGGGGGTCGGCAGGGGAGGGGGAGCGGGGGCTGTCTAAAAATACTCACCTAGTCCAGGTGCGGTCCCTGCAGGTCCCTGTCTTCCCCGGCGCCGGCAGCAGCAGCTTCAGCGTCTTCCTGCACTGAGCGGTCACATGGTCCCGCTCATTACAGTAAATGAATATTCGGCTCCACCTCCCATAGGGGTGGAGCCGCATAGTCATTACTGTAATCAGTGGTACCATGTGACCGCTGAGTACAGGATGAAGCGCTGCGGCGTCGGGGAAGCGGGATCTACACAGCGGCAGGACCAGGTGAGTATACGGGGAGGGGAGCGCTGCGCTGCGCGATAGTCACCTGCTCCTCGTTCCGGGCGCCGATCTGTCTCCAGCACTGACGCTGAGGTCAGAGGGCGCGGTGACGTGGTCAGTGCGCGCCCTCTGCTGAACGTCAGTGCTGGAGACAGATCGGCGCCCGGAACGAGGAGCAGGTGACTATTGAAAGTGCGGGGGCCTGAGCGACGGAGAGGTGAGTATGTGATTTTTTTTTATCGCAGCAAATGGGGCAAGTGTCTGTATGGAGCATCTATGGGTCCATAACGTTCCTGCAGCAATATATGGGGCCATAACATTCCTGGAGCACTATATGGGGCCATAACATTCCTGCAGCACTATATGGGGCCATAACATTCCTGGAGCACTATATGGGGCCATAACATTCCTGCAGCACTATATGGGGCCATAACATTCCTGCAGCACTATATGGGGGCCATAACATTCCTGCAGCACTATATGGGACCATAACATTCCTGCAGCACTATATGGGGCCATAACATTCCTGCAGCACTATATGGGGCCATAACATTCCTGCAGCACTATATGGGGCCATAATGTTTCTGCAGCACTATATGGGGCCATAACGTTTTTGCAGCACTATATGGGGCCATAACGTTTCTGCAGCACTATATGGGGCCATAACGTTTCTGCAGCACTATATAGGGGCATAATGTTTGTGCAGCACTATATGGGGCAAGTGTCTGTATGGGGCCATAAATAACGTTTGTAGGGCACTATGGCATATGGGGCAAGTGTCTGTATGGAGCATCTTATAAGGCCATAACGTTTGTGCAGCACTATAAGGGGCAAATATCTTTATAGAGCATCTTATGGGGCCATAATCAGCATTTGTGCAGCATTATATTGGGCAAATGTGTCTATGGAGCATCTTATGGGGCCTTTATTAACCTTTATGCAGGATTATATGGGGCATATTTTAATATGGAACATCTTATGGGGCCATAATGAACAGTATGGAGCATTATATGGGGCTCCTGATTCAATATGGATATTCAAAGACACTTAACCTACTGATGTCTCAATTAATTTTACTTTTATTGGTATCTATTATTACTTTTGACATTTACCGGTAGCTGCTGCATTTTCCCCCCTAGGCTTATACTCGAGTCAATAAGTTTCCCCAGTTTTTTGTGGCAAAATTAGGGGGGTCGGCTTATACTCGAGTATATACGGTAATTTAAGTTTAATGGGATGCATTAAAAGAGGCATAGATGCTCATGAGGAGAACATAATTTTACCTCTATACAAGTCACTAGTGCGACCACACTTAGAATACTGTGCACAGTTCTGGTCTCCGGTGTATAAGAAAGACATAGCTGAACTGGAGCGGGTGCAGAGAAGAGCGACCAAGGTTATTAGAGGACTGGGAGGTCTGTAATACCAAAATAGATTATTACACTTGGGGCTATTTAGTTTGGAAAAACGAAGGCTAAGGGGTGATCTTATGTTAATGTATGAATATATGAGGGGACAGTACAAAGACCTTTCTGATGATCTTTTTAATCATAGACCTGAGACAGGGACAAGGTGGCATCCTCTACGTCTGGAGGAAAACAGGTTTACGCGGATTCTTTACTGTAAGAGCAGTGAGACTATGGAACTCTCTGCCGTATGATGTTGTAATGAGTGATTCATTACTTAAATTTAAGAGGGGACTGGATGGATACCTTTCTGGAAAAGTATAATGTTACAGGGTATATACACTAGATTCCTTGATAAGGTGTTGATCCAGGGAATTAGTCCGATTGCCGTATGTGGAGTCGGGAAGGAATTTTTTCCCCAATGTGGAGCTTACTCTTTGCCACATGGTTTTTTTTTTGCCTTCCTCTGGATCAACATGTTAGGGCATGTTAGGTTAGGCTATGGGTTGAACTAGATGGACTTAGTCTTTCGTCAACCTTAATAACTATGTTACTATGACTCTATAGACACAGCTGCAGCTTCATGGAATCAATTGTCAAAAAAAGTAATAGATTATATTTCCCAGAAAAGTACATATTTGGAGATAAAGGAGATTGCATCATGTGCAGAGCCATTTAGACTAGTCATATAGATGATGGTTAGATTTCAGTGTGAGGTATCAAAGGTAACCTCTAAGGTTGTGATGGAGGCAACACTGTTGTGTAAGCTTGGGGGTAGCTGCCATGTGCACAGTTCAGGTTTGTTAGAAGAGTGGAGCATACATTTTCTTAGGGCTGTCCCACACGTCCAGATAATTCCGGTACCGGAATAAATCGGTACCGGAGTTATCCGTGTCCGTGTGCCTGGGAACTCACGGAGGCCATACCTGCGGCACACGTGTGCCGCCCGTATGGCGAGTGGGTACCACACGGAGCGTGTGGTACCCACTCTGCATGGTGCTGAAGCTGCGATTCATATCCTCTCTGCAGTAACGTTTGCTGCAGAGAAAATATGAAGAATAGTGTTAAAAATAAAGATTTAGGTGTCCGCCGCCCCCCCACCCCCTGTGCGCCCCCCCGCTGGTCAGAAAATACTTACCCGGGTCCCCCGTCGGCTGTCGCTCCTTCTTGGTCTTGCCGCGGCTTCTCCTGCATGCGGTCACGTGGGCCCGATCATTTACAGTCATGAATATGTGGCTCCACCTCCCATAGGGGCGGAGCCGACTATTCATGATTGTAATTGATCGGCCCCACGTGACCGCATACAGTAGGAGGCGCGGCCAGACCAGGAAGGAGCGACAGCCGACGGGGGACCCGGATAAGTATTTTCTGACCAGCGGGGGGGCGCACAGGGGGTGGGAGGGCGGCGGACACCTAAATCTTTATTTTTAACACTATTCTTCATATTTTCTCTATAGCAAACGCTGCTACAGGGAACATATGAATACCGGCTTCAGCACCATGTGGGGGGGACAGCGCTTACTGTAGCGCTGTCTCCTGCACGCCACACGGACCCCAGACGGAGAATGTCCGTGTGAGGTGCGTGTTTTACGCGGACCCATTGACTCTATTGGGTCCGTGTAAAACGTGCGCTCCCACGAACACTGACATGTCTCCGTGTTTGGCACACGGAGACACGGTCCGCACACGGTCCGCAAAAAATCAATGACATCTGAACAGATGCATTGATTTTTATGGGTCTACGTGTGTCAGTGTCTCCGGTACGTGAGGAAACTGTCACCTCACGTACCGGAGCCACTGACGTGTGAAACCGGCCTTAGGCATTGGACATGCTTACCTGCTGATGTCGCTGTAGTTCCCATGAAAACTTCTTCCATCCTGCCATACATTGATGGAATGTAGCCATTTAGCTCAGAGAACATGGAGAGGAGAGCTGAAAACGCCATTTTATATTGATAATAATAAGATGGCTTTATCTGTATTAAAGGGGATATTTGGGACTTAAAAAAAAGTCATGTAGTTGCTTACAGAGGCAATTACCGATCATTGACTGCTTCTGTCAGAGATTCAGCTACTTTTTCAACAGAGCAGCAGTTTCTCTTCTTGTTGACAGGGTGGGACTACTGGTGTCCTTCTGATTGACAACCTGCTCTCCGCTGCCTAATTGGAGGAAGCTTGCTGTCAATCAGTATGACACCAGTAGTCCCGCCATGTCAACAAGAAGAGAAACTACTGCTCTGTTGACAGGGAGCAGCTGAATCTCTGGCAGGAGCGGTCAATGACCGGCGCCGGGTACAATAGACAGGTAGTTGTCTCTGTTAGCAGCTACATGCCTGTTCCTTTAAAGTTCTGGATGTCCCTTTTAATCTATATAATAAAACTGGCAAGTGACCTACAAAAGGTGGAAAGTATCAGTCTGTTGTGTGACCTCTAGTTGCCAGCGTAAAAACTACAATGCTTCAGTATTTTTATATGGATAGTTAAACATAGAAAATTGGAACAGCACTTTACCAACAGGTTGGTGGACGCCTCCCAGACAAAATATCCAAGACTTGCCTCAATCCAGACATAGGAAAAAATGCAGGCAGCACTCCATATAAAATAAATGATAAATAAATTTTATTTTTATGAGTCTTTGGCACTATGGTTGATTTGTCTTAGCCAAACTACTAATCACCGTAATGTTACTCAGCCTGGAAGAATCTCTGTGGATTTTAGACCTCTTGAACCTGTGGCTTGTAAACCTTGTGGATGAGCGGTCTCTGTTAGCGTTTGAGAAAATGAAGTCACATAATTGCTTCCTTATTACTGTATAAACCCAACAGACTTACCGGATTGTGTGGTTTACTCTTCCGTGTCTCTCTTGTGTAGAAAGAGTTTATAGGAAACCACAGTCAATAAAGCTCTCATCATTTTTATCATGTTTGAATAGATGTTAATAATGCCTGATTTGCTAGGACAAAGTCAAATGTGTATTTCCATATATATACATAGTACTGTGCCAAAGTTTTAGGCAGATGTGGAATTATACTGAAAAGTAAGAATGTTTTAAAAAATACAGGTGATAATTTATGTTTGTCAGTTAACAAAATGCAAAGTGAAAGAGAAATCTAAATCACATCTACAGGGTGGGCCATTTATATGGATATACCTGGGTGGGTCATGTATATGTATACACCTAAATAAAATGGGAATGGTTGATGATACCAACTTCCTGTTTGTGGCACATTAGTATATGGGAGGGGGAAACTTTTCAAGATGGGTGGTGACCATGGCGGCCATTTTGAAGTCGGCCATTTTTGAATGCAACTTTATAAATGGCCCACCCAGGTGTATCCATATAAATGACCCACCCTGTATATTTGGTGTGACCAGTGTTTACCATTTAAACTGACTTTAAAGGGAACCTGTCACCAGGTTTGTCTCAAAAAGTATAATGCAGCACCATAAGTATAAGTCAGCCCCCCATAGAGTGTAACACCTCCCCAATAGAGTATAACTCCTCCCTCATAGAGTATAATTGAGCCCCTATATAGTATAACTCGGCCCCGATAGACTAGAATACAGCCCCAATAAAGTATAACGCAGTCCCCATAGAGTATAACGCAACCCCTATATTGTATAATGCATCCCCGTATGAGTATAATGCATTCTCAAATAGTATAATGCACACCTCATAGAGTCAGAGAAAAGAGGGAGACACAAAAATGCAAATAGGGTCTTATCAAACGTTACACAGAGTTGCCCACCAAGAGAACTACTCACCTGGTGAGAGTGAAGGAAGGACATACAGTAGAAGGAAGGATCAGAATCTTGTCATGTGAACTTTCTGATGAGCCTGAACTTTGACACTGGGTGTCATCTGATCCATTGGGCGTCGCTTCCAAATGCTGACGTGCATTTAAACCCTGTATACCTATGACTCTTGTAAAGTATTTGTGGTATGTCCTGATGAAGGGGTCACCTGAATCCTGAAACACGTAGAATAAACCACGTTGAAACCTCTACAATTTTTGGAATTCTTCTTGCGGCAGCGTGGGGATGATCCTTTTTTCCTTCCTAAGTGTACACCTCATAGAGTGTAATACAGCCTCAAATAGTTTAGTGCCACCACCACAGAATATAACGCAGCCCCCAATAGCATAATGCAGACCCTGTAGAGTAAAATGAAGCCTCAAATAGTATAATGTACACCCCATATTCCCCATATTCCTCCTTTACTATGGCTGCAATGTACTCCCTGTTTTAAAAATAAATAAATACAATATTCACCTCTCCCACTTCCCCTACTGTTCCGGTCTTGGCAGCGCATCTACTCAGCCAGTCCACTGCTCGACATATGACAAAATGACGTAATTGCACCCGCAACATTGGAAGCAGAGGGGGAATGATGGGAGAGGTAGCGTCACCTGACTTGCTCTCCTTCATCATTGATTTCAACTGTATCAGCATCTATGATGCTGATAGAGTTGAATGTGCGATGGGGAGGATGGAGCCGGCGCTGGCAACGAGGCCCCCTGACTCACGGGACCCATAGCGGCCGTGTGGTGTGCCACCATTAGTGGCACGCCATTGGCTGGGGCCTCCTGGGGGAGTGCCTATAGCACCAAGATAAAACTCTGCCTACAGTCCCACCCCGGAGCACGGGCATCTCATTAACTGAAAACTTCTAGCATTGATTACACAAGAACTACAAGACAGATTTCTTCACCACAAATATCACTTTAATCGGTGTAGTGGCGCCTACTTGACATTGCCTGTAGTTTACTTTGCAAAATCCTGCTAACAGGTTCACTTTAAGGGTATGTGCAGACGATCCAGAACTAGCAGCGCTTTGGACGCAGTGCATGTTTGCCGGTTTCCAAAGCTCTGCCGTCTATTGCACACAGGTGAATCCGCTTGTGTGCACTGACCTGTGTAGACTCACTGCATTCAACACATTGTATGGGTGAAATTGATATGCTGCGGTCTGGAGAGATGTGCTGCATGTTCGTCTCTGTGGTTGAGCTGCGGTCGTCTTTGGATGCGTAGTGGACATGGGATTTCTTAAAATCCCATCCGCTATGCTGTAACATCTAGACGCTGCGGGTTTGACGCTGTGGAAGAACGTAGCGTCCAACCTGCAGCATTTCCTGATCATGTGCACATACCCTAAGATAACACAGAGGCTCTCAGCTGAGCCATGGGTTTCTTTGTATGGAGGAATTGGGAGAGAGAGCTGCTGGCCGAATGGTCATTTGCCCCACAGCTATCTGTTTATGGGGCTTTTAGTCTTCCATGTGAATGGTGGAATCCTATATGAAGTATGAGATGTGTGATGTCCTGGTGCACTCCAGCTATCCTGATCTTCTATAAAGGTTCCAGATACAAATTACAATAGTTAGTGGAGTCTTCTGAGCTTTTCTTCTTTATCCAGCAGTGGTATGAAGATAAGATGTCTTCATTGTTAAGTCTTCTTGGGGCAGTTTGTCGCTCTCCTGAGTAAACCTCTCACCAGTCTTCTGCTGCATTATGTTCATTAACACGGTGAGATCTGCAAAGCACAATAGCAGGTAAAGTGCCATAAGGAAATAAAGCTGATGAAATCATCGCTTACAAAAATACATCTGCCCTAAGATCTCTGAAATGTTATCATTCCAGACCGATGCACCCAGAGTAAAACATGGCAGTAATTATTTTATGAATATTTTCAGCATGGAGATCCTTCTCCTTCCTCCAGATATTGCCGTGCTGACTAGAATGTAAATTGTAGAAAAAAGAAGTTATCTGTGAGATATTTCCGTATCCTGGGGATTATATAGGAATCTGTCAGTGGTTAGGCTGTGCACATGGCGGCTGTATATATGATGTGCCTGCTGTCTTTCCCGGCAGATGGCATTATATAGACTCTATATTATAGACCCCATACAATGTACACATGCATGATGATGACTTTTTACCCTGAGATTATAAGGGGTTTTACCAAGTTTTTCCATTTATTGGGTCCCCCACCACTCTCAAGTGTCTAAATCGAGCAGGGGGTCACACAACCACCTCCTCTCATTCATAATGGGAGTCCCCTAGCCCAGCCGGGCACAGCGCTTGGCTCTCTACTGTGGAGATGGATCATTTCCAAGCTTGGTTCAGCTACTTAGCAGATATTTTGAAGTGTTTTTTTTCACAGAGTAGTTATGGATCAGCATAGCAGTCCAGCAGCCCATCCATATGTAATGGGAACTTATGTGAAAAAGCGCTATGAACCTGCAGATATGGGGTTAATATGTTAATAGATTTCAGAACCTGCACGGTACCAGCATGGAGACCCCCACTGCAGGGAGAAAATTAACGTTATTCCTCCCGGCAGTGTTCGGGTTTTAATAAAGGGGGTGGTGCAGGTTCAGTCACCCCTCTGTATAGAGAATGGCGGCTGTACCGCGTTACTGACCGCTCGCTCAGCCGGCTGACAATCAATGCCTGGGGTATGGTCACAGCCACCTCTCTATATACACTGAGCGGTGACTGAACCTGTGCCGCCGCCCTGGTGACTAAAATCCTAGCGCCGCTGGGGAGGAATAAAGTTAATTTCCTCCCGATAGTGGGGGGGCGGACAGGTTCAGAATGCTATTAGCCTGCAGATCCCCCCATATCTGCAGGTTAATAGCGTTGTTTCACGTGACAGGTTCCCTTTATACGGGGGATGCAGGACTTTACATTTTCTCTGGGTAGATCATCAGCGTATGATCAGCGTTTTCGCTCTACATATTGATGTGGGTCTGCAGTTTGGACGACCACAAATCCTACATTTGTAGACTATCCTAAGGATCAAGGGTTTGGCCACTTCATCTTATCAGATGTGTTTGGTGACCTGGCTTTGTGGTACGGTTCCACGCTCCTGTACTGGCCGCCATTTTGTTACCAGGATGTCTTTGCAGTCTATTTGGGGGCGAACCTGTAATACTGATATATTGCCTATGCCCCAGTGTGGGAGAGCAGCTGTTCTGCACATAGACACATGGTTTTGGTGCAGCAGAGTGATCCAATTGGAACAATGGGTGCAGTGATGGCAGGACAGTAACGGGAGTAGCAGCATTGTAATCCACAAAGGAGCGGTGTAGACTCCGCAGTGAGGAATTGGTGAAGTAGAGTGGAGATTCACAAGAGATTCAAAGGCAGAACTAGTCCAATGATATAGCAAAGTTGACTCCGCCATGCATCGGAGCTGAGATTGCCGCAAATTCAGTATTGCAAAGCTGACTAATTGATGTAGCAGAGTCAATGCAATGATGTAGCAGAGTCCAATTGTGCAGATCCGGTACACCAAATTATCAGAGTTGACCTAGCAATGTAATAACAGGGGGAGCAGAGCTGGATTTGCCACATAGTGCAATGACAGAGCAGAGAAGTCCACATTGTGGACATCAAGTACCTGATATCTAGGGCAGGGTCCTGCACCAAAGCCGGGTTGAAATGGTCACAGGAGCAGAAAAAAACTAAAATATTTCAGTCCTTCAGAGAGGAGAGAGAAGCTTACACCATGTTTGTGGATACGATGTAAGGATGATTTTACACATTTTCTATTAGAACCACTAGTTGTCACTCACATTTCCCAAACTTCCTGGTAGGTAATTTGACATTCTATAAATGTCCTCCCTCTTCAAGTACTTTCTTCATGTTGTACTATAGCTGCTCCCAGACACAGCCTTGCTATATTGCCATGTGCCCCATGGCGGAGATGAGAGGAAGATTTTGGCGATGAGCTATCGGGTTGTCTCTTCAGAGGAAGAGGACTAGAACTCTAGTGCCACCTGTAGGAAGTAGCAATCCTAACAGTCAATGTCAACCCTTTAACGAGCCTTGTCACATGACTCAGGATAAAAGCCAAACCAGAATCTCAATGTGACACTTTGTTTTGGGGTACTGCCCCTTGTCAGTGCAAAGTGTGCAGTACGGTTTGAGTCCGCTGGTAATTATGAGAACATTGCCCCAGCGTTGTGGAGTTTTGGCTAGCAGGAGGGCGGCGCTTCGGCTGCATTTGCTGCCCTTCCTTTAGGCTATCTGCAGACTGGAGCAAGGCCACACAGTATAGCCCTTTATATAGAAGAATTGCCCCTACTGCCCTGACTGCAGAAAGTCATCTCCATTCCTATTATTTCCGCCCTTTCCACCCCATGTCCCACAGGAAGATAACATTGGTTTCCCGCATGGTAATGACGTACTGCTGGCCAATCCACAGGTGAGAGGCGGCCTGTGCCATGTACCGGGGCATCAGAAGGATGTGTATTCTTCATTTCTAGAATCCTCTGGAGTCGTATAAACTCGATAGTTTTCGCATGTAGAACCATGGATAGATATTTCACCTCTCATTTGTGAAGTTAGTCAGCTGTTACAGTCTCCCAGCCGGTAAGATGGGGCTGAATCGCTCCATAGTTAATGCACTGTAGGTGTTTAGGGCCTATTAGGAACGCCTTTATTGATCCTGCCGGCTCACAGATTTGTGATAACCTTTAATTATATTAATCAGATCTGGGCTGGATACTGTGCTCCCCTGAGATCCAGAGTTTAGGCCTCGAGTCAGAAAATAAGATAGAAAATAGTGTCCCATTTCATGGAATGTCTGTTGCTAATTAATGACTAGCATGCCTGAAATGGTCTCTTAAAGTGTTAATTACATATTTTCTCCACTCCTTTAGGGCAGATAATTGAGGTGTTTCATTTGCCCATAGACATTATTCATAGTGAAGAGCCATATGTGACTTGTTACGGCCACTGCCGCCGTGGAGCATTGATGGCGAGTTAGGGTGTGTTCACATGTTAAGTATTTGCTGCAGAAATGTCTGCACCTAGTCGCTGCAGGTTACTGAAGCAGCAGAGTGAATTCCTGCAGACTCGAGCACATGTTGCTTGTTTTTCCTTGCAGATTGGAGCAGTTTCTCCTGAGTCCCGTTCTATCAGCTTTTGTGCAGAGTTTTTTCATCCAAATGAATAGAAAAAAGAACGCACCTAACCTGCAGGTATATGATACTGGCAATATACGCGGTGTTGGTGCCTGCCCCTACCCTTGTAGAGCATCTATAGGACACCCGAGTAGCCTGGCTGTGGTGGCATTGTGGTGCGCAGCACGTCATCTATTACTCTCTGCTGTCAGCCATTTCCGGCAAGGGCTAGGATGAATTCGGGACCGTGACCTTAGAAATACCTGTATGTGAAGAATATGTGCAGTCCTTTTTAATAATGTATATTTTTGTAAGATTAGTACTTCTGATTTAAGGCACCAAACTTTAGTGGGGCTTTCCAGGATTAATACCGTATTTCTTTTATAGGCATCCTCTGATTACAAAAATAAAATCTGCCAAATGTGTCTATAGTGTCACCAATCTGCCCTGCGCCCCAGGCTGTGCTCACAGGCTGCAGTGGACACGTCATGCCTACACAGCGTGACTGCTGCTGCCAATCACTGGGCCCAGTGGTAACATGGATGTAGACTTCAGAAAATATAGCCATGTTATTTAAAAAACAAAAATGCCTATAAAGGAAAAAAAACTTCTGGAAAACCTCTTTAACCCCCTCCTAATATATGACATGCCTGCTCTGTCTCCGCCAGGACCTCGGCTTAGCTGATAGCCCAGAACCTGAAGTAACAGCCAGGGCTAGTGCCAATACTGATCCACTCTAGGTGCAGAGCTCAATAGTGACTGTGGTGTTTAGATGGTTATAAGGGAAGGGTCTCCCTGTTTAACCACCTCATCCAAGCCCCTACATGAGCCACAATCGCAGACTTCCAATGGTTCTCATGGCAGCCATAAGCATGGTCTAACAGGCCTTTTGTCGGTGTAACATGGCCAGGATTAATACCCTGCAATGCATAGGTATTACAAGGTATTAGACAGGTGTATAATGTTGAGGGACTATGTCACCACAGGAACAGAGGCCAGACATTGTACAAAGTGACTGTCTGCCTCATTATAGTGAATGGTTCTGTCAAGGGTTCAGCTCCAATCAGGTTTTTTGCGGATCTAAGGCTACGTTCACATTAGCGTTAAGCTAATGTGCGTCGGGTTTGCGCCGGCGACGCAGCGGCGACGCATGCGTCATGCGCCCCTATACTTAACATGGGGGACGCATGCGTTTTTTTTTGTTGCGTTGTGCGACACATGCGTCTTTTTTGCCGCAAGCGTCGGACCAAGAAAACGCAACAAGTTGCATTTTTCTTGCGTCCGATTTTCGGCAAAAACCGACGCATGCGTCGCAAAACGCAGCCGTGCGTTTTGACGCGTTTTTGCGTGCGTTGTGCGTTGCGTCGCCGACGCAGCGGCGCACAACGCTAGTGTGAACGTAGCCTAAATAGTAATCCCAATGTAAGTGCTCAGCACATAGAACAGAATAAATGTCAACTTAGCCTTAAATGCAATCCAAAATGTGTTACCCCACAATGATACTAATAAAGCATCCATTTTATCCAATTACCCATGTGGGCTCTGCAAATGAGACATGTTGTCTGCGACTATTCCATCCAAATGTGATCTCCAAGAGACAGAAAGTGCTCCTTCGATTATGAGCACTGCCAACTCCGACTCCTCAATTTCCATGACACCGACTCCCAACTCCACAACTCCGACTCCCTCATACATGGCTCATGTTTAAGTGATAAATTTACTGTTGTAGAATGGTAACATCAGGCTTTTAATCTTTATTATGATACAATAATCAAGCCATTTAGATAGAACGTAAAATATATTTATTGGAATACAACTTTAGAACAAAAAAACTTTGCATATTTACAATGTATTATTCACTCTGCAGTAAGTGGAAAAAACAGTTTTCAACAAAAACGTACTGAATAGCATTTGTGCAGTTTATGAAGTTGTTCTGAGAAGTAGTATCACCTCCATCAGATCCTCCTTTATAGATGACTTCAAATCTGACCTAATTATTTTAAGGCTAGAGAACAACCTCTCTACACTAACTTGGGTTGGTGGCAAAGCAGTAACCACATGGGCAACATCTCTAACAATTTCAGGGTATAAAGGAATTGCCTCGTGCACAGTCAGTTTTGATGAACGATTGAACTCTTCTACTTCTTTGAGATAAAGTGAAAAATTTTGCTGAAATATGGCCAGTCTGTTTTCTATGGGAGTGGAATCTGTTTCCCTGCAGTAACGCTTTGCCTGCTCCATGTCATCCAAATACTTGTCGAAATCAAACTCCTCATCTGATGAGGATGAAGGAACGCCAACAGCAGCACTGGCCTTTTGCTCTTGGCCATCCTGTACCCCATCTCGGGGCCAGAGGTGGCAATTATAAAAAAGTATTGGCACAGCGAGAGGCTGCTTGGATTGTGCGCCTCAACACTCTGACCCCGAGTGGACTCAATGAATCATTGAGCTTTTCCTCATTTTTGGGATAAACTGTTGACTTTCTTATCCCCCTTCCATCTGCTATTCTTAACCCTTATCTTCTTTGACCCTTGTTCTCTATTTTAATTGAATCGATTACATTATTGTGTGAACTATGTACCTGTGTATCCTCCTGGCCCTCTATCCGAGTGGGTCCCCTGGTGGGATTGTTGTCCATTTTTATTGTGTTTTATTTATTATTCTCTTTCTTTTTAGTTCGTATAATATGCATTTGATGTCCCCTGACCCCTTTTGGACTCCTCATTGGACCACCTTCTGCTGCAGCTCTGAACTTCGTCTTTTGGCTATTTTTCGCCGAATATTATACATACAATGTATTTTTACTTATGGCAATTATGTGCCTAATTTGTATACTTTTTGGATAGAGAATCTTATTCATCTGGCATACATGTGTGTATATATATCCATTGTATGTTTCTTTTGTTTATAGGCTTTCAGACATATGTGATACAGCGCAGCTTTCCCTGTACCTTTCTTGTTGTTGTTATCATCAATCCGCCTCTAACATTGTATTATCTTGCTTATGCTAATTACCTGGTTGTATCTGGGGTATTCATGTCTACGGGCATATATTTACATATATGTACATCTGTCAGGGTTCTTCTCTGATATATTAAATGCATTTGGCGGCTCACAACCTGATATTTATCTTAGATTCACGCCTGGTACATTGGCCCGGGTGCGCATGCGCGGCCTTCGGTTGTCTTGGTTCCCGGTCCGTGCGGCGTCTATTTGCCTCGCGCAGGCGCGGTGGGACTTTCTCCCACCGCGTCTGCGCGATGCTTGAGGCCGTTCCGGACCTGGGGCTGAGGGCCACGACCGCGCATGCGCCGCAACTACGGCCATGACTGGCGGAATCCTTACACGTGATTTATCACGTGGTACAGACCCGGAACTATTTGAGGGGTCCTGCAAGGGTCTGGGATATTCCCCTTGAAAAAGCTGAAGCACCCGCGCTAGCGAAACGCACGTCGGGGGTCCTGTTGGACTGAATCCCACCCGGTACACGCCACCTCCGCATCTTGTCGGTAAGCACCTGTTTGTTTGCCAATATTTTTGGTGTGGGGGATGAATTTATGTCCCCCAGGGCTAACCTTATGTATATGGGCGGCTGCCTTCCTATTATTGGTAAATAAATTATATTTCCTAGGTGGTGGACTATACTGGTGGGGACTCACTCTATTCTTACCATCCGTTTTATATTGCTATTATACTTGTATGTATTAACTTTTGTATGATTAAGTAAAATTATTTGTAGTATTTGCTTTCTCCGTTTTACTCCTTTTTTCTATCATTCTTATGGAGTTTCTTTGTCCTTGGGACTTTGGGTTTTTCTGGCACGATTCAGTGTTTTAGATTTCCCAGATAAATATGTTGCCTAGTTCTGTTCTTCTTTGAGAAAAAGTGAAAAATTTTGCTGAAATATGGTCAGTCTGTTTTCTATGGGAGTGGAATCTGTTTCCCTGCAGTAACGCTTTGCCTGCTCCATGTCATCCAAATACTTGTCGAAATCAAACTCCTCATCTGATGAGGATGAAGGAACGCCAACAGCAGCACTGCCCTTTTGCTCTTGGCCATCCTGTAGCCCACTCATCCTAACTGCTACCTCAATCAAAGCTTCTTTTCCTTTAGTAAGCTGTTGATCATCCAGCTATATACGATAACTCTGGTCCACATTAACAGCTGCTAGAAGAATTTTATTTTCTAATAGCAGTGTCTCTCTCCATTTCATTGAAGCAGCAATGCCATCTGCAATTAAACCTCCTCTTTGGGACAGGCAAAACAACAAGTTCTTCCACTCCTTTATAAAAATGCCAGGAGTTAAAAATCCTCAGCTTGTAACATTTTAGTCACTGTAAATGGGTGATGAAGCAATGCCTTCAGTTCAGCCACCTGTGTCCATTAACCTTCTTCATGTAGGGTTACCTGAGGGTTGGCCATATCTACAAGGAAGGGTTTCAGCTCAAGCAATCACTCAATCATTAAACCAAGTGGCTTGATCCACAATTGCCCCTTTTCCAGCACGTCTCTTCAAGATGGAATCGATGTTAGCGGTTCTGGCAGCAATAGCCAATTTCCTCACTTTGCTGATCAAAGTTCCAGCATGTCCCTCTTGCAGACATTCTCTTATTTCCAGCTGCAGTGTGTGCACAACACAGGGCATATGATGAATCGGAAAGAGGTGTGAAGCAGCTCCAACAAGATCATCTAATTGTAAAGAATTATTTTGCTGTTCTTCTGTTGTAATATCTGTCTGTTCCTCCATTATGGGAACAGGACTGTGGCCTTCCATCGCCAACATACTGAATGTGAAATGTTCTTCTAGCTGCTGTTCACCTTCATTATTCTCATTCATCAGTTTAATTGTACTTACAATGTTTGCAGCATGATCAGTTACAATAGCAAGAACCTGTTCTTTTTTGAGTTCATAATCTTGCAGAACTTTTACCACTAAGGTCTGGAGAAACTGTCTGCTGTGATGAGCTTTAGTATCTTTTACTGCCAGTGTCTTGGTAACAATTTTTTTGTTGTCACAAACATATCGAATGTTGATAGCAAAATAGTTCACTCTTGAAATAAAAAGCGTCTCTTGAGAGTCTTTTTAAGATATTCCTTTTGGTTAAGGGCTTTTTTAATCACTAATTTTCGAATGCTTTCTCTTTCCAGAGAAACACCTAGTTTGCGATCCATTTCTCCATTAAGAGCTGTTAAAGCTGTTTGTGCAAATAATGATAATGGTACACAGTCCTTCATAACAAGCTCAATGAGCTGTCTTTTAAACACATCTGCTGTCATTGTTACAGTAACTTTGTCACTTACAAAATATCTTGTAACTTACGTTTGAGATGCCCTTTCCTCCTCCTTTGCCTGGCGGGAAGTGCTGGTCTCTGGATTCTTGGTGCTGCTGTGATCTTTTTCAGTCACATCTTTGTAAACTTCTGGGTGGCAGCATTGTAAATGTCTTTTTAGATTGGAAGCTCTTGAAGGAGCATTTTACCACTGCCTGAGTATGCACTGATTTTGGCATCACAGCATTTGTTTTCATCAGGGTCACTTATACACTGACACCCAAAATGTTTATTATCTTGAGTCACTGTGAAATGCTCAAATACAGCTGACTTCATAAGATGCTCCTTAGACATTTTGTAATTATGTAAGTTCGCTCTCAAAATAATTTTGTCCTGTAAAAAAATAAAGTATATTGTCATTCTTGCAAGAATAGGGAATCATGTACTGTATAATTTGGGATATAAATAAAACAATCTTTGCATAAATCAATAGGACAGATGAGAAGTATAAAGTTTGTAAAATGTGTTGTTAAATAGCTTTACTCTGAACTTTCAATGTCAAGGCTTGTCTCAGGGTACAGCTCACTAAATGCTTCACATCATATTTCTTCACAGTCACAACTAAAACATCAAGCAAACAGAGACAACATATACTGGACTATTGATTTATGCACAGTTTATTGAAAGTTTACATATGCTTTAGGAAGTACTTACTGTCATGATCTCCATGGCCAGAGAACTAGCATAAGCCTATATAGGAACAAGCTCTAGGAAGATGGTAACTGTACTGACCATGAACTAAACCTACCGCACAACTAGAAGTAGCCAGGTAGCATGTCCTACTTTTTATCCCTATATGCCCAGCGCCGGCCGGAGAACTAAATAATGCTAGCAGAGGGAAATATAAGACCTGACTCACCTCTAGAGAAATGCCCAAAAAGGAGACAGAGGCCCCCCACATATATTGGCGGTGATTTTAGATGAAATAACAAACGCAGCAGGAAAATAGTTTTAGCAAATTTGAGGTCCGCTTTCTAGATAGCAGAAGACAGAAAGCACACTTTCATGGTCAGTAGAAAACCCTAACAAAACACCATCCAGAAATTACTTTAGGACTCTGGCATTAACTCATAATACCAGAGTGGCAATTCCTGATCAACAAGAGCTTTCCAGACACAGTAACGAAACTGCAGCTGTGAACTGGAACCAAAAAACAAAAACAAACAAGGACGAAAGTCCAACTTATCTAGTAGATGTCTGGGAGCAGGAACAAGCACAGAGAGGCTTCTGATAACATTGTTGACCGGCAAGCAACTAACAGAGAAGCCAGGTTATATAGCGACACCCAGATCTGATGAGAACAGGTGAACAGGGAAGATGATGACACAAGTTCAATTCCACCAGTAGCCACCGGGGGAGCCCAGAATCCAAATTCACAACAGTACCCCCCCCTCAAGGAGGGGGCACCGAACCCTCACCAGAACCACCAGGGCGATCAGGATGGGCCCTATGAAAGGCACGAACCAGATCGGAGGCATGAACATCAGATGCAGTGACCCAAGAATTATCCTCCTGGCCGTATCCCTTCCACTTGACCAGATACTGGAGTCTCCGTCTGGAAACACGGGAGTCTAGGATTTTCTCCACAACGTACTCCAACTCACCCTCAACCAACACCGGAGCAGGAGGCTCAACGGAAGGCACAACCGGTGCCTCATACCTGCGCAACAACGACCGATGAAAAACGTTATGAATAGAAAAGGATGCAGGGAGGTCTAAACGGAAGGAAACAGGGTTAAGAATCTCCAATATTTTATACGGACCGATGAACCGAGGCTTAAACTTAGGAGATGAGACCCTCATAGGGACAAAACGAGAAGACAACCACACCAAATCTCCAACACAAAGCCGAGGACCAACACGACGGTGACGGTTGGCAAAAAGCTGAGTCTTCTCCTGGGACAACTTCAAATTGTCCATCACCTGCCCCCAGATATGATGCAATCTCTCCACCACCGCATCCACTCCAGGACAATCCGAGGATTCCACCTGACCGGAGGAAAATCGAGGATGGAACCCCGAATTACAGAAAAACGGGGACACCAAGGTGGCAGAGCTGGCCCGATTATTGAGGGCGAACTCCGCCAATGGCAAAAAAGCAACCCAATCATCCTGGTCAGCAGACACAAAACACCTCAGATATGTCTCCAGGGTCTGATTAGTCCGCTCGGTCTGGCCATTAGTCTGAGGGTGAAAAGCAGACGAAAAAGACAAATCTATGCCCATCCTAGCACAGAATGCCCGCCAAAATCTAGACACAAATTGGGTTCCTCTGTCAGAAACGATATTCTCAGGAATACCATGCAAACGAACAACATTTTGAAAAAACAGGGGAACCAACTCGGAAGAAGAAGGCAATTTGGGCAGGGGAACCAAATGGACCATCTTAGAAAAACGGTCACACACCACCCAGATGACAGACATCTTCTGGGAAACAGGCAGATCTGAAATAAAATCCATCGAGATGTGCGTCCAAGGCCTCTTAGGAATAGGCAAGGGCAACAATAATCCACTAGCCCGAGAACAACAAGGCTTGGCCCGAGCACAAACGTCACAAGACTGCACAAAGCCTCGCACATCTCGTGACAGGGAAGGCCACCAGAAGGATCTTGCCACCAAATCCCTGGTACCAAAAATTCCAGGATGACCTGCCAATGCAGAAGAATGCACCTCAGAGATGACTCTACTGGTCCAATCATCAGGAACAAACAGCCTATCAGGCGGACAACGATCCGGTCTATCCGCCTGAAACTCCTGCAAGGCCCGCCGCAGGTCTGGAGAAACGGCTGACAAAATAACTCCATCCTTAAGGATACCTGTGGGCTCAGAGTTGCCGGGTGAATCAGGCTCAAAACTCCTAGAAAGGGCATCCGCCTTAACATTCTTAGAACCCGGTAGGTATGACACCACAAAATTAAACCGAGAAAAAAATAATGACCAGCGCGCCTGTCTAGGATTCAGGCGCCTGGCGGTCTCAAGATAAATCAAATTTTTGTGGTCAGTCAATACCACCACCTGATGTCTGGCCCCCTCAAGCCAATGGCGCCACTCCTCAAACGCCCACTTCATGGCCAAAAGCTCCCGATTCCCAACATCATAATTCCGCTCAGCGGGCGAAAATTTACGGGAAAAGAAGGCACAAGGCCTCATCACGGAGCAGTCAGAACTTTTCTGCGACAACACTGCCCCAGCTCCGATCTCAGAAGCGTCGACCTCAACCTGAAAAGGAAGAGCCACATCAGGCTGACGCAACACAGGGGCAGAAGAAAAACGGCGCTTAAGCTCCTGAAAGGCCTCCACAGCATCAGGGGACCAATTAGCAACATCAGCACCCTGTCTAGTCAAATCGGTCAATGGCTTAACGACATCCGAAAAACCAGAAATAAATCGACGATAAAAGTTGGCAAAGCCCAAAAATTTCTGAAGACTTTTAAGAGAAGAGGGCTGCGTCCAATCACAAATAGCTTGAACCTTGACAGGATCCATCTCAATGGAAGAGGGAGAAAAAATATATCCCAAAAAGGAAATTCTCTGAACCCCAAATACGCACTTAGAACCCTTGACACACAGAGAATTAGACCGCAAAACCTGAAAAACCCTCTTAACTTGCTGGACATGAGAGTCCCAGTCATCCGAAAAAATCAGAATATCATCCAGATACACTATCATAAATTTATCCAAAAAATCGCGGAAAATATCATGCATAAAGGACTGGAAGACTGAAGGGGCATTATAGAAAGACCAAAAGGCATCACCAAATACTCAAAGTGGCCCTCGGGCGTATTAAATGCGGTTTTCCACTCATCCCCCTGCCTGATCCGCACCAAATTATACGCCCCACGGAGATCAATCTTAGAGAACCACTTGGCCCCCTTTATGCGAGCAAACAAATCAGTCAGCAACGGCAATGGGTATTGATATTTAACCGTGATTTTATTCAAAAGCCGATAATCAATACATGGTCTCAAAGAGCCGTCTTTTTTTGACACAAAGAAAAAACCGGCTCCTAAGGGAGATGACGATGGACGAATATGTCCCTTTTCCAAGGACTCCTTTATATATTCTCGCATAGCAGCATGTTCAGGCACAGACAGATTAAATAAACGACCCTTTGGGTATTTACTACCCGGAATTAAATCTATAGCACAATCGCACTCACGGTGCGGAGGTAGTGAACCCAGCTTGGGTTCTTCAAAGACGTCACGATAATCAGACAGGAACTCAGGGATTTCAGAGGGAATAGATGATGAAATGGAAACCAAAGGTACGTCCCCATGAGTCCCCCTACATCCCCAGCTCAACACAGACATAGCTCTCCAGTCAAGGACTGGGTTGTGAGACTGCAGCCATGGCAATCCTAGCACCAAATCATCATGTAGATTATACAGCACCAGAAAACGAATAGTCTCCTGGTGATCCGGATTAATACGCATAGTTACTTGTGTCCAGTATTGTGGTTTATTATTAGCCAATGGGGTGGAGTCAATCCCCTTCAGAGGAATAAGAGTCTCCAAAGGCTCTAAATCATACCCACAACGATTGGCAAAGGACCAATCCATAAGACTCAAAGCGGCGCCAGAGTCGATATAGGCGTCCGTGGTAATAGATGACAAAGAGCAAATCAGGGTCACAGACAAAATAAATTTAGACTGTAAAGTGCCAATGGAAACGGATTTATCAAGCTTTTTAGTACGCTTAGAGCATGCTGATATAACATGAGTAGAATCCCCACAATAGAAACACAACCCATTTTTCCGTCTAAAATTCTGCCGCTCGCTTCTGGACAGAATTCTATCACACTGCATGCTTTCTGGCGTCTTCTCAGTGGACACCGCCAGATGGTGCACTGGTTTGCGCTCCCGCAGACGCCTATCGATCTGAATGGCCATTGTCATGGACTCATTCAGACCCGCAGGCACAGGGAACCCCACCATAACATCCTTAATGGCATCAGAGAGACCCTCTCTGAAAGTAGCCGCCAAGGCACACTCATTCCACTGAGTAAGCACAGACCATTTACGGAATCTTTGGCAGTAAATTTCAGCTTCATCTTGCCCCTGCGATAGGGACATCAAAGTTTTTTCTGCCTGAAGTTCCAAATGAGGTTCCTCATAGAGCAACCCCAAGGCCAGAAAAAACGCATCCACATTGCGCAACGCAGGATCCCCTGGTGCCAATGAAAAAGCCCAGTCTTGAGGGTCGCCCCGGAGCAGAGAAATCACAATCCGAACCTGCTGTGCAGGGTCCCCGGCAGAACGAGATTTCAGGGACAAAAATAACTTGCAATTATTTCTAAAATTCTGAAAGCCAGATCTATTCCCTGAGAAGAATTCCGGCAAAGGAATTCTCGGCTCTGATACCGGAGCATGAACAACAAAATCTTGCAAACTTTGTACTTTCGTGGCGAGATTATTCAAACCTGCAGTTACACTCTGAAGATCCATTATAGACAGGTGCACACAGAGCCATTCAAAGATTAGAAGGAGAGAGAAAAAAAAAAAAGACTGCAGCATAGACAGACTGGCAAGTGATCCCATTAAGAGCACAAAAAAAAAAAAAAAAAAAAAAAACTCTCAGCAGACTTCTTATTTCTCTCCTTTCTCAGCCAAGGATTTTAACCCTTTAGTGGGCCGGTCAAACTGTCATGATCTCCATGGCCAGAGAACTAGCATAAGCCTATATAGGAACAAGCTCTAGGAAGATGGTAACTGTACTGACCATGAACTAAACCTACCGCACAACTAGAAGTAGCCAGGTAGCATGTCCTACTTTTTATCCCTATATGCCCAGCGCCGGCCGGAGAACTAAATAATGCTAGCAGAGGGAAATATAAGACCTGACTCACCTCTAGAGAAATGCCCAAAAAGGAGACAGAGGCCCCCCACATATATTGGCGGTGATTTTAGATGAAATAACAAACGCAGCAGGAAAATAGTTTTAGCAAATTTGAGGTCCGCTTTCTAGATAGCAGAAGACAGAAAGCACACTTTCATGGTCAGTAGAAAACCCTAACAAAACACCATCCAGAAATTACTTTAGGACTCTGGCATTAACTCATAATACCAGAGTGGCAATTCCTGATCAACAAGAGCTTTCCAGACACAGTAACGAAACTGCAGCTGTGAACTGGAACCAAAAAACAAAAACAAACAAGGACGAAAGTCCAACTTATCTAGTAGATGTCTGGGAGCAGGAACAAGCACAGAGAGGCTTCTGATAACATTGTTGACCGGCAAGCAACTAACAGAGAAGCCAGGTTATATAGCGACACCCAGATCTGATGAGAACAGGTGAACAGGGAAGATGATGACACAAGTTCAATTCCACCAGTAGCCACCGGGGGAGCCCAGAATCCAAATTCACAACAACTTACCTTCTTTAATCCTGCTTTCCTGTTCACTCCATAAATTCTGAGATGAATGTAGGCTTTCCTACATGATGAGCTTCACTACTTATCATGAACATGAACTGCAGCACAGATTCATCTCGGCTAAAAGTCTAGACCTTAGATCAGGAATAGGACAGACATTTATAGGACATTTCATAACTTTCCCAAATTCTTATGACAAAAATACTCCCCCCAAACTGCATTGAACTTCTGTGCCCAATTTATTACATATTTTAGGAGTTGGTCCATTTTATACCGACTCCAACTCCGACTCCACCAAAATGGGCTCCGACTCCACAGCCCTGCCTACACAGAAGCTGCAGTTTCTCACCAGATATGGGGCATTGGCGTGCGTAAATGAAATTGATCTGAAGTTGTAGAGTCCATTTTCTCCTATTACCTATTGTGAAAATGAAAAAATTAAGGCTAAAGCAACAGTTTAGTGGGGAAAAAAATGAAATTTTCCATTTCACATTGCATAATTCCTGTGAAGTACTTGAAGGGCTAACAATGTTCCCCAATGCAGTTCTGCATTCCTTGAGGGGTGCAGTTAAAAGAGAACCTGTCAAGTCCAGAAATTCTAACCAGCAGGTACAGGGTTATTCTGCAGGTAAATGTCACTTAGAGAAGCCGTCCTGCTAACTTTCTGCAGTAAATGTGTATATATGCATGTAATGTAGTGTGAGTGTATTCGTATACTCGCCTACCGCTGCTCTCTCCGGTGTCCAGTGCCGTTATTCTCTGCTTCTCACTGATGTCACCATAATTCTGACTAGCCGGCTCGTTCTATGGGTTATGCGTCAGCTGGAAGTCTCGTTTACAGTGAAAGTCTATGGGGCCTCGTTCTAACTCTCCATAGGCTTTCATTGTAAAAGACACTTTAGGGCGTAGTGTGATCCGGAGAGTCTGCAGAGTGGTGACGTCAATGACAAGCAGAGAAGAGCGGTGCTGGACACCGGACAGAACAGCAGGAGCTGAGAACCTTACACACGGCGCTACATCAATATACACACATTTATGCATAAAAAAGTTAGTGGGAGGGCTTCTTAAATCCTGTTCAAGGGATTGTCAGCACAGAATGACTGGTCAAACCAAGTACAGGCGTGCAGTACATCATTTCAATGCACCATCCCGCCTGCTTGGTTTCCATCTATCTCTGCCATTCTCTGGCTCTATGAAACCACAGCTGTAAATCAAAGAGGGGGGATTGAGAGACAACAAGAGGTGGGAAGAGGATTGGCCTCGCCATGATGTCCCTTGTCAACACAGAATGACTGTTCAAACCAAGGACAGGCGCTCGGTGCTTATATGTCCTCCTGCTTGTTTCTAGCACCTCCTTTCTCTGGCTGAGACTGAGGGAAGACAAGCAGATGGGACTTGGTTTGAACAGTCGTGCTGTGCCGATAGACTCCCTTTAACACAGGCGGAAAAAACTGACCTTTTGTTCTATGCTGGCCAAAACACTTTATTTGCTAAATGCAATAACCTAGTTATTTTGTATGAATGTCGAGCGATCAGCTATTATTATCTTTGCTTATATAGCGCCATAACATTCTGCAGCGCTTTATATACATCAGCATCATTGTTCCCATTGCAGCTCGCAATCTAAATTCCCTATCAGTATGTCTTTGGAGTGTGGGAGGAAACCCTGCAAACACGGGGAGAACATGCAAACTCCTTGCAGATGTTGTCCAAGGTGGGGTTTTTGCCCAGGACCCCAGCACTGCAGTGCTAACCACTGAGCCAGCTATGATATCCTAATGCAATCAACGCATATGGGCTACCGCAGTCTCTCATCGAAATTAGGTCCTAAAGAGTAACCATCATTTGAATACATATGCAAATTGTTAGGTATTTGATCCCATAAATTTAATTTATGCCTATATATTTCTCACTTCACCAACTTAGTGCTGATGCATCACACACAAATCGGATTACAAAAATATTTAAACACAGGTTGTAATGTAACAAAATAGGTAAGGCTGGTTTCACATTTGCGTTTTTTGCCGCTGCGTTTTAGCGCAAAAAAAGCATGCGTTTTTTTCCCTATATTTAACATTAAAAACGCATGCGTTTTTTTGTATGCATTTTGCCGCGTTTGACGATGCATGCGTCGTTTCTATGCTTGCGTTTTGTTGCAGAAATGCAACATGTAGTAATTTCTAGAGGCGTTTTTTTGCCGCAAAAAAACGTATTGCTGTCTATGTAAACGCATGTGTTTTTAAGCACATGCGTTTGGTTGCGTTTTTAAACGCATGCGTTTCCATAGAAAAAAACAAGAATACACACTGATAAGCCACCCCCCACCATCAAGGTGATAAAGGGATCCAAACCCTAACTCTACCCCTAACCCTAGGGATACTAACCCTACCCCTAGGGATCCTACCCCTAGGGATCCTAACCCTACCCCTAACCCCAACCCTAGCTATTTCTATTTATAGTGGGTTTTCTTGTTGATTTTGATGATTGGCAGCTGTCACACACTTCTCAGCATGCGTTTCAAAAACGCAAACGCAGGAAAAAACGCATGTAAACGCGGCAAAACGCTGCTTTTTTTTACTGCATGCGAAAACGCATGCGTCTAAAAAAACGTAGCGTTTGCACGCGTTTACATGCGTTTTTTTCACCACCTGCGTTTGCATTTTAAACGCTGCGTTTTTAAACGCAAATGTGAAACTAACCCAAAAGGCCAAGGGGGTGGGGGTGAATACTTTTGCAAGCCACTGTACCATCACCTATCTCAGTAATAGGAGTCAGTCTTTACTGAATACAGATTTTACATGAGAATTAAGAATTTTGATAATGACTGATCAATTCTGTTAAAGAAAGAAGCGGATTTCTCTGATAAGATACATTACAAAGGTATGTATTTTCATGTGTATTATTGATTTGTTAAATACAAATTAACACAACAATTACTTTTTAAGAGATCCTTCTGTTATAGGCTCTAAACGAAGAGTAGACTTTCTGGGACAGCTGCCGGGGGTCTCAGAGGTATTATTCTGTTTAGTGAAACAGCTTTTACCTGTCTAATTGTGTCCTTTTATACTAGATGGAGAAATGACCCACTCATTCCCTGTGGACAGTCAGATTCATTTGGAGGAAATGATATGGAATGAAGGTATGTAGGGTGGTATATCTATGTAGTATAGCTTTACCATGTACACCATAAAAGTAAGGCTGTGTTCACATCTGCATTGTTGTTTATATTTGAATGGAAACCACAGCCCAGTGCTGATGTCACCGCAATCACACTAAAGTGCTTGTCTGATCACAGTATATGTATTAGTGAGATCTGACACCCAGCACCCCACCAATCAGCTCTATAGCGTACCAGCAGCGGCTTTATGTAAATACACTGAACGCAGCGGCACATATCTGTTCAATGTGTAGTGGGCGCTGCCAGTCACTGCAGATCACCTCAAGAGAGGCTGCTACACATTCAACAGAGTTCTGTATTGATCCATTTGAAACTTAAAACAGCTGATTGGCGAGATACCGGCTGTCAGACCCCTCCAATGATCTGATATTGATGACCAATCCCAAGGACAGGCCATTAATATCTTGTGACCATGCAATGCATTTTTAATATCATGTTTTTTTAACGAGGATCTGTAACAAGTCCAAAAAAAGTTACCTTTACCAAAATCCCCATGCTCTCCTGTATCTGACGCATTTTCCGATTTTCTCTGGGGGTGTGTAGTCCTCTCCCCTCCTATGATGATGCACAATCACCGCTTATCAGCATCTCAAACTGGTCGGACAGCTGGGTCTTGCGAGATCTTACAGCGTGGTCTTGCAAGAACAGGAGGAAGACTTTACTGCGTGCACACAGCAGGCAAACCACAATGAGAGCATGGAGCTCGGGTGAAACCATGTTGTGCGACCAGTTTCAGATGCAGTCCAGCAGTGACTGGGCAGCATCACACCCGCTTTAGAAAAAAAAATCTTGGACCAGAAGTCAGAAATGATCTGCTATGGAGGGACGAAAACAGAAAATAGAGACAGATTCAGGAGAGCACTGGGACGTGGCAAGGTAACAAACTCCTTTTTATGGACATACGACAGGTCCTTTAAAGTTCAGCATCAACTTTTTTATATGCATTTACATACAGTGGGGCAAAAAAGTATTTAGTCAGTCAGCAATAGTGCAAGTTCCACCACTTAAAAAGATAAGAGGCGTCTGTAATTTACATCATAGGTAGACCTCAACTATGGGAGACAAACTGAGAAAAAAAAATCCAGAAAATCACATTGTCTGTTTTTTTTATCATTTTATTTGCATTTTATGGTGGAAAATAAGTATTTGGTCAGAAACAAACAATCAAGATTTCTGGCTCTCACAGACCTGTAACTTCTTCTATAAGAGTCTCCTCTTTCCTCCACTCATTACCTGTAGTAATGGCACCTGTTTAAACTTGTTATCAGTATAAAAAGACACCTGTGCACACCCTCAAACAGTCTGACTCCAAACTCCACTATGGTGAAGACCAAAGAGCTGTCAAAGGACACCAGAAACAAAATTGTAGCCCTGCACCAGGCTGGGAAGACTGAATCTGCAATAGCCAACCAGCTTGGAGTGAAGAAATCAACAGTGGGAGCAATAATTAGAAAATGGAAGACATACAAGACCACTGATAATCTCCCTCGATCTGGGGCTCCACGCAAAATCCCACCCCGTGGGGTCAGAATGATCACAAGAACGGTGAGCAAAAATCCCAGAACCACGCGGGGGGACCTAGTGAATGAACTGCAGAGAGCTGGGACCAATGTAACAAGGCCTACCATAAGTAACACACTACGCCACCATGGACTCAGATCCTGCAGTCCCAGACGTGTCCCACTGCTTAAGCCAGTACATGTCCGGGCCCCTCTGAAGTTTGCTAGAGAGCATTTGGATGATCCAGAGGAGTTTTGGGAGAATGTCCTATGGTCTGATGAAACCAAACTGGAACTGTTTGGTAGAAACACAACTTGTCGTGTTTGGAGGAAAAAGAATACTGAGTTGCATCCATCAAACACCATACCTACTGTAAAGCATGGTGGTGGAAACATCATGCTTTGGGGCTGTTTCTCTGCAAAGGGGCCAGGACGACTGATCCGGGTACATGAAAGAATGAATGGGGCCATGTATCGTGAGATTTTGAGTGCAAACCTCCTTCCATCAGCAAGGGCATTGAAGTTGAAACGTGGCTGGGTCTTTCAACATGACAATGATCCAAAGCACACCGCCAGGGCAACGAAGGAGTGGCTTCGTAAGAAGCATTTCAAGGTCCTGGAGTGGCCTAGCCAGTCTCCAGATCTCAACCCTATAGAAAACCTTTGGAGAGAGTTGAAAGTCTGTGTTGCCAAGCGAAAAGCCAAAAACATCACTGCTCTAGAGGAGATCTACATGGAGGAATGGGCCAAAATACCAACAACAGTGTGTGGCAACCTTGTGAAGACTTACAGAAAACGTTTGACCTCTGTCATTGCCAACAAAGGATTTATTACAAAGTATTGAGATGAAATTTTTTTTCTGACCAAATACTTATTTTCCACCATAAAATGCAAATAAAATGATAAAAAAATTACAGACGCCTCTCATCTTTTTAAGTGGTGGAACTTGCACTATTGCTGACTGACTAAATACTTTTTTGCCACACTGTACATAGTATATACCAAGCTCCTTCTAGTGGTGGCTAGACATCATCTAACCCTTGGTGCTCCGATTAGTACACAGTTATGCTAATAAAATGAGCATATTTATTCAAATGATCTTTCTTGTGCCACAATGTATCCGGGTAGTCCATTGTCGCTGATCTCTAAACTGCAAGTCTTCCCGGGCATGACTACTCCAGGCAGACCTGGACAGTTAGAGGGTCCTGTGACAATATGTCCTGGGAGGTCCACCACTTATAACACCGCTATTTCTTCTTTAACAGATGAAGAACATTTCTCCTTCTCCTGTCGATGTGGGGGACAATATATTGCAGCCGAGATTGACTTACAACAAACGTCTTTTATAAATTGTGACTCGTGTTCGCTGGTTATAGAAATCTTGCAAGGATCACAAACTTGAGAGAATCCTGGGATGGACGTCTGGGATCTTCAGAATATTTATAGACTATAATCCAATATACATGGAAAATCAGTGTCTTTTTACAAATTCCACTTTATCTTTGAAGTCTGACCTGCATTGTACATAATAACCACAAAGAAAACAAAATATTGGACATGTCCAAGGCAAAAAATCTTATTTATAAAGGGTTGGATCCCATCAAGGACAGTCTTCATCTCATACATGTGAAAAGAGTTTCCACAACACTGTTCACATTCAATGTAGGACGAGTAGATTTTGGCACCACTGTGGAAAAAAAAAAATAATTAGGATGCTGTATTCTGCAGAGGATTATACCAAGGAATGACCACAGGGTTCATCCCCATGTGGATCTGTTGCACATCTGAAGGCACAATCCAGCAGAAAACCAAGTCCTAGGAAATTCTAATTTTATCAGAACATAAATGAGATCCGATTGCTGTCAGGGAATGGAAAAGGTTCTCATCTATAGCTGAAATCTGTTCTGACCTAGTCCTGTAGCTACATGGCACTGCAGGTCCTCCCCAGATCACACAGGATGAAGGTTGGGACTGCTATTCTAGTCTGATCGCCTTTGTGTGCACAAAAGGAATATTGGATTTACTCAACTTTCTAATAGAAATGATTGTAGGGGTTTTCAGATAGGACTCTTGGCTGATCCAGGGGATTGAGGCTTCCTCAATCAGTCACGCACCTCACCTACCTTCATCTTTGGCTGTAGATTTATTTTCTCCTATGCTTTATATTGCTGCTTGGCACAAGCCGATATGAAGAAGTCAGTGCATAGACAGCAGATTACAATTTTCCCAGCTTCACATATTTATGTTTTGTGGTCTTTAAGTGACTATCAGCAGAGAAAGACTTTTCAAACTAAGTTTTGCGGCTCGGTGCTTCATGGCCGGCCAATCATTTATCACACCTTTTCACCTGCTTGATGTTCCTCCATATCCACCCTCCCCCGTATCTGATTGACCACTCTGGCTTAATAGACCCAGAGAAGGATGGAGATAGATGCAAAACAAGCAGATGGTAAGATGTAATTACGGAAGCCCTCCTCCTCCCATCAACGTTTTTATTCTCTCAATATATTGCAATCACCATATTATTCAGCACTGTGTACTTACAATTCCTCATTTTGCCTTTCTACCCAGATAATTCTCGTTTCCATTAGGGGTATGAGATCACGTGATTAAAAACTGAATAGCTAAATCGGTCTAATCTCTGTGTGGAAACAGGGGGACAATTTTCCTGCACGAGTCATCACTGCAAATGTCCATTGCATGAGGGAGGAGGCAGCAAGTGGGTCAGGAGTTTAAGAAGGGAATGCAGGGACAAGAATTCTACATAGAACAGAGGAAAGAGAAGAATTATCTGGGTAGAAAGGTAAAATGAGCAATTGTAAGTGCACAGTGCTGGGTAATATGATGATTGCAATATATTAATAGGATACAACTATGATGGAAGTGCTGCTTTAAAGGATTGGCCCCACCATGAAGCACTGAGAGTGTTATAGAACTCCTAATCTTATATTTGTCCTTTATAGCTTAACGTAATATAAGAATCTTCTATAAAGTCTATATTCATTATTTTTGCTGACATGTAAGATTTCTATGTGGTGATGTATTCTTCCAGAACGTTTTGTGTGGGATACTCAAGGCCAGGGTGTGATTCCTACTCCCAAGACATGTGGATGGTTATTAAAAACAATGTACTCATTAAAAATACAGTCAACCTGTGAGAAAAGGTTTCTCTTATCTTGTAGTAATGGAAATGTATGTAACTCGTATATCGACATCCTTCAATGTTGATTATAAAACTAGATGTAACCCCAGATGAGTCAGACACTCTGCCCTATCATTTCTAAGGTGATTTTTGAGCTGTCTCCTCATATATGAGAAATAAACCTGCATGTTGATTCGATCTCAGTCGTGGCCTGATAGTGCGCCTGTACTTGGTTTGAACACTAATTTTGTGCTGACAGAGACACTAAGGGAAGACTGTTCAAACCAAGTACAGGCGCTCCGTGCACCATGGGTGCACGCTCGGGTGACCTCCGAGTATTTATGACTGCTCGGAGATTTGGTTTTCATCGTGACAGCTGAATGATTTACAGCTACTACCCAGGCTGAGTACATGTGAGGTTGCCTGGTTGCTAGGGTATCCCCACATGTAATCAAGCTGTCTAGTAGCTGTGAATCATTCAGCTGCCGCGATAAAAACTAAATCTCCAAGCAGTCAAAAATACTCAGAGGACCCCCGAGCATGCTCGGGAAAACCCGAGCAATGAGTATACTCGCTCATCACTAGTGACAATCGCTAGTGAGGCTGTCTAGTTTGGGTCAGGAGATTAGAGGACAGTCCATGCATCGTGGTCCGTACTTGAACAGCAAAATATGGATGTGTGAAACTGGCCTTACGGCAAGAAAACTACAAGTAACTAAACCTTCAGGAGAAACAGAGGATTATTGGTACTGGAAACTAACCATTGAAAATAAAGCAAACCACCAACTGGAAGGTACTATATGAAAAAAGGCTCTAAAAACCATGAACCTCCATGTAACACTTGTAAACATACAGTACTGTATGCAGAAAACTTTGATTTGACATTTAACACTAAGAATGTCATGTTAAAGTTGGCTATGTCTATATGACGGTAATAAGGACACAAACAACTTAAAAGTACAGAAACTGTTTATTAGAAAATCATCCTATATCAATAAATTATATTCTGCTTTACAATGTAATTAAAAACAAAAAAGACAGCCATCCATAGTCAATCTTTCATTATACGTCCATTAGGATTATCCTGTAGAGGCCCAAAGGAGTTAAAAGGCCACAACTGCAAGACAAAAAAACAAACATGAGCCAAGATGTCATTTTATGCGATATTACCCCTGTACAGTTGTGCGTGTGGTGCTGCTGGGTCTGCAGATAGGCCTGTCCCTTTGGTGAGGGTCTGGAGCTCATGGACCATGGCCTGGAGTGTCCATGTGAGCTGCCAGCAGTGGATCTTGATGATTTGCCCAAGTACATTCATAACAGCAGAACGTTGCTCAGACAAACATTAATAACCTCAGTGATCGCAGCCAAGCTAAGTACACAATACTGAATTGATCGAGATGTTTTGAAAACTTTGTTCTCATATCTGTATCATTTATATATTTATCCATCCTGTGATTTCTATAATTTTAAAAAATTTCCTTCTTGGTGATTTAAGTGCAATGCTCAAGAGTGTATAATGAAGAGGTATAAAGTCACCATTTTTAATGACTTTAGAAAAGGAATGTGAGTGTGTGGCGCTGCTGGTGAAGAATGATCAGGATTCCCATGTATAAGGATTAGTGATGAGTGAATGTGCTCCGATAAGGCATCATCGCATAATTATATATATATATATATATATATATATATATATATATATTGAAAATATTGGAACAGCATCAAATTACTACCTTACAAGGCATGCAGAGCTCTTCCGACCAGCAATCCAATGGTCAAAAAGTAATAAACTCAAAAAAAAGGAAAAGCAGCACAAAATAATTGAAAAAAAGTGGACTTTAATGCCTGAACGGCGTGGCAACGTTTCGGATGTGTTATCCTTTGTCAAGCAATGAATACAAGGGTGAGACCACATTTTATATCCAACACATACATATCTCATTAGAAAATCATTAAATATAATAAAGTCAATAGTATTAAACAGTGTTATTGTGCATCATCAGTGTAACAGTGCAATTGTGCAAGTTACTCAGCCCATCAAACCACAGCTATTGACGGGTATTATGAATACCATACTGCGTGAAAGTAATTAAAAATAGCTTAATAGCCAATTGTTATTAAAAACAAATCAGGTGTCCTTACTAACGATATTATAATCCAAGTACACTTACATACACAGCTCAGTAATGGCAGCCATGATCACAGCGTTCCCACGTGCTTACTGCACATGTCCGTGACATCACAGTCAGGGACCCACAATGCTCTGCCCTGCAGCTGCTCAGAGCCTTCCGAGGACCATGGCGCCATGTTAGCTAGGGGCGGCTTTGCCCACACGGAGGACAGGACCACATAACTATTGCAATAGCAATATAAAAAATACAATAGTGATCCTAATAACTCCGAACTCTGCATTACTCATGAATTATTATACAGAATATGAAAAACATAAAAAATATATATATAAAAAAAAAATCATGTACAAAATTAAACTACTCCATACACGGTCCTATATATAAGAATAGTCTTCTCTACTCGGGAACATACTCGATGTGCCGCCGTATTTAAAGGGACCCAGACATAAGTCTGTAATACGTCAGCAAGGTCCAGGAAGCCCCCCTTATTAAAGTGGGGCATCCTGACCCTGAGTAGGGAAATGGAGACCTTTGGGGTGGGTACCCCCCGTGTTTCTCCAAACCCCTACAATATGACGCACATGACCCAATCTTTGGCTACATTTTCAACATCCCTAGAGAGACATAAAAGACCAAATGACCAAAGCAGGGGAGTTTCCTATGTTTATAAATTCAAGCTTTTATTCTCTGTAATTATATATCCAAAAGAATCAAAATATCAAGAGAGATGCAGAGATCAAGGAAAAAGGAAAGCAAAAAAATCCACATTATAGAGTAATCAGTATGGGTCCATCGTCCATTGTTCAAAGTCGTAGCCACAATATAGTATCTCGATATGTAAGATAGGACACCTGAATTGAGAATGTTGGACTTTTCCACCTGCAGCAGCTGAATCGTTTGAGCTCTCACAGCACCACAAGGAGAGCGCAGAAAGTGCTTAAAAATAATGTTACCTGGTTAATCCCCTATATGTGCTTTTGTTAATTTTTAGTTCATCAATATTTTTAAAGAAACACTCCAGGCAAATATCCACGAGGCTATGCCAGAGCAGTGTCTGAAGGTTTCCATCACTTGTAAAATTGGTGATGTACAGACCCTAGTCTGCTGAACTACAGCCAGCAAATTCACTGTGTAATGTCTAAAATATGGAAATCTACTCCCCCACCCTCAATGTTTCAGAGGTCTTCTTTGCTCCTGCGATTACATACTGTATATTTACATAGTTTCTGTGCCAATCACTGGTACACTGTGAGCCAGTGCTTGGGTGCTGTCGTCATGTGGATGTACAGCATGTCACTGACGCACTACACCGAGCCTGGTAGGGGCTACCTGGACAAAGCTGAACTTACCCTCAGACAAACTCTTCCCCGGATGAGGGCATAAGGGACAGGTCCATAGCTTCTAGAGTCCGTAGAGTTGTCTAGATTGTCTCCTTCTAACCACACGTGGCCTTTGGGTACCTGTGAAAACCGGGAAACCATTTGGAATATTGAAAACCATCTTAAAAGGACAGAATAACGACCATGGTCCCAATTCACAGGAAAATCATAACGGGTAAGGAAAATCTGTCACAATTTTATCCTATCTTGACACTGCATGTCAATGAATAGACAGAGTACCTGGGCTTTGTTACCACCCTGTGCCAAGGATCCAATTACGGTAAGTTTTGCCAATAAAATCAGATCTTTTGTGTTTGAACAATGTTAATAACTGACAGGAGGGCTTCATGCTACCGGAGCACAAAATGATGAGCTGTGTGGGAAAATATGGCGAAAACTGGACAGCTTAGATTCTGGGCTCTACTGAAACATTTTCTAGAGACTTTCATTACAGTTCCAGGTAGCACCAATATGGGGTGTCAGGGTAACCTCCATGAGGAAGTATTGGCGAACAACCACTGGATTCTCCAGCTACTAAGGAAGATGCGAGGGACACCAATATAACCATACTGCCTTCTACTGGCGGGAGACCACACCAGATATCTTCACAAAGCAGTTGTGATATTCACACATTTCATAGTGTTAAATGGCCTAGAGTAAGCATGGGCTAACTATAAAACATGTATTAATATCTTCTAAGCAAGAAAATGGGAGAACTACAATTATCTGAAAGCTGGATGGTTGGGTCATTAATTTAATAGACTTCAAAGAGGTCATTAGGATGCGGACTGAAATTCTGCTCTTCTGTCGCAGTAACAGCATGAAGAGGGCAGACACTCGTCAACATCCTGAGGCCACAACCAAGGCCAGACCTGTTAGTGGGCCCGTGATTAGCTAAATGGTAATTGATTGTGACACCAATTACACATAATCTCATCATTTTATCGGAGTGGGCTTGTCAAACTTCTAATTAAGATCACAGTTCAGTCTATGTGCACACGGGATCCACAACACATTGCCATCATGTCCATCAAGAAGTCTAAGGAAAGACTCTCTACATTTGCTAAATTAATGAGTGTTATCTGGGAAGGCCGTCCGGGATTTCTATAGGTTCAAAACAGTTAAACCTCCCATTTTGTGGTGCTCACAGTCTAACGAGTCCAAACTGTTCTTAAGGCAATCAATTATTAAGTGACTAGTAGAAAAATGTGAGCTAGTGTACCACCCATGGCGTGAGTGCAATGTATGGCAAGGTTTCCTCCGATGACACTCCACCAAGTCCCAGAGTCACTCTTGTCAATATTCTTATTTCTTGGTTGTTTAGAATTATGTTTGAATGCATATTGTATATAATTACATAGTTAAATTAATTAAATAAAAATAATAATTATTAGAGTATAGATACTAGGGTGTAGAAAAGTAGTTTAAAAATTAATTCAACAATTATTAACTGAAAAGAACCTTTAAAGGAAAACTGTCACCAGGTTTGGCCGATATAAGATACGGCCACCACCTTTCTGGGCTGACATGCAGAATTCTATAATGCTGTATATCTGCCCCCAACCAGACCTGTAAGAAGTGAAAAATAACTTATTATACTCACCTGTGGGGCAGTCTGGTCCGAGGGGTGTCACTCTTCTTGGTCGGCGCCTCCCATCTTCTTGCGATGCCGTCCTCCTTTTTGGTTCATGTAGATGATGCGTCGCTGCATCATCTGCACAGTCTCCCCGGCATCGCGCTCCTGCGCAGGCGTACTTCTCTGCCCTGTTTATGGAAGATCCAAGTACTGTAGTGCGCAGGCGCCGGGAAAGGTCAGAGAGGCCCAGCGCCTGTGCACTACTTTGCTCTGCTCTCAACAGGGCAAAGAAGCACGCCTGTGCAGGAGCGCGATGCCAGGGAGACTGTGCGGATGATGCAGTGACGCGACATCCACATGAACCAAGGAGGAGAAAATGGCATTGGAAGAACATGGGGGGCGCCGGACCAAGAAGAGCTGTGATGTAGAAATACTTGGCAGTCGTATAAGTGTGTTCAAGAACTTATTTATTGAGTGAAGAAATTCCAGAAAAAATTAGATATTTTTGTCAATACCTGGCCTTCATCAGTCATCTGGATAAACATGACTGCTTTCTCCCAGAAACAGCCCCACTCTTGGCCACAGGTTGTGTCTAGTATTGCAGCTTGGCTCCACAAACATAATTGTAGCTAAGGTACAAAACCAGGCATATCTTTGAACATGAGTGGAGTGGTTTGTGAGAGATGGCAAACATTTTATAAGTCATTCAATGTTAAATAAAAAATAAAATAAAAACCTTTGCAGAATTTATTAAAATAACTGAATAAGTGTCCCATGCATATAACTGACTATAGCCATTGTCATTTGGCAAACATTTTTACCACGCAGTATGTAAGAGTAATCTCTATACTCTCTAATGATCTATATGGATTCCCACAGCTCAGTGACCATTTACAGTAAACCTGATAATAGTCCCAATTTCCTCAAACTGAAGGACAAATTAAAGATTTCAAAGCCTCCTGTAACAATGCCTTTTCACCCCAGTTTGCAAAAACCATCAAGCATCCCATAAAATCTGTAATTTCCTGGTGTTTAATGAGAAAACCACAACATTGATCTAGAAGAATCACAAACTTAATATCCCCATTTGTAATAAACACCCTGCAGCCCTTTAGTAATGGCTAGGACAGGGGTGGGGAACCTCAGGCCCCAGGGCCATTTACGGCCCTCGATGACCTTTTATCAGACCCCCGGGCAGATTCTCAGGGACCGCATTCTTGGGCAAGGAGCTGTATTTTGATTGTCACAAGCTCATTATTTTCTTCTTGCTCTGTTAGCACACACACACAGTGTTCACTACTGAACACTGAAGGGCAGGCAATGAAAGATTACGTCCTGAAACCAGTGCCACAGTCAGGATGCACTTTGTGGGCGGAGTTTGTACGGCCCCCGAAGGATGGTATAAATATACAAATGGCCCTTCGCAGAAAAAAGATTCCCCACCCCTGAGCTAGGGGCTCATTCAGACATCTGTGCAAATCAATTTGAGATTGGAGCTGTTATGTTCAAGTCAGAAGTCGCGCAGCCATTCTGTGCATTGTGGTCCATGCTTGGATCGATTTACATGGACGTCTGATTGAGTCTTAACTTTGGAACTCATCCCTGATTTATTCCAGTTTCTGTTCCCAAATGTACATGTTCACGTGCACAGTTGGAAAAAAGACCTTGGGTGACAAATGTAGGATATCAAAAAGAATCCATCAGCAGAAAATTACCTATTATTTAAATCAGGTTTTGGTGTTTTTATTTTTATTTTTTAACAAATATTTTGCAATTTTTTTCCCATATCACTATATGTATTAAAAATAACAAATAGAAATCTTTAAATACTGGCCACTGGGGCTTTTTAAGATTTGTAATTTCCAGTTTCAGGAAACGACACATGTACATAGCCACAATGGTCAGATTCCAACCCTACCCTTTATACTGAAATATCTATTGCATCGTGTCAGTCAGGGCTAGGGGTGCGGTTACAGCCACATCTCTGTGTTCTCAGAGCGGTAACTGAAACCAAACTCTCCCAGGGAGAATAAAGTTAAGCAAAACCTGCAGGGAGAAAATTATGTGCATGTGCAGGGCAGGTTAATGCTATTAACCGGCAGATTTACCCCATATCTACAGGCGAATAGTATTTTTGCTGGTGCCAGATTCCCTTTAAACTTAGGACACCTCTTTACAGTTCTTAGGGTACCGTCACACATTGAAATTTCCATCGCTACGACGTTACGATTCGTGACGTTCTAGCGATATCGTTACGATATCGCTGTGTCTGACACGCTACAGCGATCAGACACCCTGCTGAGAATCGTACGTCGTAGCAGATCGTTTGGAACTTTCTTTCGTCGCTTGATCACCCGCTGACATCGCTGGATCGTTGTGTGTGACAGCGATCCAGCGATGTCTTCGCTTGTAACCAGGGTAAACATCGGGTAACTAAGCGCAGGGCCGCGCTTAGTAACCCGATGTTTACCCTGGTTACAAGCGTAAACGTAAAAAAACAAACCGTACATACTCACCCGTCGGTGTCCTTCAGGTCCCTTGCCGTCTGCTTCCTGCTCTGAGTGCCGGCTGGAAAGTGAGAGCAGAGCGCAGCGGTGCTGTGATCTGCTCTCACTGTACGGCTGCACTCAGAGCAGGAAGCAGACGGCAAGGGACCTGAAGGACACCGACGGGTGAGTATGTACTGTTTGTTTTTTTACGTTTACGCTGGTAACCAGGGTAAACATCGGGTTACTAAGCGCGGCCCTGCGCTTAGTTACCCGATGTTTACCCTGGTTACCCGGGGACTTCGGCATCGCTCCAGCGCCGTGATTGCAATGTGTGACCGCAGTCTACGACGCTGGAGCGATGATTATACGACGCTGCGACGTCACGAATCGTGCCGTCGCAGCGATGAAAATTTCAATGTGTGACGGTACCCTTAAACCTGTGATTGTCCAATTGCTTGTACTCAGTATTTCAGTATAGAGTATAAATCAGTCATGACAGGTAAGGGGGCATTCAGCAGACCCTCCCATAGCAATCCATTGTCACTTTGTGATTACAGTGGAGGATAAGCATTTGAGAAGTGGCCGCCCCTTGATCAAGTATTTACATTTCACTGTCAGTCAACCATGGCATTTAAGTGGTTAACAGCATAGGACGGAGATCAACTCCACTTGCTGCTGTTAAGTTCCCACGATGATTTTTTAACACTGTATTTTTGCTACCCAAAAAACACTGCGTTACAGTTCCAGCAAAGTTGATGGGATTTGCAGAAATCTCACGCCCACTGTGTTTTCTTTTACGCTGCGTATACTGACCTGCAGTGCGTTTTTGAAATTCGTTAAATGTCAAATTTCTTTTGCATGTATGGTGAGAAAAACACTAAATATGCATGTAAACTGCACCTGACAGGATAAATAAAGTTTCATCAAAGACAAATACCAACAAAAACAAAGCAGCTTTATTTAAATCAAGACATACCAAAAAGAGACAAAAACTACAGGGTCCAAAACAGGATCAAAACGAATGTAAAAAAACTCAACATCAAAACCTTGCCAAATCCTCATGATAGGACATAGGCTTAAGGTACCGTCACACTCAGCGACGCTGCAGTGATATAGACAACGAGCCGATCGCTGCAGCGTCGCTGTTTAGGTCGCTGTAGAGACGTCAAACACAGCAGCTCCAGAATGATGCAGGAGCGATCCAGTGACGTAGCGGTGACGCACTTATCGTTCTCACAGGTCGTTAGCTCCATGCAAAACATCCCTGGCATCGTTGCTTTTGCTGTCAAACAAGACGATACACGCCGACCTGACGACCAAATAAAGTTCTGGACTTCTAGCTCCGACCAGCGATATCACAGCGGGATCCAGATCGCTGCTGCGTGTCAAACACAACGAGATCGCTAACCAGGACGCTGCAACGTCACGGATCGTTGTCGTTCTCGTTGTAAAGTTGCTGAGTGTGAAGGTACCTTTAGAGACAGATACCAGCTGTGTATCACAGCCAGCATCTTAAAAATGCAAGCTCACTTCCGGATGCCACATCAAAGACGGGGACCCGACATATGATGTAATAGTACATCATATGATGGGGAAAGGTTAAAGGCCAGGGACTAGGAGTCTAAAATGGCCTCAGTGACCAGTATGAAAATTGCAAGATTAACAATTTTCTTTACTTAATAAAAATTGTGATCTGAATAAAAAAAGCCATTTTTTTTTTTTTAAATACATGCAACACTAAACCCAAACTTAAACAATAGATAATTTTCTGATGATAGAGATGAGCTGATTTGTGCTTAGAGTGTATTTTAGTCCAAAGTTTGATTCGGGTACCAAAACTCTACCGTTGTAACATGGTCGTGCGGGTTAGGGGGCTGCAAAACTCTCTCTTTCTCTTCCCTTTACATGACCATAACATCAGGCTTACTAAAGAATTATTGCATGTCTGGCATGTGGTGGTTCCATATATTTCACCTATTGTGATGTAGAATACATGTAGTGAAGTTCCAGTGTTACATCATTAAGTGTCAGTCTGATCCATTAACGGGATAACCCTATCCCCATAAAGCCTTCCACAAGGACAAGGGACAGCAAGGCTTAGAGGAAAATATTTCTTGGATTTCTCTTAAAATTTTTCCTGGCACATAGAAATGAGCAGTGTATAGTAATCTTGCATCCTCCTCTTCTCTTGGGACCACCTACAACAATTATTAAGAAGTATTGGTCACTTCCCGACCTCTATCATTCAGAAAACCCTAAACTGTGACACATAAAACATTAGTCACATGTGGAAGATGTAAGTGCCAGAGAAACATTGCCCATCTCCCACAATCTTTTGGCATCTTCTGGCATAAAACCTCAGAAGAACTTTAGTGGCTTCTGTCTTCACAACCTAAACCCCCTTGCCATGTGTAGCCAGTGACTTGGGGACATGGGCGGGGAATGGCACAGAAGTTAAAGAAGAATAAGGCTTATGAGAGAACTTAATCTCGGTGGCAGATAATACAAGAAAATCTTTTCTTCTCCACTATCCCTACCGGAGCCTATTTAAGTGCTTCCCACATTGGAGCAAGCATCAAATGTAATTGCCTCGTCGCCTGCGGGTGTTCATTTCACTAAAGCAGCTTTTGTGGCTAAACCACAGGTGTTACCTTTCTTGATTAAAATGAAATATGATGAAAGGCGACAGTAGCAAATGACATCTACAAGCTTGTAATGAATTGTATTTATTTGATTGGGATCCCAGCGGGTTATTTATACAGTCACATGACCGATCCATGGCCATTCTTCATTTCCAATGCACAAAGGATCAATGTACAAAGTTCGATATCTCTGTCCATCTCTCTGGGGGCACACTATTTAATTAGCTGGGCGTTTGCTAGAGAACACAGAGAATATTTAGTTATAACAGAAACTTTCTTAAGAAAGCGTTGTAAGTAGGGAAGAAAACCCAACAGAGAGACCTTTTATCAACATAGAATACAGGTTCTTAACTACATGTTTGGAGACCTTTAAGACTGTTTCCAAGGGTCAAAAATACAGCCGGTTTTCAGCTGCGGATATCGGCTGCATCTTACAATGCCGGTGAGTTTTGGGAAAACTCCTGCACAATCTGTGAAATACATCCACAGCATCAACTGACAGGAGCTGTGGGTTTGGGATCACCTGTACTGTGGCTTTCCAGCACTTTTTTCCACAGTGTCATCTGCAGCAGGTCCACAGAAAATCAGGTGAATGAGAAGGTGGTCTAAGGTACAGATAAGCAGAGGCTTTTCTGAAAGGAAGGTATGCGAGTGTCACAGTTCTAGCTGTTTGGATGGGATTTTATGAGATTGTGGTTTTGGTTGAGCACACATTACCAGATCAGGCCTTAATCCAGTAATGATGCCAAAAGCTGCTCCTGTAGAAGCAGTGACCACTGTTATTAGCACCTAGATGGTGGCCTGATTCTAACGCATCGGGTATTCTAGAATATGTATGCGTAGTGTATAGCACAGCCCACACACTACATTGCGCAGCCCACACACTACATTGCGCAGCCAACGCACTACATTGCGCAGCCAACGCAGTACATTGCGCAGCCCACGTAGTACATTGCGCAGCCCACGTAGTACATTGTGCAGCCTACGTAGTATATTGCACAGCCCACGCAGTATATTGCGCAGCCCACGTTGTATATTGCGCAGCCCACTTTGAATATTGCGCAGCCCACGTTGTATATTGCGCAGCCCACGTATATAGCAATGTGGGCATGATATCCCTGTTAAAAAAAATAAAAAAATAAATAAAATAAAAAATAGTTATATACTCACCTTCCGTTGGCGCCTGGATCCGGGAAGCGGTTACCGACGCCTGGGATCCACCGAAGCTCCGCCGAGCCGCTCGCCATCTTCCGTTCCCAGGATGCATTGCGAAATTACCCAGATGACTTAGCGGTCTCGCGAGCGCAAGCGGCTCGGCGGACTATGGAGTGTGAGTATAGCAGCTTTTTTGTTTTTTATTATTTTTAACATTACATTTTTTTTACTATTGATGCCGCATAGGCTGCATCAATAGTAAAAAATTGTGGACACACAGGGTTAATAGCAGCAGTTACGGAGTGCGTTACCCGCGGCATAACGTGGTCCGTTACCGCCGGCATTAACCCTGTATGAGCGGTGACCAGAGGGGAGTATGCGGGCGCCGGGCAGGGAGTAAGTAGCGGCCATTCTCTTCCGGACTGTGCGCGTCGCTGATTGGTCGTGGCAATGGTCGTGGGCGTTTTGCCACGACCAATCAGCGACTTGGATTCCATAACAGACAGAGGCCGCGATTAATGAATATCCGTGACAGACAGAAGGACAGACAGAAGTGACCCTTAGACAATTATATAGTAGATGGGAGTGGGCCGGCAAAACACAAGTGTAAGCTGGAGTGCCAATCAGACATCCAGAGATATCGGGCCAAAGGAGGGAAAGAGCATGCATTATTGATGGCCTGCACTGGATAGAGATTTATTACAGTGATTATACGTAGAATAAGGCAAATCCACTAACATTTAAAAAACCCCACAAAAATGGCCAGTCCATGTCCAAAATATTGGACAGCGGGAACAACCAACCACATGTTCAAAAAAAGAGCCCTAAAGTCTTTGTAGCATAGCGACTGGGATATGGACTCTAATGTCTGATTGTTTAACAGACCCTGGAACCAGAGCTGCCACAACTCTTCAGATGATTGGTGAGAAAACACTGTTGCTTTAGTTAAAATTCTTTAAAATATCAGAAAAATGTATTTAGAAAAATGCATGGTGCTTCAGTGAAACCTGGTGCTGGCAGTGTCCTTATGTGGGGCTGCATGAGAGTCGCTGGTGTCAGGGAGCTACATTTCATTGATGGTATCATGTATTCACAGAAGTACTGCTCTATAGTGAAAGAGAAGTTGCCGCCATCACTCTGCGCCCTCATACACAAGCACTTTTCCAACATGGCAATCATTGATACAAAACACATCTGTTGCATTTCCAAAGAAGGGTGAAAGAGTCAGTGGCAAAGTGTCTCCTGATCTGCACCCAACTGAACCCCTATGGGGAATTCTGGAGAGACAAGTTGTCGTCACTCTCCGTCCAGGCTCTAAAAAGAGCTCCTTCTTGTGGAATGTAAAAAGATGTCGCAATATGTCGCTGTCTTGTTCATTCCATGCATAGAAGACTTGGTGGTGTCCTTAAAGGTAAGGTACCGCGTTTGTAGATCATTAATAAATCACTGTAATGTAGCATAACATGCTGCTATAACCATACCTCCCAACTTTTGAAGATGGGAAAGAGGGACAAAGTTTGCGGCGCGCTTCGCGCGCCGCGGCAAATTTTAGGCCACGCCTCTGACCACACCCATTCATAATTAGTCACACCCATATCCACGTCCCAAGCACACCCATTTAGCACTGCTGATCACACTGTTTCATATACAATAGTTATAAACAAAAAAATATGGCCACACAGTGCTCCATACTGTATAATGACCACACATGATGCTCCATACTGTATAATGACCACACATGATGCCCCATACTGTATAATGGCCACACATGAGGCTCCATACTGTATAATGAACACACATGATGCTCCATACTGTATAATGACCGCACATGATGCTCCATACTGTATAATGGCCGCACATGATGCTCCATACTGTATAATGACCGCACATGATGCTCCATACTGTATAATGACCGCATGCATACTGTATAATGGCCGCACATGATGCTCCATACTGTATAATGAACGCACATGATGCTCCATACTGTATAATGACCGCACATGATGCTCCATATTGTATAATGACCGCACATGATGCTCCATACTGTATACTGGCTGCACATGATGCTCCATATTGTATAATGACCACACATGATGCTCCATACTGTATACTGGCTGCACATGATGCTCCATATTGTATAATGACCACACATGATGCTCCATACTGTATACTGGCTGCACATGATGCTCCATATTGTATAATGACCGCACATGATGCTCCATACTGTATAATGACTGCACATGATGCTCCATACTGTATAATGACCCCACATGATGCTCCATACTGTATTATGGCCACAGTTCTCCATACTGTATAATGACATACAGGCACGCAGCTCACACACATGCAGCATCACACACACAGTATCACACATACACACGCAGCATCACAAACGCAGCTCACAAACACATGCAGCTTTGACACAAATGCATCACACATGCAGCCATCACACACACACACAGCCATCACACACACACACGCAGCCATCACACACACACACGCAGCCACACACACACGCAGTCATCACACACACGCAGTCATCACACACACACGCAGTCATCACACACACGCAGTCATCACACACACGCAGCCATCACACACACACACGCAGCCATCACACACACACGCAGCCATCACACACACACACGCAGCCATCACACACACACACACACACACGCAGCCATCACACACACACACACGCAGCCATCACACACACACACACGCAGCCATCACACACATGCAGCCATCACACACACACGCAGCCATCACACACACACACACGCAGCCATCACACACATGCAGCCATCACACACACACACGCAGCCATCACACACACCCAGCCATCACACACACCCAGCCATCACACACACCCAGCCATCACACACACCCAGCCATCACACACACACACTCAGCCATCACGCACACACACCCATCACACACACACACCCATCACACACACACACCCATCACACACACACACCCATCACACACACACACCCATCACACACACACACCCATCACACACACACACCCATCACACACACACACCCATCACACACACACACCCAGCCATCACACACACCCAGCCATCACACACACCCAGCCATCACACACACTCAGCCATCACACACACACTCAGCCATCACGCACACACACTCAGCCATCACGCACACACACCCATCACACACACACACCCATCACACACACACACCCAGCCATCACACACACACACCCATCACACACACACACCCATCACACACACACACACACCCATCACACACACACACACCCATCACACACACACACACCCATCACACACACACACACACACATCACACACACACACACACACCCATCACACACACACACCCAGCCATCACACACACACACCCAGCCATCACACACACCAGATACCTCATACACACATGACACACACAAATGCAGCATCACACATCTCACACACACACACACATCACACACACACAATCTCCTCTGTGGTGCAGGGGCGGCTGATCTGTCCATGTGCACTGCAGCTCTTCAGTTTCTCCGGCTGCTCACAGCTCTGCACTGTCCCGGCACCTCCCCCGTCTCTCCTTCTCTGCCGGGATAGCAGCTAAGAGCAGGAGAAGCCAGAGCTCCGTGCACACACAGGAGGAAGTGAGTCGCTGACCTCTCATCTTGATCGCTGCTGGCTCTCTTCCTCAGCGTGGCAGCGCCGCACACACAGGGGGCGGGGGAGGGATCGGTCGGGAGGAGACCCAGCATGTATAAGAAAAAAAAAAACAGCCACAAACCTCAGCTACTCAGGTGCCGCCCCCTGCATTGTCCCTGCCCTAGGCACGGGACATTAGTGTCCCGCCCGGGATCCCGGGGCTGGCTGTCAAAATCAGGACAGTCCCGCGGGATCCGGGACGGTTGGGAGGTATGCTATAACCAAGTTTTAAATGCATGTGAAACAGGTTTCGTGTGTTATATGTGTTTAAAGAAGGAACTGGGGGCTGACATCTTGGTTTTGCAGCAGTAGCAGGGCACTAACAGTGTCATTTTACAGCACCCCATGGACATAGGAGATAATAGACCGGCGCTGACCCTATCTTTAACATTGGAGAGGTGTTAGCAGTGAGCTGGGCACGCCTCTGTGGGCTGCACAACTCACTGCTGTAGGTGTGACTAGCAGCCATTTTATTATAGCCCAGTGCTCTCTGCCCAGCTCCACTTACTCTCTATCACAGGAGCTCCATTCACTCCATTAAGCTGCATTCCCAGCCTGCAGAGAGGTGACATCTGACACCTCTCTCAGCCATACAATGTATCTCTCCCCTCCCTCCACAATGCCTGGCCATTCACTGCAGACCTGGAGCTCCTTCTTATCTTACTGAGGGATGAGTCACAGACAGCTCTGCACAGACAATGCTGCTCCATACACACCACAAACTATAAACTGCTGGTGATAGCAGATCACAGGGCAGTCACACACAAAATGGCTCTGCCCTGTGATGCTGCTCTTCATTCTGCCCCAGGGATGTTAGACCACCCAAAAGGGGAGGGAAATGCTGATGTCAGCAGTTACTGCCCAGATTTTCCAGCTAACAGTAAAGCTGGTAAGTCTTACTATAGCTGCTTGAGGTCTAGAACGGAAAATGCTCCCCCTAGTGGTCAATATATATATTTGTAAGAAAATATATAATATTTTTCATATAGAAATGTTTGCAAACAGTGCAAACATTGCATTAGTACATTTTATTTACTATTTTAAGCTTAATTTCACAAAAAAACAAACTACAAGAAAACTGGTGGCACCTTCCCTTTAAAAATCATGGAGGTCGTACAAAATACTAGATGTAGTAGGTTTTGATATGGGTGTATTCGTTTTTGCATCAACTAATTTGATTACAATTGAAGATTTATGTAATGAAATTTATATTAACCAGACTTTCATGTTAAGGGTTAAAAATATGTTCTATGAAAATCAGTCTTTTAAAAATGTTGGAAATTGTTCTTGAGTTCAGTGAGATATGGATTAAAATCTTACTTTTCAAAGGGGGTGTACTCATTTATGCTGACCACTGTACATCCAAGTTGTTTGGATCAGCTTGCTTTCTACATATGGACAGAAAAGGTCTATACGGATTGCGGTGTACTACACTCAGGGCTCAAGCAGAATGAAAATGCGTGTAATAGTCTTCTCAGTCTGTGGATTATTATTCAGAGTCAAGTGAGTGTAAATTGATTGATACATTGCTCTAATAGCATCTTAACAGTATTTTTTTCATTCGTCACAAAAAGAAATCAAGGTGGGCAGTATTAAACCCCTCCGTGCTAATTTGGCTGGTCTCCCTCTCTCGTTTTCAGTACCGCGATTTGCAACAAAGATTCACTCATCTCTATTTAGTGTCCCTTTAGGCTATGTGCACACTTTGCGGGGTCCTCTGCGGATTCTCCCACAGCGGATTTGATAAATCTGCAGGGCAAAACCGCTGCGGTTATCCCTGCAGATTTATCGCAGTTTGTTTTGCGGTTGCGGGTTTACTCCTATACTATTGATGCTGCGTATGCAGCATCAATAGTAATGTTAAAAATAATAAAAAATGGTTATATACTCACCCTCTGACGTCCCGATCTCCTCAGCGCTCCACGCGTCGGTCCGGTTCCAAAGATGCTGTGCGAGAAGGACCTTCGTGACGTCACGGCCATGTGACTATGATGTCATCTCAGGTCCTGCTCGCACAGCAACTGAGACCGGACGGCCGCATGCAGCGCTGAGGAGTGAGTATATCATTATTTTTTATTTTAATTCTTTTTTTTTTTTACACAAATATGGTTCCCAGGGCCTGGAGGAGAGTCTCCTCTCCTCCACCCCGGGTACCATCTGCACATTATCCGCTTACTTCCCGCATCGTGGGCACAGCCCCATGCGGGAAGTAAGCAGATCAATGCATTCCTATGGGTGCAGAATCGCAGCGATTCTGCACAAAGAAGTGACATGCTGCGGAATGTAAACCGCTGCGTTTCTGCGTGGTTTTTCCCGCAGCATGTGCACAGCGGATTGCGGTTTCCATAGGGTTTACATGTAACTGTAAACGCTATGGAAACTGCTGCGGACCCGCGGTAAAAACCGCAAAGTGTGCACATGGCCTTAAGGTAATAAAACAGATTATGGGACAGAGGAAAGGTGATTTAGACGTACACAATTGTTATAAAGAATAATTTTACAAACAAAACCAATTGTAAATGGCTAACACTAATGTGAATATGATATTATCAAAATGAATTGATGTCCACAGTGAATGGATCACAGCTCCGAGGTAATTCCATTTAGCAGTGCCTCACACCAGACAACGCATTTACACTATGCAGCTATTGATTGTCAGGGGCGCGTCACTGAGAAATGCAGACGTATCCCAGTTCTTTATCACACACAAATTGACAAAAAGTTCCCTATCTATGGCTCAGGGCTGTATTAGGGTCATTAATAAGTACTCATTCCTCCTAAGTGACAAGTTAGCTGCACTGTTCTCTGTAACCCTCTCAAAGCAGTGGGATTACAGACGCGGATACAATAGAAAGAGAATGAATTGGATATTAAAAATCTGAATTCCGTCTTATCTTCAGGTTTTTCTACAGCAGGTTTTAGCATTGATCGTTTACAGTTCTGATATTCTTGGTGAAGGAGGAAGTGCGTGAAACAGAAAAAATAACAGGTGTTGCTATGGTATAGTTAAAGAAAAAGGTATTTGCACATCAAAAGAATTCCATTATCATTATTTTTTAAGACCCTACAAAATGCTAGTTCCCCAATAAATATTTATTTATATGTAAACTAGATGGAGGCCGGATGCTATCGCATCGGGAGGGCAGTAATGTCACGATGGGGGCAGGCTTTGCAGCGTTGAGAATCCCCCCCCCCCATGTGCTCACCCACCTATCCACTCTCTCTTTCCCCATGTGCTGACTTCTCCCGTCTGTGCTCTCTTCTTTGACCTCTCTACCCCATGTGCTATCCCCCTTGTCTGCTGTTTCTCTCCTTCCTGTGCTATGTTCTCCCCTCAAAGACAATACTGACATTACAGGAGATCGCAGAGGATACATTTTGTGAGGTAAAATATTTAAATATTAAAAACAGTCAGTGTAATATTTTACCTCACAAAATGAATCCTCTGTGATCCCCTGCTGTGATGTCAGTATTGTCTTTTGCTTCCTCCCCTGCCCAGGAGATGTGGTATTCTCCATACACAGTCAGACACAATTTTTAAGTTCGTGGGAAAACCCCTTTAATGTGACTGGCTTCCTCTGCCTGTAGACACGTCACGCATCTGCCGCCGGGATCAGCCAAATGATTCAATGCGCCTGCGCGAATTACGCACAGGCGCAGTAAATCAGACCGCCGCCATCTTTGTGCAGACACATAACTGCAATCACATTAAAACTGCGCAAGCGCTCCTCCTGTGCAAAGATGGTGGCAGTCAGTGAATCATTCGGCTGATCCTGGCGGCGGCGTGTTCGTGATGGTGTTACCGCGCAAGAGGCTGCATACGGTGTATACAGTATATGTGCGTGTGTGGTGCGTACGGTGTGTGTGGGTGTGTGTGTGTGTGTGTGTGTGTGTGTGTGTGTGTGTGTGGTGCGACGGTGCAAGAGGCTGGTACCACCAGCAGTTTCCATATGGAGACACCCATCACTTGAGTGTCCCAATATGGAGGTCGATGACCTCCGCCACTTGGAATTCTGGGATCTGGACACATCTGGATGGAACAGGATGTGAAGACATTACAAGTATATATTAAGAAGATGGTATGGTTACCTGGGAATTTACTGCTGTTGTGGGTTTGACAAAATGTGACAGGCTGATGTATCCCACTGCTCCAACGCGCGTTTCGCCTCACTTGCTTCTTCTTGGGGGCTTTTATTGGGGTCATGACTATCTCGAGACCTTAGCAAACCTTTAGCTTATTGTGAAGGATGGATGTTTTATATATGCACTAGCGTTATACTACCTGCTACATTTGTAAAGATTTAGCCTTATTTATCTATACCATACACAGGTTTATGGTTTACCTTTAGAGGTATTCCTTGTTTTATATGTTTCTATCTAGGATTTTATATTTAAAGGGAATCTGTCACCTACTTTTTCGTATATAAGCTGTGGCCACCGCCATCAGGGGCTACAGCATTCTGTAATGCTGTAGATAAGCCCCTGATGTAACCTGAAAGATAAGAAAAACAAGTTAGATTATACTCACCCAGGGGCGGTCCCGGTTCGATGAGTGTCGCGGTCCGGCACCTCCCATCTTCATGCGATAACGTCCTCTTCTTTGCTTCCTGACGCGGCTCCGGCGCAGGTGTACTTTGTCTGCCCTGTTGAGGGCAGCATAAAGTACTGCAGTGCGCAGGTGCCGGGAAAGGTCAGAGAGGCCCGGCGCCTGCGCTCTGCAGTACTTTGCTCTGCCCTCAACAGGACAGACAAAGTAAGCCTGCGCAGGAGCCACAGCAGGAAGCAAAGAAGAGGACGTCATCGTATGAAGATGGGAGGCGCTGAACCCGGACCGCGGCTCCCATCGGACCGGACCGGAACCGCCCCTGGGTGAGTATAATCTAACTAGTTTTTCTTATCTTTCAGGATACATCGGGGGATTATCTACAGCATTAAACTGATGTACAATAACAAATTGTATTGTGGTACCGTGTTAGCCAGAAAAATCGATGTGAATACTTTTCTGCCCAATGATGACAGAAGTATTCTAGGAGTGATAGTCTAGGAGTCTAGGAGCTAACCAGGAAATAATATGTTTGCAAGCTTTCAGAGCACAGTGGCTCCTTCTAAAGGCAGGATTACAAATAGATTAATAAGAAAAGAGCACAACATTTAAAGAATATTACAGGAGGACATTTGTTAGGGGGTGGGAAGTGTGATGAGTCCATAGATAAGCCAAGGTAATCAAATTAGGCATTTTCTTACAAATGGAGAGGCAGTGGGAAAAATGTTCTTAGTTATCTGGAGTCCTTCTGGTGGAGATGTGAATTGTATCCATGTAGTGATTCATAAACTATGCAAAGACTACAAACTAGGATGAATCTACACAGACACACAATCAGGAATGAAATGGACACACCTGTGGGAAAACATTTCTCTGGACCTGGACACAGTATGACAGACTTTAAAGTCTTAATACTAAAAGGTAATTTTAAGGACCACAGGGAAAGAAAAATTTGGGAATACAAACTAATGAATATGTTTAATTTGTTGACACTAGGACTCAATTTAACACCTGGATTTATGAGTCACTACGTGGATACAATTCACACCTCCACCAGATGGACTCCAGATAACTAAGAACATTTTTCCCACTGCCTCTCCATTTGTAAGAAAATGCCTAATTTGATTACCTTGGCTTATCTATGGACTCATCACACTTCCCACCCCCTAACAAATGTCCTCCTGTAATATTCTTTAAATGTTGTGCTCTTTTCTTATTAATCTATTTGTAATCCTGCCTGAAGAAGGAGCCACTGTGCTCTGAAAGCTTGCAAACATATTATTTTCTGGTTAGCCAATAAAGGTATCACTTCTAGAATACTTCTGTCATCATTGGGCAGAAAAGTATTCACGTCTACAGCATTAAAGAATGCTGTAGCCCCTGCTGGCGGTGGCTCAGTTTATATACGAAATATGAGGTGACAGATTCCCTTTAATTCTTTTGAATTTTGTACTATCGCATAGATCTGGGGTAATATAGCATCACAGAATTTTGGTTTATTAGTATTACAGTGCCTCAGACCAGTGATCAGAGTAGGGACTAGGTACATAAAAAGAATGGATTAAAAAAAATGATAATAAAAACAATTAAACTGCAGTTTAATGTGCTGCTCCGGTCGTCTTCTACGAATTGTGACCTGTAGGATTGCTTCAGTGTTTATTAGGTGAACTAGAAGTCACTTCTCCTTGTAAGTCTATGAGAACCAGAACGAGGCCAGAACCAGGCTCCCATGGACGTACACTTAGCTTGTGACCGTTACCTCTGACTTCAAGTCAGTCAGACGCTGCGGGACCAGAGTGGCGTGGAGAACAGCTGAAGAGGGAGGCTAGTGAGGGAACTTACATTAGTGGCACCACTCCAGAGGTGAAGTGAAAAGAAAACTAGAGTGGTGCTTTAAGTTAGGGTTTCTATCTAAATCTCCACAAAAAAGTTTCAGTCAAAATAGCTGATGGAACCAATCACTATAATGAGGAAGATGGAGTCCCTTTAGACCAGTGTTTCCCAAACTCCAGTCCTCACGGACCCCACGGGTCATGTTTTCAGGATTTCCTTAGTATTGCTCAAGTAGTGGAAGTATCATCAAGGCATCAGGAATTCTCTCACCTGTGCAACACTATGGAAATCCTGAAAACATGATCCGTGGGGTCCGTGAGGACTGGAGTTTGGGAAACACTGCTTTAGACTCTGCTTAGTTTCTGTTCCATTCTTGTTTTGACATTTTTGGCATACACAAAAACGTTGGTGACCATGATTTTGCACACCTCTAAAAAGATGGATCCCATCGAAATAGAGGTCAGACTGAGTCTGTCATCCTCATGCATAGTTCTGAAAGGTTCTGTCTAAATTACGCTTTTTGCTGCATTTGACGGACACCCAATGCAAGTGCTCAGCGTAGAGAACAAGATAACTGTGAATTCAGCTTTAACCCCTTCCCGACCCATGACGCCTATGCGGCGTCATGGAATGATCGCATCCCTGCAGATCGGGTGAAAGGGTTAATTCCTATTTTACCCGATCTGCAGGGAGAGGGGGAGTTGTACTTCAGCCTAGGGGGGGTGGCTTTGCCCCCACGTGGCTACGATCGCTCTGATTGGCTGTTGAAAGTGCAACAGCCAATCAGAGCAATTTGCAATATTTCACCTATGAAAATGGTGAAATATTGCAATCCAGCCATGGCCGATGCTGCAATAGCATCTGCCATGGCTGGAAATCATGTACTGGCCCCCCCCACCGCCCCCGATCTCCTCCCCAGTCGTCCGTTCTGTCAGGTACACCCCTCCGTCCCCCTGTTCGCTCCCCCGTGCTCCTGTCCGCTCCCCCGTGCTCCTGTCCGCTCCCCCCGTCCTCCGATCCCCCCCCCCTGTGCTCCGATCCACCCCCCCACCACCCCCTCATACTTACCAATCCTCCCGGTTTCCGGCCGTCTCCTCGCTGGGCGCCGCCATCTTGGAAAATGGCGGGCGCATGCTCAGTACGCCCGCCGAATCTGCAGGCTGGCAGATTCGTTACAGGTACATTTTGATCGCTGTGGTAGGTTCTACCACAGCGATCAAAATAAAAAAATAATAAACCCCCCCCCCCTTTATCACCCCCATAGGTAGGGACAATAATAAAATAAAGAAAATATTTTTTTTTCTTTTACCACTAGGGTTAGGGTTAGAACTAGGGGTAGGGTTAGGGGTAGGGTTAGGGTTACGGGTAGGGTTAGGGTTATGGCATGTGCACACAGAGCGGATCGGCCGCGGATCCGCAGCGGATTGGCCGCGGATCCGCAGCAGATCGGCAGCGGATCCGCAGCGGATCGGCCGCGGATCCGCAGCGGATCGGCCGCGGATCCGCAGCGGATCGGCAGCGGATCCGCAGCGGATTGGCCGCGGATCTGCAGCGGATTGGCCGCGGATCCGCAGCGGATCGGCCGTGGATCTGCAGCAGATTGGCAGCGGATCGGCCGCGGATCCGCAGCGGATTGGCAGCGGATTGGCCGCGGATCCGCAGCGGATTGGCAGCGGATTGGCCGCGGATCCGCAGCGGATTGGCCGCTGCGAATTCGAAGCAGTTTTCCATCAGGTTTACAGTACCATGTACACCTAAGGAAAACCAAATCTGCTGTGCCCATGGTGCGGAAAATTCCGTGCAGAAACGCTGCATTGTATTTTCCGCAGCATGTCAATTCTTTGTGCGGATTCCGCAGCGGTTTACACCTGTTCCTCAATAGGAATCCGCAGGTGAAATCCGCACAAAAAAACACTGGAAATCTGCTGTAAATCCGCAGGCAAAACGCAGTGCCTTTTACCTGCAGATTTTTCAAAAATCGTGCGGAAAAATCTCACACGAATCCGCAACGTGGGCACATACCCTTAGGGTTAGGGTTGGAATTAGGGCTAGGGTTGGAAATAGGGTTAAGAATAGGCTTGTGGTTAGGGTTACGGATAGGGTTAGGGGTGTGTTGGGGTTACAGTTGTGGTTAGGGTTGGGATTAGGGTTACGGTTGGGATTAGGGTTAGGATTAGGGTTGGAATTAGGGTTACGGTTGTGTTGCGGTTAGGGTTGTGGTTAGGGGTGTGTTGGGGTTAGGGTTGTGATTAGGGTTATGGCTACAGTTGGGATTAGGATTAGGGGTGTGTTGGGGTTAGTGTTGAAGTTAGAATTGAGGGGTTTCCACTGTTTTAGGCACATCAGGGGTCTACAAACGCAACATGGCGCCACCATTGATTCCAGCCAATCTTGCGTTCAAAAAGTCAAATGGTGCTCCCGCCCTTCCAAGCCCCGACGTGCGCCCAAACAGTGGTTTACCCCCAAATTTGGGGTACCAGCGTACTCAGGACAAACTGGGCAACAACTGTTGGGGTCCAATTTCTCCTGTTACCCTTGCAAAAATAAAAAATTACTTGCTAAAACATAATTTTTGAGGAAAGAACAATTATTTTTTATTTTCACGGCTCTGCGTTATAAACTTCTGTGAAGCACTTGGGGGTTGAAAGTGCTCACCACACATCTAGATAAGTTCCTTCGGGGGTCTAGTTTCCAAAATGGGGTCACTTGTGGGGTGTTTCTACTGTTTAGGCACATCAGGGGCTCTGCAAATGCAATGTGACGCCCGCAGACCATTCCATCAAAGTCTGCATTTCAAATGTCACTACTTCCCTTCCGAGCCCTGACGTGTGCCCAAACAGTGGTTTACCCCCACATATGGGGTATCATCGTACTCAGGAGAAACTGGAAAACAACTTTTGGGGTCCAATTTCTCCTATTACCCTTGGAAAAATAAAAAATTGTGGGCTAAAAAATCATTTTTGAGAAAAGAAAAATTATTTTTTATTTTCATGGCTCTGCGTTATAAACTTCTGTGAAGCACCTGGGGGTTATAAGTGTTTACTATGCATCTAGATAAGTTCCTTGGGGGGTCTAGTTTCCAAAATGGGGTCACTTGTAGGGGAGCTCCAATGTTTAGGCACACAGGGGCTCTCCAAACGCGACATGGTGTCCGCTAATGATTGGAGCTAATTTTCCATTCAAAAAGCCAAATGGCGTGCCTTCCCTTCCGAGCCCTGCCGTGCGCCCAAACAGTGGTTTACCCCCACATATGGGGTATCATCGTACTCAGGACAAACTGGACAACAACATTTGGGGTCCAATTTCTCCTATTACCCTTGGGAAAATAAAAAATTCTGGGCTAAAAATCATTTTTGAGGAAAGAAAAATTATTTTTTTATTTTCACGGCTCTGCGTTATAAACTTCTGTGAAGCACCTGGGGGTTATAAGTGTTTACTATGCATCTAGATAAGTTCCTTGGGGGGTCTAGTTTCCAAAATGGGGTCACTTGTAGGGGAGCTCCAATGTTTAGGCACACAGGGGCTCTCCAAACGCGACATGGTGTCCGCTAACGATTGGAGCTAATTTTCCATTCAAAAAGTCAAATGGCACGCCTCCCCTTCCGAGCCTTGCCGTGCACCCAAACAGTGGTTTACCCCCACATATGAGGTATCGGCATACTCAGGAGAAATTGCCCAACAAATTTTAGGATCCATTTTATCCTGTTGCCCATGTGAAAATGAAAGAATTGAGGCTAAAAGAAATTTTGTGTGAAAAAAAAGTACTTTTTCATTTTTGCGGATCAATTTGTGAAGCACCTGGGGGTTTAAAGTGCTCACTATGCCTCTAGATGAGTTCCTTGGGGGGTCTACTTTCCAAAATGGGGTCACTTGTGGAGGAGCTCCAATGTTTAGGCACACAGGGGCTTTCCAAACGCGACATGGTGTCCGCTAACGATGGAGATAATTTTTCATTCAAAAAGTCAAATGGCGCTCCTTCCCTTCCGAGCCTTACCATGTGCCCAAACAGTGGTTTACCCCCACATGTGAGGTATTGGTGTACTCAGGAGAAATTGCCCAACAAAATTTAGGATCCATTTTATCCTGTTGCCCATGTGAAAATGAAAAAATTGAGGCTAAAATAATTTTTTCGTGAAAAAAAGTACTTTTTCATTTTTACGGATCAATTTGTGAAGCACCTGGGGGTTTAAAGTGCTCACTATGCTTCTAGATAAGTTCCTTGGGGGGTCTAGTTTCCAAAATGGGGTCACTTGTGGGGGAGCTCCAATGTTTAGGCACACGGGGGCTCTCCAAACGCGACATAGTTTCCGCTAAAGATTGGAGCCAATTTTTCATTGAAAAAGTCAAATGGCGCTCCTTCCCTTCCGAGCCCTGCCGTGCGCCCAAACAGTGGTTTACCCCCACATATGAGGTATCAGCGTACTCAGGACAAATTGGACAACAACGTCCGTGGTCCAGTTTCTCCTTTTACCCTTGGGAAAATAAAAAAAATTTTCGCTAAAATATCATTTTTGTGACTAAAAAGTTAAATGTTCATTTTTTACTTCCATGTTGCTTCTGCTGCTGTGAAACACCTGAAGGGTTAATAAACTTCTTGAATGTGGTTTTGAGCACCTTGAGGGGTGCAGTTTTTAGAATGGTGTCACTTTTGGGTATTTTCAGCCATATAGAACTCACAAACTGACTTCAAATGTGAGGTGATCCCTAAAAAAAATGGTTTTGTAAATTTTGTTGTAAAAATGAGAAATCACTGGTCAAATTTTAACCCTTATAACTTCCTAGCAAAAAAAAAATTTGTTTCCAAAATTGTGCTGATGTAAAGTAGACATGTGGGAAATGTTATTTATTAACTATTTTGTGTCACATAACTCTCTGGTTTAACAGAATAAAAATTCAAAATGTGAAAATTGCGAAATTTTCAAAATTTTTGCCAAATTTCCGTTTTTTTCACAAATAAACTCAGAAATTATCGACCTAAATTTACCACTATCATGAAGCCCAATATGTCACGAAAAAACAATCTCAGAATCGCTAGGATCCGTTGAAGCGTTCCTGAGCTATTACCTCATAAAGGGACACTGGTCAGAATTGCAAAAAACGGCAAGGTCATGAAGGGGTTAAGTACAATCAAAAATGTTATGTACCCCAAAATGCTACCAATAAAAGCTCCAACTTATCCAGCAAAAAACAATCCCCCTCTCAGGTCCGTCACCCGTCATTGGAAATACAAGGTTTTTAAACGTTACTGGTAACTAAAAAAACAACAACATACAGTAGCGGTCCTAGAAAACATCCAGCAAAATACACACTGTTAGGCCACGTTCACATGTTCAGCATTTGGTCAGTATCCTACATCAGTATTTGTTAGCCAAAACCAGGAGTAGGTGAAAAATGCATTAGCATCCACATAAATGGCTTTACCAAAATAGGAAGGGCCCACACAACAATTAAGGAGTTGGGCGTTTCCAGAAACAAAAGCATGGCCGAAAGTAAGGGTACTACACATGAGTGAGAGAGAGAGAGTGCGAGAGATGTTTTACAAGCTCCAAAGTTCGGGTCATCACTCATTTCTATGGGGTTTGGGTCAAGGTTCAAGTTTGGGTACAGTTCTCGTACCTGAATCTAACTTTGGCCTAAAGTTTGGTCGAGGACGATGAATCCGAACTCCCCCCCGTCCGCTTATACCTAGTGAGAACTACAATGGCATATTATGCAATCTTCCCTCTGTAACAGCCACTGCATGCTTATTTCTTGAAAATATCTGATAGGCCCAAAAAATTACTGCTTCCATAGTGGGATTCTAAGAGGGGATTTAATTTCTAAAATGGGTTCACTTATAGGAATTTATGATGTTATTGTACCTCAGTGATCTGCAAATGACAACCACAAACTATTCCAGGAAAATCTTTACTAGAAAAGCCAAACACCACTTCTTCATAGTAAAAACAGATCCAATACAAATATGTACACAGGCATTAATACCATAACCCCGAAAAAGTAAAATAAAAAATGCCAGACAACAAAGAAATAAAAATACAATGTTATTGCATTGTAGATAAAATCCCCTTAGCAATTAATGAAGGACTAAAGGTAGATAATGGAAGTACATTTGGGTGAGTAATGCTGTAAGGTTTTAAATGAAATGGCAAAGCTATTACCGGTGAGCATGGTGACTCTAATCCATTAGTAGAGGGCTACCTACCTGTGCTGGCTACACACATGTACACAGATAGATAAGAGACACCACTAATAGGCCACGTAACACGTAGTGATGCTCTAGGTACAGCCAATGTAAACAAAAGATGGCTGCCTTATAATAAGCTATAGGAAAAGCAAAGAAATATCAGTAAGTCAAATGTACAAAGTGGCCATAGTTAAAAGGATCGCATGTATACAGCCACCTGGGGGAAAACATACCTGATGTGCGTTTCGCTAAGGCGCCTCGTCTGGTGTCTTCCGCTTTTACTCAGTTTGTACTGGAACTTTTTTTTTTAAATACTGGATCCATTACAACTGGAGGACAACTTGGCACATGAATGGAGCCTGAGAATTTTCTGCATATCCCCCTTAAGTAAATGTTAAAGGATTATTCCCATCTCTGCTTTTCCTGGCTAAATGGGACCGGCCACAGTAGGAAAGGGCTGAGGCAAAGAGCGCTTCAGCCATTACTATGAGGCCATGTCCATAATTAACGAGTTAATGGGATAACGAGTTTTCTACATCTGAAATGTTATTTTTAAATCTGTTCAACTTCATATTCTTCATCTTGTTATGTCCATGATATAAATGTTCACCCTCATCTAATTCCATTTTGCAGCCATTCTTCCCATGTGCAGAACGCGGGGAGTACTTACATATGTGTGCCTCTTGATGAAGTCTGATGGGCTGCTAGTACAGACTTTGTCACCTTCCAATCCAATTACCCTTTTGCAGATGTTAATGCTTGGCTTGTTTGGACTCTTTGCAATTACAATGTCACCCCTGGAATCAGAAAACCGTTTTAGAAGCCCAAGGAAAGCAAACACAAAAGCATCACAACAATGTAAGCAAAACAGTAAAATATACAGTATATATACAAAAAAGAATGTTCCAAAGGGGCAAATCTCAACAATAATATTAGCAAGCTTATATGCATGAAGGGAAAAAACAAAAAAACATGGAAATATACTTTTAATAGAAGATCTGCACCTGGCATCCTGACTGAATGCCAAAGCTTGAGAAAGTCCTGCAATGCTCCAGTGAAGCAGCAAGCAAAGGAGACGGAGCCAAAGGTAGCTATGTCAGCTCATCTGGGACCGACTCCCCCATACTTCTAGCTGGGGACAGAAAGTGCCAGCTGCCTGTGACAGACGAAGATTAGGGAGGGGGGAGAAAAGGAACTGCTTCACGGACTCATGGGGTACAAATGGTGCAGAGGAGGGTCTGGATCCCATAGCAAGTGTACGGAATCTAAACAATAATTAAAGATCATGTTGCAGAAGACTTTTGGTCTACTTTTGACTTGTTTCCTACTACACTGCCTGACTGTGGGCTCCTCACGATTCAGAAGCATTTTCTAGGTAAGGATTGTACATTGTGAGGGTTTTCCAATTCATACGAGACCAAAAAATAGCACAACTTCAATCTCTCGAATTTGTGACACATTTTGTCATGTATATATAGTATTCAAACTAGAGATGGAAGAACCCGAACAAGTAAAGTTCGGTGTCCGTACCAAACACCTACTGTTCGGGCACGGACACCGAATACGGACTTCACCTGGAAGTCAATGTTAGGCTACGTTCACATTCGCGGCGGGTGCCGCAGCGGCGCCGCATGCGTCATGCGCCCCTATATTTAACATGGGGGCGCATGGACATGCGTCGCACTTGCGTTTTGCGCCGCATGCGTCGCTGCGGCGCCCGCGTCCGGGCGCAGAGGACGCAGCAAGTTGCATTTTTGCTGCGTCCAAAATCAATTAAAAAAAGGACGCATGCGGCGCAAAACGCAGCGTTGTGCATGCGTTTTGCTGCGTTTTTGTTTGCGTTGTGCGCTGCGGCGCCGACGCTGCGGCGCACAACGCAAATGTGAACGTAGCCTTACTGTTCGGGTGCCCGAACACCGGGTGTTTGTCACGCTGTCATGTGCAAGACAGGGCGCCAAACACCGCTTCTGATCAGCGGTGAAATCATTCCCGCCAGTCAGAGAGCCGCGGTTCCCGTGCTGTCAAAAGACAGATAGTTGTGATCGGAGGTATAAAGTTTACCTTCGGTCACTGGTGTCAGCTGATGGGACTACAGCTCCCATCATCTGACGCCTGCTGCCCCTAATAAAAGCGAGAGCATGAGTGGCTGATGGAAGTATTCATTAGCCAGATCCTGCGATGTAAATAAATAATAAAAGGCACATCTATTAGATGCACCAATTCTGGCGCTTTGCCCAGCTCTTCCCACTTGCCCTGTAGCGGTGGCAAGTGGGGTTCATATTTGTGGGGTTGATGTCACCTTTGTATTGTTAGGTGACATCAAGCTCACAGCTTAGTAATGGAGAAGAGTCTATCAGACACCTATCCATTACTAATCCTATAGTTGTATGGTAAATAAGTACATGGCCAGAATAAAGTTGTTTATTAGAAATAAAACAAAACGCAGTTTTACTTTTTAATTTAAAAACAACAAACACAGTTATACTCACCTAACGCCTAATTCCACCAAAGCCCTCGTCTTCTGTAATAAAACAAAAATTAAGAAAAAAACAATATCCCTCACCTATCCGTTGTTCTGTTCCATGCCGTAATCAATGTCTGGGGGATGACCAGTTTTCAACATGGACGGGTTGATTATAACTGTGTTTGTTATTTTTAAATAAAAAAAGTAAAATTGTGTTTTGTTTTATTTGTAATAAAGGACTTTATTCTTGCTGTGTCTTTATTTACCATATAACTATAGGATTAGTAGTGGATAGGTGTCTTATAGATGCTTGCTGCTTAGGTCACCGACCACTGGTTTAACAGTGGTGGCTGAAAAGGCACAGTGCTTACAAGCGCTCCCGACAGAGCTTGTAAGCACTTCTCTGAATCTGGCTGGGATCTATGGAGTGCACTCTTAGCTCACGATTCAGGCCAGCTGCCTCATAGGGCGTTATCAGAGAGCGCACAGTCTGGGCCAGTCACTAGTCTGAACTGTCAATAAAGAGTACCCCTCCATTTCTATGTGTCTACAAATCCTTGGAGGAATCGGACTGAACAAATATTGTCCACAAAGTGGTGATAAAGAATTAAAACCATGTGGAGATTGCACAGGCAGCATGTATCAGGCACCGGCTGTCGGATTTCAGCTATGTATGTTTCACGCTGCAGCATTTCAGAGACGAACATACTTTACAAGCTGTCGGGGACACTAGATCTCTGTGTGCTTGTATAGTGAAAGACCTGGCAGTCACTGGCAGTGGGTTAGGAGAAGCCACCAGGTCCTGACTCTCCCCTGCGACTCGGTCCCCAGAGGCTTTTAAAGTATACTTTCTCTGAAATGCCGCATTATACATGGCTGGCATCATACAGCCAGTGATTGATACATGCTGCCTGTCCATTATGCAGCATGTATCAGCTGTCGGTTCCCCTGTAAGGGTTATTACAGGCTACAGTGCAGTAGATCTACAACCAACTGGATGACTGTAAATGATAATGGAATATAGCATTCAGGAGAATGAGGGCAGCAACAAGTCAGGGTATAATAATCATCAGTCCTCCACATCTGGTGGTGGGTTAACAGGATAGTAGGAGCCAGCCCTCCACAGCTATGGATCATAACGCGCAAAGTCAATGACAACTAGAGGTGGCCACAATACAGAACTGCTGAGATAAAGCAAAAATAATATAAAGTGATAAGATTTCACAATTTGGCAAGAGCTTACTCACTTGTGAATTGAATAAAGGTGTCGACTCAAGTTGTCGCATACTAAAATGTCATAATTCTGTATGGTGGGTTCCATTGATGGCCCAGAACACTGCAAGAGAGAGGTTACATGTGACTATTATTATTATTCATTTATATAGCACCATTAATTCCATGGTGCTGTACATGAGAAAGGGGTTACATACAGGGTTATAGATATCGTTTACAGTAAACAGGTTTACAGTGACAGACTGGTACAGAGGGGAGAGGACCCTGTGCTTGCGGACTTACATTCTATGGGATAGTGGGGAAGAGACAGAAGGTAGGGGTGAGGCGGCGGCTCTGGCGGCGGCTCGGTTATTGTAGGCTGTAGGCTTTCCTGAAGAGATGGGTTTTCAGGTTCCGTCTGAAGGATCCGAGGGTGGTGGATAATCGGACGTGTTGAGGCATGGAATTCCAGAGGATGGGGGATATTCGGGAGAAATCTTGGAGGCGGTTGTGTGAGGAACGAATAAGTGTGGAGGGGAGTAGGTCTTGAAAGGATCGAAGATTACGTGAGGGAAGATATTGGGAGATTAGTTCAGAGATATAGGGAGGGGACAGGTTGTGGATGGCTTTGTAGATCAGTGTTAGCAGTTTGAACTGGATTCGTTGGGGGATTGGGAGCCAGTGGAGGGATTTGCAGAGGGGAGAAGCAGGGGAGTAGCGAGGAGAGAGGTGGATTAGCCGGGCAGCAGAATTGTGGACAGACTGGAGTGGTGCAAGAGAGTTAGCTGGGAGGCCACAGAGGAGGGTGTTGCAGTAATCGAGGCGGGTGTTGATGAGAGCATGCACAAGAGTTTTGGTAGATTGTGGGCTGAGGAAGGAACGGATTCTGGCAATATTTTTGAGTTGGAGGCGACAGGAGGTGGCAAGAGCTTGGATGTGAGGTTTGAAGGACATGGCAGAGTTGAGAGTTACCCCGAGGCAGCGGATTTCAGGAGCGGGAGAGAGCGTGATGCTGTTTACCATAATAGATAGATTGGGTAGGGGGGATACGTAAGGTGGGAGAAAGATGATGAATTTGGTTTTGTCTACATTGAGTTTAAGGAAGTGAGAGGTGAAGAAGGAGAATATGGCTGACAGACACTTCGGGATTCTGGACAGCAGGGAGGTGACATCTGGGCCAGAGAGGTAGATCTGAGTGTCGTCTGCATACAGGTGGTACTGGAAGCCATGGGACTTTATGAGTTGTCCTAGGCCAAGGGTATAGATGGAAAAAAGTAGGGGCCCTAGGACAGAGCCTTGAGGGACTCCAACAGAGAGAGGGCGGGATGAGGAGGCAGTGTGGGAGTGGGAAACGCTAAATGTGCGGTTGGATAGGTATGAGGCAATCGAGGACAGGGCGAGGTCTTTGATGCAAAGGAAGAAAGAATCTGTAGCAGTAGGCAGTGATCGACTGTCGACAGCAGAGGAGGACAGGTCAAGAAGGAGGGGGATGGAGAACTGTCTGTTAGCTTTGGCTGTGACTAAGTCATTAGTAATTTTTGTCAGGGCAGTTTCGGTGGAGTGGTGAGGGCGGAAGCCAGATTGGAGGTTGTCAAGGAGAGAGTTAGATGAGAGGTGGGAGGAAAGTTGACCATGGACATGCTGCTCAAGGCGCTTTGAAGCAAACGGGAGCAGTGATATGGGGCGATAGCTGGGCATAGCAGTTGGGTCAAGGTTAGTTTTTTTGAGGATGGGTGTGATGGTGGCATGTTTGAGGGCAGAGGGGAAAGTAACAGAAGAGAGCGATAGGTTGAAGAGATGGGTTAGGGCTGGAATAAGCGTGTTAGTGAGGTTGGGGAGCAGGTGGGAAGGGATGGGGTCAAGTGCACAGGTGGTAAGGTGTGATTTGGAAAAGAGGCGAGTAAGCTCTTCTTCGGTGATGTTGGAGAGGGAGGTTATTAGGGAAGGGCAGAGGTCTGGTATATGGAGTGGTTGGGGTGGTGGACAAGTAAAGGTTTGCCTTGACTATCACACCAATACAGTTGTCATACGCAAATCACTTAAATAAAAATTACTTTTCCATATTAAATAACCAAGTGAGACTTACAACCACTATTTCTCCAAGATACTCGAATGTGCAGTGAGCTATGCAGCCGTACTGAATGGCGTACCCCAGGAAACCCAGTGTCTTCCCGATCACCTTCCTGATCATACTAGATGTTCTTTATTATTTCGTTATCTGCTGACCTGTAAGACAAATACAATAAAATCATGTCTACTGGGATAAAAGAGGTTCATGCATTTGCTCCTGAATATTTTGTAAAGGTAGAAGCCTCAATTCAAGATTTCTCATTTTAATATGAATATCTTTATTCAGGGGTAAATCTGTTTAGGATTGATTCACTGACAGGGATTGCCCCACGCTCCATGAGTCCTACTAGGGCATACATACATCATATGCCTTCTGATTACTGTATTAAATCACCTACTGTATAAAGGGAATCTGTCAGAAAGATCAACTACCTCAAACCACATATAACGGCACGGGTGAGGCTGGTGCACGAAAGGGAAACAACCTTGGGAGGCAGAAGATTGGGAAGTGCTTTGCTGCACCAAGAGCATTTAACCTCTTTACCCCGAAGGAGGTTTGCACGTTGACGACCAGGCCAAAATTCTACAATTCTTGCCAGTGTCACTTTATGAGGTAGTAACTCTGGAACGCTTCAACGGATCCCACTGATTTTGAAATTATTTTTTCATAACATATTGTACTTCATGATAGTGGTAAAATTTCTTTGATATCACTTATGTTTATTTGTGAAAATTTAGCAATTTTCAAATATTTAATTTTTATGCCCTTAAATCAAGAGATATATCACACAAAATAGTTAATAAATAACATTTCCCACATGGCTACTTTATATCAGCACAATTTTTGAAACATAATTTTTTTGTTAAGAAGTTATAAGGGTTGACCAGCAATTTCACATTTTTTCAACAAAATATACAAAACTATTTTTCTTAGGGACCCCAGTACATTTGAAGTGGTCTACATGACAGAAAAAAAACAAAAGTGACATTATTCTAAAAACTGCACCCCTCAAGGTGCTCAAAACTGCATTCAAGAAGTTTATAAATCCTTCAGTTGCTTCTCAGGAATTTTTAGAATGTGGAAAGAAAAAATAAACATTTAACTTTTTTCACAAAAATTTAACTTTAGACCCCAATTTTTTTTTTTTTTTTTTTTTTTTAAACAAGGGTAATAGGAAAAATGGACCCAAAAATTTGTTGTGCAATGTCTCATGAGAATGCCGATACCTCATATGTGGGGGAAAACCACTGTTTGGGTGCATGGCAGAGCTCGGAATGGAAGGAGCGCCATATGTCTTTTTGAATGCAAAATTTGCTGGAATAATTAGCGGAAACCATGTCCCATTTGGAAAGCCCCTGATGTGCCTACACAGTGGAAACCCCCCAGAAATGACACCTTTTTGTAAACTAGACTCCTCAGGGAACTTATCTAAATGTGTAATGAGCACCTTGAACCCGCAGTTTATAACATTGAGCTGTGAAAAAAAAAAAAAAAATTCCCACAAAAATGTTTTTAGCCCAAAGTTTTGCATTTTCATAAGGGTAACAGCAGAGATTGCACCATACAATACTTCGGGTCAGTACAATTACAGCGATACCTCATTTATATAGTTTTTTTTATGTTTTGGCGCTTTTACAAAAAACTATTTTATAGAAAAAAATAATTATTTTTGCATCACTTTATTCTGAGAGATATAATTTTTTAATTTTTCCACTGATGGAGCTACATGACCGCTTGTTTTTTGCAGGACAAGATGACGTTTTCAGATATGCCATTTGTATTTATATTACGCTTTTGATTGCGTTTTATTCCACTTTTTATTCTGCAAAATGGTGAAAAATAATGGTCCCCCCCCCCTTTTTTTTTTCTTACAGTGTTCACTGAAGGGGTTAACTAATGGGACAGTTTTATGGGGGTGGGTCGTCACTGATGCGGCGATACCAAACATGCACTTTTTATATATAAATACCATAAACATTTACCAGTAAAATATATGTTTTTAAAATTATTTTCTGAATTGTTTAAAAAAAAAAAAAAAAAAAAAAAATTTTTTTTTTTTTAACTTTTTTATTTTGTCCCACTATGGAATTTTCACTTTCAGTAGTCTAATCGCTGTTATAATCCATGGCAATGCACGAGCATTGTTATGGATTATAACTGTCAGTGCTGCACTGACCGAAGCCTCTAATACTCGGCGCATGGTCTGAGTGGCTTGCCGTAGCCGGGTGACCCGGATGTTGTCATGATGACATCTGGTCACCGTGACAGCAATCAGGACTCTAGGATATCGTCGCGGGGTCTCCGATCCAAGGGCAGGGGGGCTTCCTTCCCTCTGCTTACTCGCTATATGTTGCTATCACAGCATTTACGGGGTTAAAGGAGAGCCGAGCTGATAATGACAGCTGACACCCAGCGGAGATGGTGTGCACGGGGTTACTGACAGATTCCCTTTAGATGGCCTGTCACCAGGTCAAAAATGGACTGTTTTCGTTGCTTACAGGGTAATAATTCAGAGGAACCTAAAGATACGCCTAAACAAAATCCTGTCAAGACCATGAAAATTATCACTGAATCAAAAAAGCCCATAAATCTGAAGCGTATGGCGGATACAAAAATAAATAATAAAAATTACAGAATGCTCATGTGTACAGCTGGAATAAAATATGAGCAAAAACATCATTTTTGGTATGGTGACCCTATTTAAAACAGGTTTTTGTAACTTTTTTTTTTGCCAATTCTCTATATTACTATCTTTATTAAAAAATTACTGTATATACAGTGCATACAAGTAGTATTCAACCCCCTGCAGATTTAGCAGGTTTACACATTTGGAATTAACTTGGCATTGTGACATTTGGACTGTAGATCAGCCTGGAAGTGTAAAATGCACTGCAGCAAAAAAGAATGTTATTTCTTTGTTTATTTTTTTTTTAAATTGGGAAAAGTATTTTCAGAGGGTCATTTATTATTCAACCCCTAACCCACCAGAATTCTGTTTGGTTCCCCTAAAGTATTAAGAAGTAGTTCAGGCACAAAGAACAATGAGCTTCACATGTTTGGATTAATTATCTCTTTTTCCAGCCTTTTCTGACTATTTAAGACCCTCCCCAAACTTGTGAACAGCACTCAAACATGGTCAACATGGGGAAGACAAATGAGCATTCCAAGGCCATCAGAGACAAGATCGTGGAGGGTCACAAGGCTGGCAAGGGGTACAAAACCCTTTCCAAGGAGTTGGGCCTACCTGTCTCCACTGTTGGGAGCATCATCCGGAAGTGGAAGGCTTATGGAACTACTGTTAACCTTCCACGGCCTGGACAGCCTTTGAAAGTTTACTCCCGTGCCGAGGCCAGGCTTGTCCGAAGAGTCAAGGCTAACCCAAGGACAAGGAAGGAGCTCCGGGAAGATCTCATGGCAGTGGGGACATTGGTTTCAGTCAATACCATAAGTAACGTACTCCACCGCAATGGTCTCCGTTCCAGACGAGCCCGTAAGGTACCTTTACTTTCAAAGCGTCATGTCAAGGCTCGTCTACAGTTTGCTCATGATCAATTGGAGGACTCTGAGACTGACTGGTTCAAGGTTCTCTGGTCTGATGAGACCAAGATCGAGATCTTTGGTGCCAACCACACACGTGACGTTTGGAGACTGGATGGCACTGCATACGACCCCAAGAATACCATCCCTACAGTCAAGCATGGTGGTGGCAGCATCATGCTGTGGGGCTGTTTCTCAGCCAAGGTGCCTGGCCATCTGGTCCGCATCCATGGGAAGATGGATAGCACGGCCTACCTGGAGATTTTGGCCAAGAACCTCCGCTCCTCCATCAAGGATCTTAAGATGGGTCGTCATTTCATCTTCCAACAAGACAACGACCCAAAGCACACAGCCAAGAAAACCAAGGCCTGGTTCAAGAGGCAAAAAATCAAGGTGTTGCAGTGACCTAGTCAGTCTCCTGACCTTAACCCAATTGAAAACTTGTGGAAGGAGCTCAAGATTAAAGTCCACATGAGACACCCAAAGAACCTAGATAACTTGGAGAAGATCTGCATGGAGGAGTGGGCCAAGATAACTCCAGAGACCTGTGCCGGCCTGATCAGGTCTTATAAAAGACGATTATTAGCTGTAATTGCAAACAAAGGTTATTCCACAAAATATTAAACCTAGGGGTTGAATAATAATTGACCCACACTTTTATGTTTAAAATTTATAAAAATTTAACTGAGCAACAAAACTTTTTGGTTTGTAAGATTTATGCATCTGTTAATAAATCCTGCTCTTGTTTGAAGTTTGAAGGCTCTAACTTATTTGCATCTTATTAAACCTGCTAAATCTGCAGGGGGTTGAATACTACTTGTAGGCACTCTGTGTATGTATGTATGTATGTATATATATAATTATATAGGTCCTTCTCAAAAAATTAGCATATAGTGTTAAATTTCATTATTTACCATAATGTAATGATTACAATTAAACTTTCATATATTATAGATTCATTATCCACCAACTGAAATTTGTCAGGTCTTTTATTGTTTTAATACTGATGATTTTGGCCTACAACTCCTGATAACCCAAAAAACCTGTCTCAATAAATTAGCATATTTCACCCGTCCAATCAAATAAAAGTGTTTTTTAATAACAAACAAAAAAACCATCAAATAATAATGTTCAGTTATGCACTCAATACTTGGTCGGGAATCCTTTGGCAGAAATGACTGCTTCAATGCGGCGTGGCATGGAGGCAATCAGCCTGTGACACTGCTGAGATGTTATGGAGGCCCAGGATGCTTCAATAGCGGCCTTAAGCTCATCCAGAGTGTTGGGTCTTGCGTCTCTCAACTTTCTCTTCACAATATCCCACAGATTCTCTATGGGGTTCAGGTCAGGAGAGTTGGCAGGCCAATTGAGCACAGTAATACCATGGTCAGTAAACCATTTACCAGTGGTTTTGGCACTGTGAGCAGGTGCCAGGTCGTGCTGAAAAATGAAATCTTCATCTCCATAAAGCATTTCAGCCGATGGAAGCATGAAGTGCTCCAAAATCTCCTGATAGCTAGCTGCATTGACCCTGCCCTTGATGAAACACAGTGGACCAACACCAGCAGCTGACATGGCACCCCACACCATCACTGACTGTGGGTACTTGACACTGGACTTCAGGCATTTTGGCATTTCCTTCTCCCCAGTCTTCCTCCAGACTCTGGCACCTTGATTTCCGAATGACATGCTAAATTTGCTTTCATCACAAAAAAGGACTTGGGACCACTTAGCAACAGTCCAGTGCTGCTTCTCTGTAGCCCAGGTCAGGCGCTTCTGCCGCTGTTTATGGTTCAAAAGTGGCTTTACCTGGGGAATGCGGCACCTGTAGCCCATTTCCTGCACACGCCTGTGCACGGTGGCTCTGGATGTTTCCACACCAGACTCAGTCCACTGCTTCCTCAGGTTCCCCAAGGTCTGGAATCGGTCCTTCTCCACAATCTTCCTCAGGGTCCGGTCACCTCTTCTCGTTGTACAGCGTTTTCTGCCACATTGTTTCCTTCCAACAGACTTACCATTGAGGTGCCTTGATACAGCACTCTGGGAACAGCCTATTTGTTGAGAAATTTCTTTCTGGGTCTTACCCTCTTGCTTGAGGGTGTCAATGATGGCCTTCTTGACATCTGTCAGGTCGCTAGTCTTACCCATGATGGGGGTTTTGAGTAGTGAACCAGGCAGGGAGTTTTTAAAAGCCTCAGGTATCTTTTGCATGTGTTTAGAGTTAATTAGTTGATTCAGAAGATTAGGGTAATAGGTCATTTAGAGAACCTTTTCTTGATATGCTAATTTATTGAGACAGGTTTTTTGGGTTATCAGGAGTTGTAGGCCAAAATCATCAGTATTAAAACAATAAAAGACCTGACAAATTTCAGTTGGTGGATAATGAATCTATAATATATGAAAGTTTAATTGTAATCATTACATTATGGTAAAGAATGAAATTTAACACTATATGCTAATTTTTTGAGAAGGACCTGTGTATATATATATATATATATATATATATATATATATATATATATATATATATATATATATATATATATATATATATATATACATACACACACACACACACACATTCGTACTTCATGGTCTTTAGTGAAGGCTTTTCAGCAGATTCATGATGATCATAGGCTGGAATTCAGTAAAAGACAACACCTCTGTGTACAGTAACAGAGAATCTGTTATTCATGAGGTCACAGCTCACCTACTCCGCCTCCCTACACAATAGCCATTGCTCAGGACAACGTATGCACTGATAATGCTTCTATACAAACACATAGGGCCTGAGGCAGGATATTGCTTTGGGAAAAAAACAACCACCAGGAAATATGAATCTAACATTAGGCCTAATGGTCTCTGTGAAAATTGCAAGGTTTTTTTTAAATAGGGATATGAAGAATATTAAAAAAACATTAAACATAAAAATTTGATTTAAACAATATGGCATTTTCTGACCACACATCCCTCCTAACATTCATAGATGTGTGGGGTGTCTGGAAGTTTGTGAACATGTATAAGTTTCATACATTTAGTAGTAATACTGATTTATGCACGAACTAGTAGGAATAGATCCTCCCTTCCATAACGACAGACATTCCATCAGCAGAGGTCATCGAACAATGGGTATGTCTATGGCCCCCGAACAGCAAATCACATGGCATTATTACCAAATCAATGAGAAATGACCGCTATATGCAGATCCCCCAGAAAATGGTAGCGTGGCCCCCAAATAATCACAATGTACAAATGGGCAGCTGTCAGAGGTTAGTCACCCAGATGAGCAATATAAGTAGAGCGGGATAATATTATAGAATATTAAGTCATATATTGTGACCTATGACTAAAACGGGAAGATAAAAAAACACATATATAATAAAAATGCAGCTAACTACACAGAAATATAACATACATACAGGTAACATTTTAGTTAACAGCAGAGGCAAATATAGAAAGAACATTTAGAAGAACAAACAATATAAAACTGTGTTAATATTTCACACAAAACAAAAATGGAAATATACCAGAAATCATTCCAATGGTCTAACTGGGAGACAATGAAGAACCAACAATGAAATGCCTTCTTTGGAAAAGAACTGATGTCATGGAAAATAGTGAAATGTGAAACGAGTCTTTTCGCAGTGTGTTACGTTCCTGCGCTCCTCGCCTTTGGCCCAGCCATATCCTCCTATGAAGACATTCACTGCCCTCTCCGTCACAGGACTTTTTTTTCTTATGTTTATAAAATTAATCACAGCCCGCGGGGTGGAAATCGCTTCAAGCCTCATGAATGACATCCAAGAGATGGGAACGGATTAGTTTGCAGTTACTGCCAGTTAAAGCGCCAGGTGGCTTTTTCCTGCACTGAAGGTGTTACTGATAATCCCATTACACTGGTACTAAATCTTGCAGACATCAAAATTATCAGCGACGTTCCTTTTCATCCCATCCTTTCCAAGTGACTGGAAGGAGCTTCACCTGAAAGAAGTCAAATCCACATGCAGCTGCTGTTTTCGCAGGCAGCCGATTCCCTGAGAATGCCAATCGCCTTCCAATTTCGCTGTGCTGGTGGGCTCACTATTCCCTGCTCAATAAAACAATCCTACAGCTACAAATCAAGTTTAATCCTACCAGGGACCTCATGTAGGTCTCCTCTTCCAAAAAGGCAGCAGGCTTTGACTGCCTATCTCTGACACTGTCAGGGGAATACCCTTCAAATCCCAGACCTACTTAGAAGAATAAGCCAAGGATCACAAAACATGACCTCTAAAACCTTGATAGAACTATATTCTGACCCGGAGGCATTCATTCTAGGTGGAGATTAGAACTTTGCATAATAAGATTACACAGCAAGTGAATGATATCAAGGGAATATCCATATGCAGTCTTTTGGGGGTTTTGTTTTCTCTCCTTCCCTTTTCGGAGGGCAGAGCACTCGTACAATATGCGATAGAGACACAACGGAGCCTGCTCTATTCTGCCTGAAATTAAATAGATTCACATAAATTAGTCCTTTGCTTTATAAAGCCTCGATTACGTCTCGCATTGACAGCCCTCTGAGAGTTGGGCTTGTGTTTGCCCGCTATTTACTCCGAGCAGTTGTCCAAATAAGACACAGAAAATGAAGTTGAGAAATATAGTGGATACAATACTGGAACACATTGTTCCTTGTAATCTGGGATTACAACTATTAACATAAGAAGATGGAGGAAGTTAATGCAAGGGTTCAAGTTTGGGCTGACAATAAAGGGGGAAAAGCTTTAAGTCTGCATACAAATGGCAAAAATTAATGATACACACAACAGAAATAGATTGCCATCCCTTAGAATGAGCCTGGGATGAAGATGATTGATTGTCTATATAGAAATCCAACTTGTCAGGAGTATGCCGATCCAGAAGAAAATGGTCTCCCGTGCGGCAACTAAGGCCATGTGACAGCAAGTCTCTGGAACGTTGCATGGAAAAACCACTTCTGCAACTACTCGCGTAACCGCAAACACTTACAGTGCTGATTTTGCTGTGCATATAAACAACTAAGTTGCAGATAAATGGCACATGGCCAGAGTGTTGTGTCCAATATGTGACCAGAAAGTCCAACACATCTGGAAATATTTGTGACCCTGTGTCGTCGTAGCAGCTCGCAACACGACATCACAGGAAATCATTACATCCAATACGGGAAGGTGTTGCTGCAATTTCAGTGTCTCCATGCAGCCAGAACCTTAAGGTTACAAAAATGGAGTCCATTCTATGAAACAAAAAAAAAAAAAATGGAAGGTTTCAATTCATTGGTGCTGACAAATTACAAAGGGTGTGTGACAAGTTTAGGAGTTATCCCCAATAAATACCATAGGCACAGTAATTTCCAAATTGTTTGGCACTTAACCCTTATGATCTCGAGCAGACCGGCAGAGATAACCAAGCACTGTATTCAGATCTTCCCTGCCTATTTAGGCTAAGTCTACACTTAAATAATAAATTGTTGCATCTCTAGATGCAATATACATAGATTGCCACCAATGGAGCCATGGGGCACAGGTGGAGGAGGGGTGTCCAACGTTTTTCTGGAAAATCTGATTTGATGCAAGTGTAAAGAGAGTCTTACTGTCCTAACTTTCCACATACCTTTCTAAGTTTGGAAGATGATTGAGAACTTTTTCAGGGGCAAAAACTATTCTTAAAATGGTACTCGCTTTGCTATCACGGCTCCCATAGACTTGAATGATGCCACAACGATAACATCTTATTGCTGCGACCTTCATTGGTCAGCTACAAATTGGTGGGGCAATCTGACTGCAAGTGTTCAATATTTTGACAGTGCCACCATCAGGGCTGTGGAGTCAGAGCCCATTTTGGTGGAGTCGGTGTCATGGAAATTGAGGAGTCAGAGGTTTGGCTTACCGACTCCACAGCCCTGGCCACCATAGGGGAAGTAGAGATTACACAGTTCTCCATGCTGTTCTCCTCTCTCACTAATAGCCACTTCTCTATTTACGCTGAACTCCATTACAGGATACCTTAAATGGGTTTTCCAAACCAGACAAGCCCTTTAAGTACTCAACACCAGAATTGTTAGAGAACACACACTTACATAGTTTGTAAAAAAAAAAGTTCAAACAAGATAAGGTTTGACCTCTAACATTTACCTACAAACTTAGTTCAGGAAAGCAAGCCGGGAAGGGAAATAGACTTATGTTGGGGCTGTGACCTATTTTAATGATGAGGTTCTCCACTAAATATCATCTTACCACCTCCCAAACAATGCTGATGATTGTAGAGAACCTGTGGTTTCAGGCTCAGCAACCTTAATTTACTTGTAAGAGACACCACAGACCTTCAAACAGGTACCAAAGCAAGTGAAGAAAGAAAGGCGTGCTTTTCATCTTCAACAGAACAAACATGAAGCCATGTCTGGTCCGTCTCTCTGTCCGCATCTCAATTCATGATTTTTTTTTTTGCTTGGAACTGAAGAAATTGTATTTAAAAATGCAGAAAAGGGGAAAGGAAAAACTATGACCAATAACTACAATCTGGTGCCAAGGGTTTATTAAACGGGAATGATCGCACATGTAAAAGAAGCTTCTGTTCATGGCGAACGGAACAATAATGCGCCCACTGTGTCACAACCGATCCAAGCAATGCCACATAAAGCTCATGGGATTGTATGGTATGTGGTGGTGTCCATGTGTTGGAAGAGACAGAACTCCATATGTCACATACCAAGATCATGGAGTGTAGGACATGGCCTGAACGGATCACAGGGTCCAGGCGTCACCCAAATCCTGATATATTATGAAGAACACAAATTATACTTATTTTCACAATATACCTTATTATTACATTACTGGCTCCCCTGAATGTTCATTGCACCAAGTAAAAGATCTGGTGAATGAAGTGTTTTGTGAGACTGTGTGGTCATATACAGCTCTGGCAAAATTTTCAGTTTGTCTGATTTTTCTCTTTATTTTCTCTTTATAGGTATATTTTTAAGTAAAATGTAAATTGTTCTTTTATTCTATAAATTACTGACATGTCTCCGAAGTTCCAAGCAATACATTTTGTACTTATTTTCTGAAAATGAGTAAAAATAACAAAATTGCATTGCTTGCAGACCTCAAGTAATGCAAAAAAAACCAACAAGTTCATTACAATATGTAACACAATTTTTGTTCCAGGCTTCCAAGTGTAATATTTCAACTGCTTATGTTTAAAATTTTTTAGAAAAACGACTACATTCAGCACAAAATTTGATTTTATGACCACAGGACAGAAAAAAATTGTATTTATTGTGTCAAAAAAAGGAAATTATTATATTTTCGTTCATGCGGTCTGACAAAAAACAACACTTAAATGGTAAATAGACAAAGACAATAAAAAATCACTCAACAAGGTTCAGAAATGATAATATAATAAAAACATCCCACAATGGACAAAAATACCTTTGATCTCTCACACATGCTCATAGTCATGTGTTTGTAACATTACACTTCAAGAGATCACATATCGCAATCAAGGACACTCCACCAACGCATTACATAAACTAAAGAAAAACACGGAGTATAAGTCCCATTTAGAAAAGTATAAATACACATTTTTTATTTATAGAAAAAACAACAAATACATTTGCTTAGTATCAATTAATCATTAGAGACATAATCTGAACAGCAAGGGAAACTAAGGAAAACACTGATACAATCTATATGATGGCAGCCCATATGAAACTCTGCTTATTTTCCATCATAAAGTGCTAAAAGTGCATATCAAGGCAAGAGAAACTACCCAGACCGGGTTACTATCGGTCAATCCACATAACTCCCACAGTGGGGTACCGAACACATTTCGGCATATACCGTACCCGACCTGGTTCAATAGCTCTTACCCATTACGCAGACACACAGGGATCACCACCGAAGCCCCAACGCACGTTTCGCGTCGGCTTCGTCAGGGGGCCCCCTGCCCGAAGCTTCACAATAGTTTGGCAAGGCTGCGGACGAAAGCCTTCTTCCTCCGTGAAGCGCCGCCCATTGCCGGGCCTCTTCCTTCAGCTCCGCCTACGTCTGCATGCATCCTGCGTACCCTATCTTTAACATTGGGTACATAGGCCATGCGGATGTTTGTGGATGCCTCCGCATGCGTCGTTTTGAAGCTGCGCCGACCGCAACAAAATGCAACATGTTGTGTTTGACGCAGGTCAGCGCAGCGTCAAGACGACGCATGGGGAGGCATCTGCAAACATTCACATGGCCTGCGTACCCAATGTTAAAGATAGGGTATGCAGGATGCATGCAGACGTAGGCGAAGCTGAAGAAAGAGGTGCAGCAGTGGGTGGGGCTTCACGGAGGAAGAAGGCTTTCGTCCGCAGTCCTGCCAAATGCTAGTGTGAAGCTAGCCTAATTCCACTGTAGATTTTGCTGATTATACATTTGTGCTTTGCAAAAAAAAAATAAACTGTGCAATGAAAACTCATAGGATCATAGATCCCTTGCAAAAAAGAAATGAGACAAAAAAGTTTTGTGGACTCACTTGCGAAAAAAACACGGATGTCAGACAGAATCAAAAACAGATATACAGAAGTGATTTTAGCGCAGCAGGAGAACCATATGGATGAAAAATTTACATTTCAGGACACAAAACTGACAATTTTATGTAGACTTGTCTGACCACAGTCTTAACCCCTAAATCTCACTTGTAATAACACATTCACAATTATTTTTTTATAAAGTTGTTTAAAATAAAATCCAAACTATTCAAAGTTTTAAAAGTGGAGAAAAAAAACATGCTTTGCACCCAAGACCATATTTTGAGATTCCACTCACATTTGCCGATAATAAAAAGTCATTAGAAAAGATCTAAGTATCAATTGTAGAAAGCAATGATATACAGTCATCGTTAATCCCTTCATTTTTTAAATCCATGAATAAAAATTCATCACTTCTAAATACGCCGAGCCCATCAAGCAGGAACAAAAGCATATGCACAAAAGAGGTTTTAATAAATTTCAAAGCCCACAAGAGCCAGGGTCTCATTAAAATTATAAATTACACAAACATGGAATGAAGATTTTTAACTGTGGTGCAGCTAAGCAGATTACCGCAAACCCCATGTTCCATCTGAGAACACACCATGGACTTCCCAGATGGGGGCTTGGAACGAGAAATTAACAGACCATCCCTACAAGCCAAAAGGAGAAAAAAAAACTCTGATCTTCCCACTCTGTGCAGCATCTGACAGCCAAATGTGTCGATTCTTCTGCGTGTGCGCCTTATCTTATAAAAGAGAAACAAGGCAAAGTGATAGGATCTCTGGTGCGAGCGCGGTTCTGCTCTGATCAAATGACACTTTGATTAATTAAGCCATTGCAGTTATGCACTTTAATCATTATTACTAATCACTTGTAAACTTCCGGTAACTGCCCGGGATGCGATTTGAAAACTATGAGGAGTTTTTGAAGTTTGAATTCTTAACATTTTTATACAGTATATAAAAAAAAACTTGTAGCTTTTATTTAAATAAAAAAACAAAGACGCCCCTCCATCTCTGATTACTGTCTTAGTTGCTGACACACAGTGCATCAAACACCTTAAAACAATTCTGCAAAATCATAAAAACAACGGGTGGGGGTCCAGTTTTGACACATTCTGCTTAATAAACCAAGAAGTGAATCACTATGAAATAATTGGCATGGACTTTATATTTTTAATGGTTGCCACACCAGGATAAGCTCTGTCTATAAGGCCTAGGCTTAGGGCCACCCTTTATTAACCAGGACAGAGACACGAACAAGCAGCAAGAACCTTGGAGGGACTTGGATTACGTACCTGTATGGCCACCATGCACCATTGCTTGACTATCCAACAAGTATTTCCCCAGGCACAAAAAACTGCATGGTGGGGGTGCTTACAAGTTTTAATGCTTATGAAAGGGAAAAAGTAAAGGAAACTATATAGGCACATCACAGGCGCACTACTCTAAAAATGTATCACGTGTGCAAGAAGCGTATGGTGAGGTCACTCTTTTTTAGTGTTCTTTATAGTAAATTCTATAGATGTTTTATTAATTGGCGGCTAAAAAAAAATCAAGACTTGCTCCAAAGTGGTCTACCTAGCTCTTAGACACCACCACGATAAGAGCGCCTGTGACTTCAGAGCTTCCAGGGCTGACTTCCCCAACCTGTGGTATGCACAGAGAGGAGGTAACTACAGGCTGACAGTCCACTGAATTACAAGGCCAGGTGACCAGAGGGTCACATCCTGGCTTCTCCGAACATCTCCATGAAGCAAGGTGACCGATGGGTTCCAAACCTGGATTTCCCAAATGTACCCATGGGCCTCAGGTGACTGGTGGTTCCAAATCCTGACTGCCCCAAATGTATCCATGTTTCAGTGATGGTCAATGGAGCAAACCTGTATACTTTCAGCCGAGGCCGTGGTACCCTAAGCTGGCATCCTGTAGAGTGTCAAATCTGTGTCCCTCGTGATTGAGCCATGATGATTGTCTTGGGCTGCTGTCTTGTAGATGAGTGTTCCTGGCTGTGGTTTTGTAAAGCATCTCTGGTTCTCTGTATGTATATTGGTACAGAGGCATATATCCCTTTTTTATAGTTCACAACTGTTCTTCAAGAGATACTTCACAAGTCAAGATGAAGGGATAATGAGATTAAGGCCGGGATCACACGTGCGAGAAACTCGCACGAGTCTTGCGTCTCAATACCCGACACAGCCGCCAGCACTCGGGAGTGTGGGGCTGCATGTATTTCTCTGCAGCTGAAAAATCCTGTCTGAGTGCCGGCGACTGTGCCGGGTATTGAGACGCGAGACTCCTGCGAGTTTCTCGCACGTGTGATCCCGGCCTCACTCACATTGTTTGACTATTTAATCAATGTGAATAGTTTTTACTCCTCTGTTTTACATGTCAACAAGCCGCAGGACCCACACAATGGTCATTCAACATATTAAGCAAACATCCATTGTTCAATGACCCTGCAGCACTGTCTTGCAAGGATAGCAGACAATAAGTCATAGGAGCTGATATGAAGCAATCATTAGCCATTCAAAAATATTTTTTAAAAATCAACGTTTAAGACTCATATGACAACAGTGTATGGTTCTTGACCAACTGAACAACAAAAGCATCAAAAGTCAACATATAGCTAACAGACAATGACTCCTGGATCACTGAATTTAGACATCTGGTTAATTAAGATAAAATGCTGTCATCACATATATTTTTTTACCCAAATTACGTAAATCACTCACTGCTCCTCCAGGTAGGCCTGCAGTGTTGGAGTCTGTGTCCATTTTGATTGAGACAAAATAAAATGGACCTACTGCGACTCCTAATATATATAATAAATTGAGTACAGTGCAGTATATACTGTAAATGTTTTCATAAGACTTTGGGAAAGTTATCAAATGTCCTATAAATGTCTGTTCTGTTCCGGATCTAAGGATCTCGGCTTTTAGTTGAGATGAATCTGTGCTGCACTTTATGTATGCTCAGTAGTGAGGCAGTGCTGTGGAGTCAAGAGTCTGGGAAATTGATGAGTCTTAGCCGGAGGTTTGGCTTACCGACTCCACCGCCCTGCCTCCAGGTAGACAAATAGTGAAGGGCATACAGTACAGACCAAAAGTTTGAACACACCTACTCATTTAAAGATTTTTCTGTATTTTCATGACAATGAAAATTATAAATTCACACTGAAGGCAACAAAACTATGAATTAACACATGTGGAATTATATGCTTAACAAAAAAGTGTGAAACAACTGAAATTATGTCTTATATTTTAGTCTGTTCAAACTAGCCACCTTTTGCTTTGATGACTGCCTGGCACACTCTTGGCATTATCTTGATGAGCTTCAAAAGGTAGTCACCGGGAATGGTTTTCACTTCACAGGTGTGCCCTGTCAGGTTTAATAAGTGGGATTTCTTGCCTTATCAATGGGGTTGTGACCATCAGTTGTGTTGTGCAGAAGTCTGGTGGATACACAGCTGATAGTCCTACTGAATAGCCTGTTAGAATTTTTATTATGGCAAGAAAAAAGCAGCTAAGTAAAGAAAAACGAATGGCCATCATTACTTTAAAAAACGAAGGTTAGTCAATCCGAAATATTGGGAAAACTTTGAAAGTGTCCCCAAGTGCAGTTGCAAAAACCATCAAGCGCTACAAAGAAACTGGCTCACATGAGGACTGCCCCGGGAAAGGAAGATCAAGAGTCACCTCTGCTTCTGAGGATAAGTTTATCCGAGTCACCAGCCTCAGAAATCGCAGGTTAACAGCAGCTCAGATTAGAGACCAGGTCAATGCCACACAGAGTTCTAGCAACAGACATCCCTACAACAACTGTTAAGAGGAGACTTTGTGCAGCAGGCCTTCAGGGTAAAATAGCTGCTAGGAAACCACTGCCAAGTACAGGCAACAAGCAGAAGAGACTTGTATGGGCTAAAGAACACAAGGAATGGACATTAGACCACTGGAAATCTGTGCTTTGGTCTGATGAGTCCAAATTTGAGGATCTTTGGTTCCAACCACCGTGTCTTTGTGCGACACAGAAAAGGTGAACGGATGGACTCTACATGCCTGGTTCCCACCGTAAAGCATGGAGGAGGAGGTGTGATAGTGTGGGGGTGCTTTGCTGGTGACACTGTTAGGGATTTATTCAAAATTGAAGGCATACTGAACCAGCATGGCTACTACAGCATCTTGCAGCGCCATGCTATTCCATCGGGTTTGCGTTTAGTTGGACCATCATTTATTTTTCAACAGGACAATGACCCCAAACACACCTTCATGCTGTGAAAGGGCTATATTTGACCAAGAAGAAGAGCGATGGGGTGCTACGCCAGATGACCTGGCCTCCAGTCACCAGACCTGAACCCAATCAAGATGGTTTGGGGTGAGCTGGAACCAGAGTGAAGGCAAAAGGGCCAACAAGTGCTAAGCATCTCTGGGAACTCCTTCAAGATTGTTGGAAGACCATTTCCGGTGACTACCTCTTGAAGCTCATCAAGAGAATGCCAAGAGTGTGCAAAGCAGTCATCAAAGCAAAAGGTGGATACTTTGAAGAACCTAGAATATATGACATATTTTCAGTTGTTTCACATTTTTTTAAGCATTTAATTCCACATGTGTTAATTCATAGTTTTGAAGCCTTCAGTGTGAATGTACAATTTTCATAGTCATGAAAATACAGAAAAATATTTAAATGAGAAGGTGTGTCCAAACTTTTGGTCTGTACTGTAGGTTAAATAAATTAACCTATTATGGACTGACATAGGTTGGAGTAGTGGTATTGCAATCAATAGGGGCAGCACCATCAGGTAGCGTAGTCAGTAATAGCCAGAGATCGGTACACAGAAACAGCAGTATAGTTGAATGATCAGCAGGTTGCATAGTCAGGAATAGTCAGGAGTCAGTACAGAGGAGCAGCAGTATAATCTTGGATGAAGCAGCAGGTGAAAGGAGAGATTGACTAAAGGCTGGGAGCTCAATAATCTCACATGGATGGAAGTGCAATGCCAGGTTTAAGTAGGGTGTTCAAGCAGGAGATTACAGGGTGGAGCTATTCAGAAACTCAGGGCTGAGGCAATCGGAAACAACAGTTACTAATATCTAGGTTCGCAAGGAACTGGCCATTAAGCTGAATAGTTCAGAGGGTAGAGCTGCCACCTGGTGCACAGGAGCTGCTGGATTCGAGTCCTGACAGAACCTCTGTCTTGCTACCTAGATTGGCTTCTTATACCGTTATTAAAAAAATGTTCCTTTTCATTTAAATGACAAATAAGTTTTGGAAAGTCCTACAGTACTCCACAAAAATAAGGTATTCAAGCCATAAAACACAGAATTTATGGGAAAAACATTAGATTGTATATTATCTCATAATGCTTTTAAGTTCTTAAATGAATGAGATGTTCAATAAGATGAAAATGTGATGTGTACCCCAGTCCATGTACATTTGCCAATCCATACCTTGCTGCAATTGAGGATTTTATTTACTCATGATCTACTATATAATTGTCTAAGGGGTACTTCCGTCTGTCTGTCCCGGATATTCATTGGTCGCGGCCTCTGTCTGTCATGGAATCCAAGTCGCTGATTGGTCTCCCCGCAGTCACCGCTCACACAGGGTTAATGCCAGCGGTAAAGGACCGTGTTATGCCGCGGGTAGCTCACTCCGTGACCGCCGCTATTAACCCTGTGTGACCAAGTTTTTACTATTGATGCTGCCTATGCAGTATCAATAGTAAAAACATCTAATGTTAAAAATAAAAAAATCATTATATACTCACCTTCCGCCGCCTTTCCCACTCCTCGCGACGCTCCGGTGACCACTCCATCCAAGCGGCAGGTTCCGGTGGCAAGGATGGTATGCGAGAAGGACATGCCATGACGTCAAGGTCATGTGACTGCGACGTCATCGCAGGTCCTGCGCTCATACCAACCCTGGGACCGGAAGCTGCCGCGTGCACCGCACACAGGCAACAGTTCTACAATGGGCCCTCGGGAAGGTGAGTATATGTTTATTTTTTATTTTTTAACCTGTGACATACGTGGCTGGGCAATATACTATGTAGCTGGGCAATATACTACGTGACTGGCCAATATACTACGTGGCTGGGCAATATACTACGTGGCTCTGTGCTGTATACTACGTCGCTGTGCAATATACTACGTGGCTCTGTGCTGTATACTACGTCACTGGGCAATATATGTCACTGGGCAATATACTACATGGCTGGGCAATATACTATGTCACTGGGCAATATACTACGTGGCTGGGCAATATACTACGTGGCTGGGCAATATACTACGTGGGCTGTGCAATATACTACGTGGGCTGTGCAATATACTACGTGGACATGCATATTCTAGAATACCCGATGCGTTAGAATCGGGCCACCATCTAGTATGAGTATAATAGTTTATGATATCAATAACCCATCTTTGTTGCATATTAAGCACTACCTGTGGAATGTAGACGATGTATCATTGTGTGAACAGTGTCAGATGAAGAATTCAGTGCTTTTGTTAATACACGGTGTTCCAAATTATTATGCAAATTGGATTTAGGTGTGATAAAGATTTAATTGTTTTGTTTTTCAAATAAACTCATGGATGCTATTGTGTCTCAGGGCTCAATGGATCACTGAAATCAATCTTAAACACATGGGATAATTAGTTTTCCAGGTGATTCTAATTAAAGGAAAACTACTTAAAAATGATGTTCCACATCATTAAGCAGGTCACAGTTTTCAAGTAACATGGGAAAGAAAAAGGATCTCTCTGCTGCTGAAAAAGCATCAAATAGTGCAATGCCTTGGTGAAGGGATGAAAACATTAGAAATTTCCCGAAAACTTAAGTGTGATCATTGTACTGTTAAGACATTTGTGGCTGTATCTGAGCACAGATGTTTGTGCTGATAAAGGCATAATGAGGAAGATTTCTGCCAGGCAAGTTCATCGGATTAAGAGAGCAGCTGCTAAAAAGCCATTACAAAGCAGCAAACAGATATTTGAAGCTGCTGGTGCCTCTGGAGTCCCTCGAACCTCAAGGTGTAGGCTCCTTCAAAGGCTTGCTGTGGTGCATAAACCTACTATTCGGCCACCCCTAAACAGTGTTCACAAGCAGAAATGGTTGCATTGGGCCCACAAATACATGAAGACTAATTTCCAAACATTCTTGTTTACTGATAAGCGTTGAGCAACCCCGGATGGTCCAGATAGATGGAGTAGTGGATGGTTGCTGGATGGCCACCATGTCCCAACAAGGCTGCAACAACAGCAAGGAGGTGGAGGAGTCATGTTTTGGGCCGGAATCATGGAGAAACAGCTGGTATGCCCCTTTAAGGTTCCTGAAGGTGTAAAAATGACCTCTGCAAAGTATATAGAGTTTCTGACTGACAACTTTCCTCCATGGCATAAAAAGCAGAAATGTGCCTTCAGGAGCAAAATCATCTTCATGCATGACAATGCACCATCTCATGCTGCAAAGAATACCTCTGAGTCATTGGCTGCTATGGGCATAAAAGGAAATAAGCTCATGGTGTGGCCACCATCTTCCCCTGACCTCAACCCTATAGAGAACCTTTTGGAGTATCATCAAGTAAAAGATCTATGAGGGTGGGAGGTAGTTCACATCAAAACAGCAGCTCTGGGAGGCTATTCTGACTTCATGCAAAGAAATACAAGCAGAAACTCTCCAAAAACTCAAAGTTCAATGGATGCAGGAATTGTGAAGGTGATATCAGAGAAGTGTCCTACGTTAACATGTAACTTGGCCTGTTAGGATGTTTTGGAGTTAAATAGCTTTTTGTTCAGTGAATGTGACCTCCTAATGCTGCAAATTCCACAAATGAGCATTTTCAGTTCTTTAAAACATATCAAATGTTTAGAAATTCTACTGTGCCTAATAATTTGGAACAGTGCATTTTAAGTTTTTATTCATTTTGGAGATTATACTGTTATCATTGGGAGGTTTCTTCAATAAAATTCGATGTATACTAACGGGTGATTACTTTTATTAGACTGACTGTCATTTGCACCAAGCATTTAGGAAAATCCGAGAAAAATGTAATTTGCATAATAATTTGGAACATAGTGTATTCTTAATATGCAACACATAAGGAATGTGAAATTTACTGCACATTTTGGTGATCTACAATTACAATGGGTGGGTGCTATGGGGGTACTTAACTACATAAAAGAGATCCATAAAGGTGATCCTTCTGAAACGTAATTTGCAGGTATTGAAACTGTACCAATATTAACTCCTTCCCGACCTTTAACGCATACGCTGCGTCATGAAAGTCGGGGCCAATCCGACCTGTGACACAGCGTATGCGTCATGGAATAATCGCGTCCCTGCAGATCGGGTGAAAGGGTTAACTCCAATTTCACCCGATCTGCAGGGACAAGGGGGAGTGGTGCTTCAGCCCAGGGGGCTGCGATCGCTCTGATTGGCTGTTGAAAGTGAAACTGCCAATCAGAGCGATTTGTAATATTTCACCTAAAAAACTGGTGAAATATTACAATCCAGCCATGGCCGATGCTGCAATATCATCGGCCATGGCTGGAAATACTGAGGTGACCCCCCCCCCACCCCACCGATCGCCCCCCCAAGCCACCGATCTGTCCCGTAGTCCCCTCCGTCCTGTGCTCCGCTCCCCCGTCCTCCTGTCCGCTCCCCCCGTGCTCCTATGTCACCACCCCGTGCTCCGACGCCCCCCCAGTGCCCCGATCTCTCCCCCCTTATACTTACCGAGGCTCCCGGTGTCGGTCCGTCTTCTCCATGGGTGCCGCCATCTTCCAAAATGGCGGGCGCATGCGCACTGCGGCCGCCGAATCTGCCGTTCGGCAGATTCGTTACAAGTACATTTTGATCGCTGTGGTAGGTTCTATCACAGCGATCAAAATAAAGGGGGGGGGGGGGGTTATTTATTATTTTTTTTATCACCCCCATAGGTAGGGACAATAATAAAATAAAGAAATTATTTTTTTTTCTTTTTCCACTAGGGTTAGGGTTTCAACTAGGGTTAGAACTAGGGATAGGGTTACGGGTAGGGTTAGGGGTATGGCATGTGCACACAGTGCGGATTTGGCTGCGGATCCGCAGCGGATTGGCCGCGGATCCGCAGCGGATTGGCCGCGGATCCGCAGCGGATTGGCCGCTGCAAATTCGTAGCAGTTTTCCATCAGGTTTACAGTACCATGTACACCTATGGAAAACCAAATCCGCTGTGCCCATGGTGCGGAAAATTCCGTGCAGAAACGCTGCGTTGTATTTTCCGCAGCATGTCAATTCTTTGTGCGGATTCCGCAGCGTTTTACACCTGTTCCTCAATAGGAATCCGCACAAAAAAACACTGGAAATCCGCTGTAAATCCGCAGGTAAAACGCAGTGCCTTTTACCTGCAGATTTTTCAAAAATCGTGCGGAAAAATCTCACACGAATCCGCAACGTGGGCACATAGCCTTAGGGTTGGAATTAGAGTTAGGGTTGGAATTAGGGCTAGGGTTGGAATTAGGGTTAGGGTTGGAATTAGGGTTAAGATTAGGCTTGTGGTTAGGGTTACGGATAGGGTTAGGGGTGTGTTGAGGTTACAGTTGTGGTTAGGGTTGGGATTAGGGTTAGGATTAGGGTTACGGGTGTGTTGGGGTTAGGGTTGTGGTTAGGGGTGTGTTGGGGTTAGGGTTGTGATTAGGGTTATGGCTACAGTTGGGATTAGGATTAGGGGTGTGTTGGGGTTAGTGTTGAAGTTAGAATTGAGGGGTTTCCACTGTTTAGGCACATCAGGGGTCTCCAAATGCAACATGGCGCCACCACTGATTCCAGCCAATCTTGCGTTCAAAAAGTCAAATGGTGCTCCCTCCCTTCCAAGCCCCGACGTGCGCCCAAACAGTGGTTTACCCCCACATTTGGGGTACCAGCGTACTCAGGACAAACTGGGCAACAACTGTTGGGGTCCAATTTCTCCTGTTACCCTTGCAAAAATAAAAAATTACTTGCTAAAACATAATTTTTGAGGAAAGAACAATTATTTTTTATTTTCACGGCTCTGCGTTATAAACTTCTGTGAAGCACTTGGGGGTTGAAAGTGCTCACCACACATCTAGATAAGTTCCTTCGGGGGTCTAGTTTCCAAAATGGGGTCACTTGTGGGGTGTTTCTACTGTTTAGGCACATCAGAGGCTCTGCAAATGCAACGTGATGCCCGCAGACCATTCCATCAAAGTCTGCATTTGAAATGTCACTACTTCCCTTCCGAGCCCTGACGTGCGCCCAAACAGTGGTTTACCCCCACATATGGGGTACCAGCACACTCACAACAAACATCGGGGCCCAATTTCTCCTGTTACCCTTGTGAAAATAAAAAATTGCTTGCTAAAACATCTTTTTGGAGGAAAGAAAAATGATTTTTTATTTTCACGGCTCTGCGTTGTAAACTTCTGTAAAGCACTTGGGGGTTGAACGTGCTCACCACACATCTAGATAAGTTCCTTGGGGGGTCTAGTTTCCAAAATGGGGTCACTTGTGGGGGGTTTCTACTGTTTAGGCATATCAGGGGCTCTGCAAACGTAACATGATGCCCGCAGACCATTCCATCAAAGTCTGCATTCCAAAACGTCACTACTTCCCTTCCGAGCCCCGGCATGTGCCCAAACAGTGGTTTACCCCCACATATGGGGTATCCGCGTACTCAGGAGAAACTGGACAACAACTTTTGGGGTCCAATTTCTCCTGTTACCCTTGCAAAAATAAAACATTCTGGGCTAAAAAAATATTTTTGAGGAAAGGAAACATTTATTATTTTTACGGCTCTGCGTTATAAACTTCTGTGAAGCACTTGGGGGTTCAAATTGCTCACCACACATCTAGATAAGTTCCCTTGGGGGTCTAGTTTCCAAAATGGAGTCACTTGTGGGGAGTTCCTACTGTTTAGGCACATCAGGGGCTCTGCAAACGCAACCTGATGCCCGCAGATCATTCCATCAAAGTCTGCATTTCAAAACGTCACTACTTCCCTTCCGAACCCCGACATGTGCCAAAACAGTGGTTTACCCCCACATATGGGGTATCAGCGTACTCAGAAGAAACTGGACAACAACATTTGGGGTCCAATGTCTCCTATTACCCTTGGGAAAATAAAAAATTGTGGGCTAAAAAAATCATTTTTGAGAAAAGAAAAATTATTTTTTATTTTCATGGCTCTGCGTTATAAACTTCTGTGAAGCACTTGGGGGTTCAAAGTGCTCACCACACATCTAGATTAGTTCCTTGGGAGGACTAGTTTCCAAAATGGTGTCACTTGTGCGGGAGCTCCAATGTTTAGGCACACAGGGGCTCTCCAAACGCGACATGGTGTCCGCTAATGATTGGAGCTAATTTTCCATTCAAAAAGCCAAATGGCGTGCCTTCCCTTCCGAGCCCTGCCGTGCGCCCAAACAGTGGTTTACCCCCACATATGGGGTATCATCGTACTCAGGACAAACTGGACAACAACATTTGGCGTCCAATTTCTCCTATTACCCTTGGGAAAATAAAAAATTCTGGGCTAAAAATCATTTTTGAGGAAAGAAAAAATATTTTTTATTTTCACGGCTCTGCGTTATAAACTTCTGTGAAGCACCTGGGGGTTATAAGTGCTCACTATGCATCTAGATAAGTTCCTTGGGGGGTCTAGTTTCCAAAATGGGGTCACTTGTAGGGGAGCTCCAATGTTTAGGCACACAGGGGCTCTCCAAACGCGACATGGTGTCCGCTAACGATTGGAGCTAATTTTCCATTCAAAAAGTCAAATGGCACGCCTCCCCTTCCGAGCCTTGCCGTGCACCCAAACAGTGGTTTACCCCCACATATGAGGTATCGGCGTACTCAGGAGAAATTGCCCAACAAATTTTAGGATCCATTTTATCCTGTTGCCCATGTGAAAATGAAAAAATTGAGGCTAAAAGAAATATTGTGTGAAAAAAAAGTACATTTTCATTTTTACGGATCAATTTGTGAAGCACCTGAGGGTTTAAAGTGCTCACTATGCTTCTAGATAAGTTCCTTGGGGGGTCTAGTTTCCAAAATGGGGTCACTTGTGGGGGAGCTCCAATGTTTAGGCACACGGGGGCTCTCCAAATGCGACATGGTGTCCGCTAAAGATTGGAGCCAATTTTTCATTGAAAAAGTCAAATGGCGTTCCTTCCCTTCCGAGCCCTGCCGTGCGCCCAAACAGTGGTTTACCCCCACATATGAGGTATCAGCGTACTCAGGACAAATTGGACAACAACGTTCGTGGTCCAGTTTCTCCTTTTACCCTTGGGAAAATAAAAACATTTTCGCTAAAAGATCATTTTTGTGACTAAAAAGTTAAATGTTCATTTTTTACTTCCATGTTGCTTCTGCTGCTGTGAAACACCTGAAGGGTTAATAAACTTCTTGAATGTGGTTTTGAGCACCTTGAGAGGTGCAGTTTTTAGAATGGTGTCACTTTTGGGTATTTTCAGCCATATAGAACCCTCAAACTGACTTCAAATGTGAGGTGGTCCCTAAAAAAAATGGTTTTGTAAATTTTGTTGTAAAAATGAGAAATCACTGGTCAAATTTTAACCCTTATAACTTCCTAGCAAAAAAAAAATTTGTTTCCAAAATTGTGCTGATGTAAAGTAGACATGTGGGAAATGTTATTTATTAACTATTTTGTGTCACATAACTCTCTGGTTTAACAGAATAAAAATTCAAAATGTGAAAATTGCGAAATGTTCAAAATTTTCGCCAAATTTCCGTTTTTTTCACAAATAAACTCAGAAATTATCGACCTAAATTTACCACTAACATGAAGCCCAATATGTCACGAAAAAACAATCTCAGAATCGCTAGGATCCGTTGAAGCGTTCCTGAGTTATTACCTCATAAAGGGACACTGGTCAGAATTGCAAAAAACGGCAAGGTCATTAAGGTCAAAATAGGCTGGGTCATGAAGGGGTTAACAAAGGGAGATGATCGGGGCAGAGTCCTCCTTCAAAGAGGGGCTATGAAAGGTATACAGACCAGAGATCAGGATCCAGACAAATTCATATATATCTACGGATGCTCGTTCCGAGTACAAGAGTAAGGGTATGTGTCCACGTTCAGGAAACGCTGCGTTTTTGACGCAGCGTTGAGCAGCATGCATAAAAAACGCAGCGTCCAGATGTTACAGCATAGTGGAGGGGATTTCATGAAATCCTGCCTCCACTATGCAGTAAAAGACGCATGCGGCACACCCGAGAAAACTCACATGCGGCGCGCCTTTTAAGAACGCAGCATGTCCTTACATTGCAGAAAAAACGCAGGTGACCTGCCAGTGACCTCAGGTGCAGATTTGGTCAGGATTTTACCTGCATAAAATCCTGACCAAATCCTGAAGCAATCCTGAACGTGGACACATACCCTAAGAGTCTTGTCCAGTCTGTGCATTGCGGTCCATGATCGGAAAAAAAATCCTCAGACATCTGCATGAACCCTTAATAGGGAATCTATGAGGCTGCCTCAGAGGAACAAAGCATTTAAAGGGGTTTCCCCATTAACAAAATACATTTTAATCAATATATATTTAAATAATAATAATACCCACAATTGCATGTGTTTAAATAAAATGTTGCTGTGCCGAGATAATCTTATACATGTGCTGCTGTTGTGTACTGTGTAATGGCTGTGTCTGACCATGCAAGAACATGGTCTGCTCATACCACAGCTACTGGGCAGGGGGAAGCAAAAGAGAATAAAGACATTACAGAATGTTGTAAGGCAAAACATTTCCCTGCCTGTTTTAAGCAATATATTACCTTAAAGAAAGAATAAGCTGTGTAATATCTGTACACTCATCTTTTGTGTCCCCTCCTGCCCAGGAGATGTGGTATGATCAGACCATGTTCCTGCACGGTCAGACGCAGCCATTACACAGTACAGGCACATGTATAAGATTATCTCAGCACAGGAACATTTTATTTTAACACATCCAATTGTGGAGCTTATTGTTATTCCAAGATCTATTGATTAAAATTAATTTTTGTTTGAGGGAAAACCTCTTTAACTTTTACCCCTTGGCTTTATTTATCAGTAGGAGTTCAAGGGTCTTCTATCAATATAAAATATATGACAAAGAAAAAGTTGTGTAAACAGGGCAGTTTTACTTGAATTGCTTGTCCACGGTCCACCCATATCTAATAAATGCAGGAGTACAAGCATGTCCAGAATGGGAGTCCTCACAATCCTCACCCGGCCTGGAGAGAAGCCCTCCAAGATAGCTGTTTCCATATCTCTCGTACACGTGGAGCTATGAGCACCCAATTACGTAGCTGATCCTCCAGATAGGACAGGGATCTGAGGACCCTAGTTGTGGAGATGAAGGTTCTAATTCTTCCTGTCATGTAGTTACCATTTCGCTACGTGTACTACCAATATATAAAATCTATTTATATTATTGGGTACAAAATAAAAACAAATCTCGGCCCTTATTCCTCTCCCCACCCCACAACCCAATGAAGGCCACCTTCGGTCACACAATTAAAATGGCTCATTCTCCCCTAGGAGGATTAGGAATACCAGAACTGCTGGTAGGAGATCTGAACTCTCATCCCACTCTGCTGAATAGAAAGGAAAATGAAGTCATCTTCTTCGCAATCATAATTCCAAGTTCACGCTGTTTGGAGCTTACTAGTGTCCCCAAGCCCAAATACTTTGCCTTTAGTAAGCATGAACACAGCAGGACACTAAGAAAAATCACGTGACTGTTAGCGCTACCTGGTCAGGTGACTCCACAGCTAATCTGCTTTGGGGACCATGAAACATTAACCCATTTAATGACAATGGTATGCATTGCAGTGCATGACAGATCCCTCTGCCTAAAAAGGGGTTAATTGGCACAAGCCAATGCCACCACATTCCAGAATTGATGAGGGAAGAGGCTTTCGCACAGTATAATGGCAGACGCCAGTAAGAAGATTAGGAAAGTGAATGTGATTGATGACAACGCAGTTTTCTAACTGTGTTTACAAAGGACACCCAGGATCCAAGAAAGAAAATGGACAACGTAAATGATAACAGAGATAATACTTGTTAAAGAAAACAGCCGGGAGATTTTATGGCAGACGAACTTTGACGCTAAATTAATCCCCATGTTAGCTAAACTGGAAAGGAAAAAACATACAGTCATGGCCGAAAGTGTTGGCACCCTTGATATTGTTCCAGAAAATTAAGTATCTCTTCCAGAAAATTATTGTAATTACACATTTTGTTATTCACAAGTTTATTTCCTTTGTGTGTAACACAAAAAACAAACAGAGAAAAAAAAGCCAATGGGACATAAATTCACACAAAACCCCCAAAATGGGCCAGGACAAAATTATTGGCACCCTTAACTTTAATATTTGGTTGCACACCCTTTGGAATAAATAACTGCAATTAATCGCTTCCTATAACCATCAACACGCTTCTTACACCTCTCAACTGGAATTTTGGATCACTCTTCTTTTGCAAACTGCTACAGGTCTCATATTTTAAGGGTGCCTTCTCTCAACAGAAATTTTAAGATCTCTCAACAGGTGTCAATGGGATTTAGATGCACTCATTGCTGGCCACTTTAGAACTCTCCAGCACATTGTTTCCATCCGTTTCATGATGCCTTGAACATAGTCAAGGCACCCAGTGCCAGAGGCAGCAAAACAACCTCAAAACATCTATGAACCTCCACCATATTTGACTGTAGGTACTGTGTTCTTTTCTTTGTAGGCCTCATTCCATTTTCGGTAAACAGTAGAATGATGTGCTTTACCAAAAGCTCTATTTTTGTCTCATCTGTAAATAAAACGCTTTCCCAGAAGGAATTTAGCTTACTCATGTACATTTTGGCTAACTGCAATCTAGCTTTTATATGTTACGGTGTCAGCAGTGGGACCCTCCTGGGTCTCCTGCCATAGAATTTCATTTAAGTCAAATGTCACTAAAGCGTCCTGAGCCTAAAAGACATTTTGAATTTCTTTGGAACTTGTTCGGGGCTGCTTATACATCATCTGGACTATCCTGGGTTGCAAGCTTTCATCAATTTTTCTGCGCCAACCATGTGGGTTGTGTAGTCGGTAAGCCCTCTGACTCTTTAATTACCCTGACTTTCGACTCCACAGCATGGGAGGAGGAGCTTCACTACTGAGCATGTACATAAAGTGCAGCACAGATTCAAATCAACTAAAAGCCTAGATCCTTACATCAGGAATAGAAAATACATTTATAGGACATTTCAGACCTTTACAGCACATCCTGCAATGTATTACTGTACCCAATTTATTATATATTTTAGGAGTCGGTCCATTTTATACTGACTCCACCAAAATTTATTATATATTTTAGGAGTCGGTCCATTTTATACTGACTCCACCAAAATTGACACAGACTCTACAGCACTGGCCAGGGGTTGTAAACTTCCAGATTATGTTGCGCACTGTGGACAAAGGAACATCAAGAACTCTGGAGATGGACTTGTAACCTTGAGATTGTTGCTATTTTTCAGCAATTTTGGTTCTCAAGTACTCAGACAGTTTTCTTCTCCTTTTTCTGTTCTCCATGTGGCGCACGCAGACACACAATGGAAAGCTTGAGTCAACTTCTCAACTTTTTATCTAGTTTCTGGTGTGATTTTCATATTGCCCACACCTGTTACTTACCACAGGTGAGCTTGAACGAGCATTACATGCACGAAACAAAGTTGTTTACCCACAAAAAAATTGGGGCTAAAATAAAATTTTTGTGGGAAAAATGTGATTTCTTTTATTTTCACTGCTCTACGTTATAAACTTCTGTGAAGCAGCTGAGGTTCAAGGTGCTCACCACACATCTAGATACATTCCTTGAGGGGTCTAGGTTCTAAAATGGTGTCACCCTGTGGGGGTTTTCCACTGTTTAGGCACATCAGGGGCTCTCCAAATGTGCCATGACACCAGCCGACCATTCCATCAAAGTCTGTGTTCCAAAACGTCACTCCTTTTTTGAGCGCTGCCGCGACCCTAAACAGTATTTTACCCCCACATATGGGGTATCTGCGTACTCAGGAGAAATTGCACAACAAATTGTAAGGTGCAATTTATCATGTTACCCTTGTGAAAATGCTAAATTTGGGGCTAGAAAACATTTATGTGGGGAAAATTTGATTTTTTTTATTTTCATGGCTCAATGTTATAAACTTTTGTGAAGCCTATGTTCAGCAAGTAGTGAAATCCAAACTGCTAGTAAGTAATATATCGTTCTGGATTAAAAAATCAATTCTTTATTTCAATTGGTAATAAAAACAATACCACGACAACATACAAATATCAATACAAATACATAAAGTGCAAGGTGCATAGAACAGACAGCGCTGAAAATGAATGTGGGGTATGCACTATCACGATGGGGTAAGAAATGAAAAAACAAAGCCGATTTCTGTGGTTCAAAAACCCTACTAGCCAATTTACTCAAAAGATTACTGGTGTTGGGTACATAGAGAGTTCCTCCGTGAAGCAAAATAAATATCTATATATAGATATGCACTTGTTCCTTACCCCAGGGATGAATTGTGTCACTCACATGTAATCCGGTGTACCGATATATTTCCCCTGTGATACCTCTGTGTTACTATATACTGCTTACAGCAGATATACGTATAATTTCTAGTTGTATTGTTATTTTGTACTATTTAAATAAATTTTGTATCTTATTTTAATTATGGTATTTGGAATATTTTTGCTCCGTTTTTTGGTGGTTCAAAAGATTACTGGTGTTGGGTACATAGAGAGTTCCTCCGTGAAGCAAAATATAAGGGGAATATCTATATAATTGTCTAAGGTCCACTTCCGTCTGTTTGTCTGTCACGGAAATCCTGCGTCAGTGACGGGCACAGTCCGGCCGCAAATTGGCCCCTCCCTACTCCCCTGCAGTCAGTGCACACATAGCGTTAAACGGATTGCCTTTCACCGCGGCATAACGCAGTGTAAGGCAGCCCGTTAACGCTGCCATTAACCCTCTCTGTGACCAACTTTTCACTATTGATGCTGCCTATGCAGCATCAATAGTAAAAACATATAATGTTAAAAATAATTAAAAAAAATAAAAAAATCATTATATACTGACCCTCCGGTGGCCCCTGGATCCAGCCCAGGCCTTTCCCACTCCTCGCGTGCCGCTCCGGTCCCCAGAATGCAATGTGGCAATAACCGGAGATGACGTAGCGGTCTCGCAAGACCACTACATCATCACGTGTTATACTACATGGCTGTGCAATATACTACGTGGCTGTGCAATATACTAGTGGGCTGTGCTACATACTACGTGGGCTGTGCTACATACTACGTGGGCTGTGCTACATACTACGTGGCTGTGTTATATGCTATGTGGGCTGTTATATACTACGTGGCTGTGCTATAAAGTCTGTGGGCTGCTATATACTACGTGGGCTGCGCTATATGCTACGTGTGCTGTGCAAAATACTACGTGGCTGTGCTATATACTACGTGGGCTGTGCAATAAACTATGTGACTGTTATATACTACGTGGCTGTGCAATATACTACGTGGCTGTGCAATATACTACGTGGCTGTGCAATATACTACGTGGGCTGTGCAATATACTACGTGGGCTGTGCAATATACTACGTGGCTGTGCAATATACTACGTGGCTGTGCAATATACTACGTGGCTGTGCAATATACTACGTGGCTGTGCTACATACTACGTGGGCTGTGCTACATACTACGTGGGCTGTGCAATATACTACGTGGCTGTGTTATATACTACGTGGCTGTGTTATATACTACGTGGCTGTGTTATATACTACGTGGCTGTGTTATATACTACGTGGCTGTGTTATATACTACGTGGCTGTGTTATATACTACGTGGCTGTGTTATATACTACGTGGCTGTGTTATATACTACGTGGTCTGTGTTATATGCTACGTGGGCTGTTATATACTACGCGGGCTGTTGTATACTATGTGGGCTGTTATATACAATCAGCGACAGGCGCACTCCGGCCGCGAATTGGCGCAGGATTTGAACCACGCTTCGCTAATTGGTCGCGCCCGGCCAGCCGAATCCTGTGTATTCATTGTATTATTCTAAAATCTTCATAAATAAACTACATACATATTCTAGAATACCCGATGCGTTAGAATCGGGCCACCATATCAGAGACACGTGGTGGATCCCATCAGACCCCGTCCCGATGTGTTTCGCTCTGCTCATCAGGGGATTAATATGGGGCCAGCCAGGGCCGCCATCAGGGCATTACAGCCGTTACTGCTGTATGGGGCCCGGTCAGCAGCAGTACACAGAGGGGCCCGCAGATCCGGGGCCCCACTGTTGTGCTTCTACTGATCGGGCCCCATTGTGCACTAAAATACTGTGCACTGCGGCGCACATGTCGGTGCTGGGGCCCGGGAGCCGTCTTGGAGCTGTGCACGGCCGTCTTACCTAGTCGGCTGCACAGCTCCTGCTCGGCTGTAGCTAGAATGTATGGGCTCCCTGCAGGTCCTGACTGCAGCCCATCCATTCTAGCCAGTAGTGTAGGGGGGGGCAGAGGGGGGCCATCGCCCCGGGCCCTGTCACATGAAGGGGCCCACGGGGAGCCAGGGCAGGGCCACTTCTGTGACGAGGCAGAACACTGCATAGGAGCAGAGCAGTATAACATCTGCTCCCGTCTGACAAGCTGCAGGCTGGCTACTAGCACACTGACGGCTGCAGAGTCTCCCCCCTGCAGTGAATGGTTTCGCCCGTCTGACCTGATGATGAAGCTTTTCCCCGGCTGCAGTTTTCTTCACTCTGTGCACGCTGGGATTGGCTCAGGCACGCTGGGTCCTAGTGCCCACCCTGCATTTCACTGACACTTCCTGGTCCTGCCTGCAGTGCAAACTTTATCAGTAAGTGCTGGGGATGGGACATTTTAGGTTTATTAAATTCAGGTATGTCACTATGAGACCCTTGGGGTATTGTGGGGGCTGAAAGTGGGTGAGGGGGACAGGGTACTGGGGGGTGAATGTGAGCCCATGGGGGTATTGTGGGGGAGGGGAGACAGGGCACTGGGGGGTGAATGTGAGACCATGGGGGTGTTGTGGGGGCTGAAGGTAGGTGAGGTGGGACAGGGCACTGAGGGGTGGATGTGAGACGATGGGGGTATTGTGGGGGAGGGGGACAGGTCACTGGGGGCTGAATATTATAATGTTATGATAGTATATGTACGGGGAGGCTGGAGATGGGGGGTAGGGGCCTTTGATACGTACCACCTGGGTATTTTATGAGTGTTAGTATAAGGAGCCCCCATACAGTAACCAAGACCTGCATCACATTTACAGCACCACTTCCAGGTGCTGAAAATCCTCGTCCCCTGCCCCCTGTCTGATACTCACCTTCTGGCGTCTTCATCTGTTTTAGGCTACGTTCACATGTGCGTTGTGCACCGCAGCGTCGGCGACGCAACGCACAACGCAAATGTGAACGAATGCACAACGCAGCGTTTTGTGACGCATGCGTCCATTTTTGCATGGTTTTTGGGCGCAGAAAAAACTGCAACTTGCTGCGTCCTCTGTGCCCTGACGCTTGTACCACAGCGACACACGCGTCAAAAAACGCAAGTGCAACGCATGTCCATGCGCCCCCATGTTAAATATAGGGGCGCATGACTCATGCGGGGACGCTGCGGCGCCGAACGCAAATGTGAACGTAGCCTTAGTCTCTGCTTGGCTCCATCTCCTGCAGTTTGTGACCTGTCCGAGGCTCCAATGTTTCATGGAGCAGCGCAGAGGTCACTAATCAGTGTGAGTCTATGGGAGCCTCGTTCTGGCCTCGTTCTCACTCTCAGGCTATGTGCACACGGTGCGGATTGGCCGCTGCGGATCTGCAGCAGTTTTCCATCTGGTTTACAGTACCATTTAAACCTATGGAAAACCAAATCCACAGTGCACATGGTGCGGAAACGCTGCATTGTATTTTCCATAGCATGTCAATTCTATTTGCAGATTCCGCAGCATTTTACACCTGCTCCTGTATAGGATTCCGCAGGTGGTAAAACGCAGGTGAAATCTGCACAAAAAACACAGGAAATCCGCAGTAAATCCGCAACAAAGTGCACATAGCCTCATAGTCTTACATTGAGCGCTTTTGACATAGCTTCTAACTTCTGGCCTGTCAGAAGCTGCGCTCACAAGTTTGAGCAGCGGCACTGCAGCAGTGCCCCAAAATACTGAATACGCCGGAGCATGAGTAAATGTCCATCATACTGTGTATAATACGGGAGCTGCGGGTCCATCATACTGTGTATACGGGAGCTGCGGGCCCATCATACTGTGTATAAGGGAGCTGCGGGCCCATCATACTGTGTATAAGGGAGCTGCGGGCCCATCATACTGTGTATAAGGGAGCTGCGGGCCCATCATACTGTGTATAAGGAAGCTGTGGGCCCATCATACTGTGTATAAGGAAGCTGTGGGCCCATCATACTGTGTGTAAGGGAGCTGCGGGCCCATTATACTGTGTATAAGGGAGCTGCGGGCCCATCATACTGTGTATAAGGGAGCTGCAGGCCCATCATACTGTGTATAAGGAAGCTGTGGGCCCATCATACTGTGTACAGGGGAACTGTGAGGGACATCATACTGTTTGACGGGAGCTGCCGGCCCATCATACTGGGTATAGGAAACTGTGAAGGCATATTGTGCATATGGGAGCTGTTGGCCTATTACACTGTATATAGGGGAGCTCTGGGGCATTACACTTTCTATAGTGGAGTTCTGTCAGCATTATACTGTGTATAGGGGAGCATTGGGCTCATTATCTATAGGGGAGCAGTGGGAACATCATACTGTGTAAATAGGGGAGAAGTGGGAACATCATACGGTGTAAATAGGGGAGAAGTGGGAACATCATACTGTGTAGAGGGGAGCAGTGAGAACATCATACAGAGTATCGGGGAGTTATAGAATCATCATACTGTGTATAGGGGAGCTGTGGGGGCCTTAGACTGTGTATAGGGAAGCTTTAAGCTCACCATACTGTGTATAATGGAGCAGTACATGAGGGAACTTAGGGGACATTATTAAATGTTAAGTGGGCACTTAAGCATCATTGTTATAGGGGCACTCGGAGTATTGTGACCATCAAAGTTGCATATGGTCACAATATGGCGGTAAAGTCAATGTTCATTTTTGTATATAGATTTATTTTCAATAACAGCGCGGACATATTCTGAGGTTCCCCTATATTCACAATAAGAGTGCGCAACCGTAGCTGTAATGAGGGTTAGCTGGTTAGGGGCCCACTCAGATGTTTGGCCCCCCCTAAGTTGAAACCCTAGCTACGCCTCTGATTTTAGCAGTCTCAGTAGTGAATGTGCTAGAATGTAGGGGCTCCTGTCAGGTCCTCTCAGCAGCCCATACATTCTAGCTGCTGCTTCACTGCTGGAAACACTAGACGCCCCGGAACTACTGAGGTAAGTATTAAAAAAACATTTTTATTTTTGTTTTTTTAAATGGGTGAGGTGGGTGAGAGTGAGACTGCGCATGATGAAATGATAGGGGGCTGCAGATGATGAAGTGTGGTTGAGGGGGCACTGCGCATGATGAAATGATAGGGGGCTGCAGATGAAGTGTGTTTAAGGGGGCACTGCACATGATGAAATGATAGGGGGCTGCAGATGATGAAGTGTGGTTGAGGGGGCACTGCACATGATGAAATGATAGGGGGCTGCAGATGATGAAGTGTGTTTGAGGGGGTACTGCACATGATGAAATGATAGGGGGCTGCAAATGATGAAGTGGGGGTGATGGGGACTGCAGATGATGAAGTGGGGGTGATGGAGACTGCAGATGATGAATTGTGTTTGAGGGGGTACTGCACATGATGAAATGATAGGGGGCTGCAAATGATAAAGTAAGGGGGACTGCAGATGAAGTGAAGGGGGATAGGGGACTAAATGATGAAGTAAGGTGGACTGCAAATGATGAAGTGGGGGTGATGGGGACTGTTCATCAAGTGAGTGTGAGGGACGGTGGACAGCAATTGAATTGTAGGTGGGGGTGGGGAGAGCCAATGGTATATTGAAGGTAGGGAGAGCAAATAATGAATTTTGAGGGTGGGGAAGAGCAGTTGATAATGAATAGAGGGTGGGAGAGAGAGAAGACATGACAATGAATTGAGGCAGAAGGGGCATGTAGCTATAATGAATCGGAGTTAGGGTTAGAGCGGGAGGTGCATAGTGGGATCGTTGAGGATAAAGTGACTGGAAATAAATTGGGAGAAAGAGTACAGGTGCTAATTAATTTATATATTAAATGGGGAAAGTGGCTATGTATAGCTAGAAGGGGCTCAGTGGCGTATTATAATTTATATTTGGAATGGTGGGTTGCATAATAACCAATTACAGTATATATTAATGGTGGGTGAATGTCTGTATTCAGATGCGTAGTGTAGAAGAAAGGAAAAAAAGTGGGGAATGTGCTCTGGAAGCGGTGCTCTAGATAACTGTTATTTTATGCAGAGACGAGTCCTGGCTGAAAGAAGTGATGGCGGTCTGCGCTGGATTAAAAAGAAACGCAAAGATGAAGGACTTCAGCTAGAGACATCACTGGTGAGTCAGTATGTTACCTGTACACTGACACCATACACTATATACTGTATACAGAGCTCCTGTGTATCATGTCACTTGTGATCCCTATATTACCTATACACTGACACCATACACTGTATACTGTATACAGAGCTCCTGTGTATCAGGTCACTAGTGATCCCTGTATTACCTATACACTGACACCATATACTGTATACAGAGCTCCTGTGTATAATGTCACTGGTGATCACTATATTATCTGTACACTAAACACTATATACAGAGCTCCTGTGTATAATGTCACTAGTGATCACTGTATTACATGTACACTGACACTATATATAGAGCTCCGGTGTATAATGTCACTGGTGATCACTGTATTACCTGTACACTGACACTATATATAGAGCTCCTGTGTATAATGGCATCAGTGACCACTGTATTACCTGTACACAGACACTGCATACTAAGTACAGATCTCCCATGTATAATAGCACATATGGTGATAGTATTTTTTTTTTATTAATCAGTATTGTAATATTCAGTCACAATGTGGTGGTAATATGTTGTCCGGCCATGGTGTGGCGGTATTTGTTCCTTGTATGTGCTATTATTTGGTCACTATGTGGTGGTAATATGTGGTCTGGTCATCGTGTGGTGGCATTTGTTCCTTGTACGTGCTATTATTCGGTCACCGTGTGGTGGTAATATGTGGTCTGGTCATGTTGTGTTGGTATTTGTTCCTTGTATGTAGTTGGTCACCATGTGGTGGTAATATGTGGTCTGTACATGCTGCTGTGGTATTTGTCCCTTGTATGCGATATTGTTCAGTCACTGTGGTGGTAATATGTGGTCTGCACATGGTGTGGTGTTATTTATTCCTTGTAGATAGTATTATAGGTCACTATGTGGTGATAATGTGGTGTCTGGTCACGGTGTTGTGTTATTTGTCCCTTGTATGTGGAATTATTGGTCATTTGAAAAATTGAAAAATAAATTAAAATATACCTAAATTGTATTGCATATTTTAACAAATGTTTAATAAGTTAGAGTAGAGTAGGGCCCGGCCAAAAGAGTCTACCTTGTCATCGTGGCAGATTAAAAAAACCTTTTGGCCTAAACAAAATCTGCTGGCTATGTGTGTGATCTGGTGATGGGAACTGTTAATGTGTGATCGGTGAGAAGTGTAGTTTTTCCAAGAGTCAGCGGTGGTGCTGTAGACAGTTCGAGGTTTGGAGGCGGGGCTGGGGTGGAGCCTGGGCGGAGTCTTAAGGGGGCCCCGAAAATGTTGCCAGTATGGGGCCCCAAAATTTCTAGTGGCAGCCCTGGGGCCAGCATCATAGTGCCGTTACCAAACCGCTATCGCCATATGTGGACAAATCAATCAGCCGTCCGGCATTTCACTGTTCAATGTTATAAACTTCTGTGAAGCACCTGGAGGTTCAAGGTGCTCACCACACATCTAGATAAGTTCCCTGAGGGGCCTAGTTTCCAAAATGGTGTCACTTGAGGGGTTTCCACTGTTTAGACACATCAGGGGCTCTCAAAACGTGACATGGTGTTCGCTAATTAGTCCAGCAAATTTTGCATTCAAAAAGTCAAATGACACTCCTTCCCATTCGAGCCCTACTGTGTGCAGAAACAGTAGTTTTCCCCAACATATGGGGTATCGGCAAGTAGTGATGAGCGAGTATACTTGTTGCTCGGGTGGTCTCCGAGTATTTGTGAGTGCTCGGAGATTTAGTTTTTGTCGATGCAGCGGCATGATTTACGGCTGCTAGGCAGCCTGAGTACATGTGGGGGTTGCCAGGTTGTTAGGGAACCCCCACATGTACTCAGGCTCTCTAGCACTCGCAAATCATGCAGCTGCGTCAACCAAAAATAAATCTTCGAGCAGTCAGAAATACTCGGAGACCACCCGAGCGTGCTCGGGAAAACCCGAACAGCGAGTATACTCGCTCATCACTACTTGCCGATACCCCATAAACAGGCTCAGGGGTGAACGGGTTAATTACATAAGAACAGCTGATAGTTGGGCATTTGGGACTTAGCAATTACTTTACCTTTTCTCTATGCTGCGCTCCTAAACACAGAACTTTAGCATAGACCGGACTTTTCCATCCTGCAATAAAAAAACAGTAATTAGACTTACTGGTAATTGTATTTCCAGGAATCCATCCTGACAGCACACTGGAGGACGTCCTTCTTATCCATGATGGGACAGGAAACACGAGAGGTTAAAAGGACCCTCCCCCTACCACCCTTCAGTGTTTTTCCAAAGTAACACATCTGGATGGATGCAAACACAAGTTTTATTACAACAAAATAATGAATCATACAAATGTTACATCACATAAGTATAAAGATCAGACAATAGGGAGGGAACTAACAGTGCTGTCAGGATGGATTCCTGGAAATACAATTACCAGTAAGTCTAATTACTGTTTTCCAGGTCACCACCTGACAGCACACTGGAGAAATACCAAAGGAGAATGGTATTTAGGGTGGGACCACTGCTTGAAGTACCTTTCTACCAAAGGCCAACTGAGGCGAAACTACATCTAGTTTATAGTGTTTAGAAAAGGTACTAAGATTAGACCATGATGCCGCTCTACAGATCTGGTCTGCCGTAGCCCCCCCTTTCTCCGCCCATGATGTGGCCATGGCCCTAGATGAGTGGGCTTTAAGATTAACCGGGGAATTTAGACCTTTAGCTTTGTAGGCTAAATCAATTGTAGACTTTATCCACCGTGCGATAGTCGCTTTAGACGCTTTTTTCCCTTTATTTGAACCCCTGAACTGAACGAACAAGTTATTGTCCTGTCTCCAGGGTCTAGATAGATCAAGGTATCTGAGTACTGACTCTCTTACATCAAGGTTATGAAAAAATCTTTCTTTTTGATTTTTAGGGAATTGGCAAAAAGATGGTAAAACAATCTCCTGATTCATATTAGTATCAGAAACGACTTTAGGGAGAAAGGCCGGATCAAGCCTTAGTACTATTTTATCATCAAAGATCTGTAAATACGGGTTCTGTACCGAAAGAGCCTGTAGTTCCCCCAATCTTTTTGCCGATGTGATCGCAACTAAAAACGCGGTTTTAAGAGAGAGTTTGTTAATGTCTATGTCTCCCGTTATATCCCAGGACTGATCACACAGAAAATTCAGGACCAGATTAAGATCCCACGGCGGGACTGGTTTCCTAATGAATGGCCTTAGCCTCTGGACTGCTCTAGAGAATCGACTAATCCAGGGGTGGGTAGATAACGAAAAATCAAAGAATACACTTAGGGCCGCTATCTGGACTCTTAATGTACTTGGTCTAAGGCCTTTTTGAAAACCTGACTGCAAGAAGTCAAGAATTTTTGGGATATCTGGATGGTCAGTATCAACTGTCATCTTCCCACAGAATCCACAGAATGTTTTCCATATTTTTGTGTAGATGGCAGATGTCACCGGCTTTCTGCTGGCTTGAAGGGTAGAAATGACGTCATCTGAAAGACCTTTTGCCCTCAAGACCTTCCGTTCAGGATCCAAGCTGCCAACTGAAGCGCTCCTGGGTTCTGGTGTAGTACTGGACCTTGTAGAAGAAGATCCTTTCTCTCTGGTAACAGGAGGGGTTCTTCCACTGATAATCTTCTTAACATTGGAAACCAACTTCGTTTCGGCCAGTGAGGAGCTATGAGGATGACTTTGGCCCCGTCCTCGCAGATTTTCCTGAGTATTCTTGGAATCAAGGCCAGAGGTGGAAACGCATACAGAAGACCGTCGTTCCAGGGTTGTGACAGGGCATCGATCGCGGCTGGGCTCTCCCAGGGATTTAGGGAGTAAAAGGTTTTGACCTTTGCGTTTTGCTTTGTAGCAAATAGATCCACAGTCGGCTTCCCCCAACGATGACAAAGATCCCTGAATACTTCGGCGTTTAGTTCCCACTCTGTAGGGGATACACTTTTCCTGCTCAGGAAATCCGCCAACCGGTTCTTGGATCCCTCCAGATGTACAGCCGAGATTGACCGCACCGACTTCTCTGCCCACTTGAAGATCTGTTCCGCCAGATCTTGTAATGCCAGATGTCTTGGGCCCCCCTGATGTCGAAGGAAGGCTACGGTCGTCGTATTGTCCGAGAAGATTTTTACATGCTTGTTCTTCAGCAAATGTTGTGCCGCCGTTAAGACCTTCCAAACCGCATGCAACTCTCTGTGGTTTGATGATTTCTTGCTGTCCTTCCTTTCCCAACGACCTTGGAAATATCTTCCCAGGACATGACCTCCCCAACCTTCCTGGCTTGCGTCTGTCGTGACTGACACACTCGGGGTTTGAAGCCATGGTACTCCCAGCCGGAGATTTTTGGAGAGAGTCCACCACACCAGAGACCTCTTGATCTGAAAAGAGAGATTCAGTCTTTGATTTAAAGAATTTTGCCTTCTGTTCCAGCTCCTCAGCACTCCCTGCTGAAGCTGCCGGGAATGAAACTGGCTCCATCTCACGCAAGGGATGCAGGCCGTCATTAATCCCAGGATTATCATCCCGTCTCTGATCGTATTTCGGCCTCGGGAGAAATGATGGACCTTTTTTACTATTCCCTTTAGCCTGTCTTCCGGAAGGTAGGACATCCTTGTTTCTGAGTCGAGCATGACTCCTAGGAATTTTATTCTGGATTTCGGTATTAAATCTGACTTCTTCCAATTTATGATCCAACCGAGCCTCTCTAGAGTGGAGATGAGGAACTGACAGTTGATTCTGAGCTGGTTTACTGACTCTGCTGCTACCAAAAAGTCGTCCAGATAAGGGATTACCATCAAATCCTGATTTCTCAGATATGCGACTACTTCTACCATAAGTTTCGTAAAAACCCTGGGAGCCGACGCCAGGCCGAAGGGGAGACAACGAAATTGAAAGTGATAGATCTTCCCCTCCATGTTTACCGCGAACCTCAGGAATTTTTGATGGTTTAAGTAAATGGGAACATGGTAATATGCACTCTTTAGGTCTAGAGTGCACATCACCATACCCCTTCCCAACAGAGGAATGGTAGACCGAATTGACTCCATTTTGAATCTTTTGTATACCACCCAGTTGTTTAGGTGCTTCAGATTTATTATCGTTCTCGACTCTCCCGATGGTTTTGTTATCGAGATGAGATTCGAGTAATGACCTCTGTACTCTTCTTGAGAGGGGACCGGAACAATTGCCGCCATTTTTAAGAGGTCCTGTATATCCGACCACATGGGGGATGACGATTTTAGATGTGTGCTGGACACTAGAAATCTTTCGGGTGGAAGGGAGGAAAATTCGATTTTGTACCCCTGGGACACCACCTGTAACACCCAAGGACTCGTTGTTATTTCCCTCCAACCTTCTAGGAATCCGGCTAGACGACCCCCTACTCTGATGGCGTCATTTTCTATGGTAGCTAGACCTCTGACCTGAGTAACTCGAGTCTTTGGTTTTGGGTCTACTGTCTCCCCCTTTCTGGTAGCTCCATCTACCTTGCTTCCCTTTACCCCTGTAATCCTGTTTCTGATTATAGCGGGGTCTCCGAAAGGGCTGGAATTTTTTAGGCTTTTCTTCGGGGAACCCCTTTTTTACATCTGAGGCTTTCTCTAAGATATCGTCGAGGACCGGTCCGAAGACCCTGCCCCCAGAGAAGGGTATGGAACATAATTTATTTTTGGAGATCACCCGACCAGCTTTTGAGCCAAATAGCTCTTCGGGCCGCATTAGAGAGAGATTGACCTCTAGCCGCAAATCTAACCGTTTCCGCGGATGCGTCTGCCAAAAAAGCGGTTGCCAATTTTAACAGAGGCAGATTTTTTAGGATAGTATCTCTAGGAGTTTTGGCTATTAATTGATCCTGAAGATCATTTAGCCACAGGTCCATGGAGCGAGCTACTGATGTTGCTGCGATATTAGCTCCGATAACCGCCGAAGAACTCTCCCAGGCCCGTTTCAAAAGTCCATCTGCCTTTCTGTCCATGGGCTCTTTTAAATTGGAAGAGTCCTCAAAGGGGATTGAGGTTCTTTTAGACACTTTAGCCAATGGAATGTCTATTTTAGGAATATCGACCCATTCCTTAACTTCCTCCGGGTCAAACGGCAGGCGGAGACGGAAATCTTTAGGGATAGTCAATCTCTTCTCCGCCTCTTCCCATTCCTCCAGAATCATGGCTCTGATATGGGAATTTACTGGAAACACCTTCGCAGTCTGTGAGCGCAGGCCACCAAACATTTCATCTTGAACCGAACAAGATGGTTGTGGATCCTCTATCTGCATAGTATGCCGCACAGCCTCCAACAGTTCTCCTGTGTCTGCTGCTGAGAATAAGTATTTTCTCCCTCTCTCTGGAGGGTCTCTGCTCTCCTCTTCCTCCTCTATATCCGATACAACAGATAACGAGTCTTCCGAGGAGTAATCAACCCTCTGCCTTTTGCTCGGTCTCTCAGAAGGTGAGGCTTGAGGTAGTACCAGACCTGATACAGAAGCCTGGACCTCCTCTCTTATCATGGCTCTTATCATGGCTCTCATATTTGACATAAGAGAAGCCTGCTCCTCTCCTATGATTTTGCAGGTGCATGCTTCACATAGGGGTTTCTGCCAGGTATCTTTCAGCTTGGCTGCACAAATAGGACATTTCCTGCTTTTGCCCAGCTTCTTTAACGATTTTTCTGGTAATGAGGCCGCCTATAGAAAAATAACAAACTCTAGCAAATGCACTGGTTTTTTTTTTTTTTTTTTTTTTTTTAGTATCCATAATACCGGCCCTGCTCTACTTACTGGCGCTGTGGACTCCTGCCCTTCTCTAGCTGCGTCCTCCATGATGCACCGGAGAACGCTTACTGCACATACCTTATATTTCTGTTCATCTGTTCATCTGTACCGCGCTCCTGCGCTCACTACCGCTTCCTGTTTCGGAGACGCCGCCCGCCCCCCTCAGCCGCAAACCGGAAGTGACGCGCGGCCGGAAAGAGAGGATGGTGTAGCGAGAATTTCCTTCCCCCATGCCGGCCGCATGGAGACGCCGACATCTGCAGAGGCTACCGGCAGGATCGCATACACCAGGGGGCGTGACGGAAGGATCGAGAGCCCCCGGCAGGGGGAAGCGATCCTCATACCAGGAGCAGCGCTACACTGGTAGGCAGAGGGACCCTCGGGCGGGTGTCAGCCAGCGGGTGCCTCATGGAGGGAAGGGTGAGGCAAAGCCCCCCCGATCCACATCCCCCCGCACAGAACGGTAGCTTCCTCTCGCCGTTCCTATCCATAATGGGACAGGAAAAACACTGAAGGGTGGTAGGGGGAGGGTCCTTTTAACCTCTCGTGTTTCCTGTCCCATCATGGATAAGAAGGACGTCCTCCAGTGTGCTGTCAGGTGGTGACCTGGAAATATGCTTGTTCTTTTAACATGGAAGTCATTGGCCACTGTACACATCTGTCATAGCCTCTATTTAATATATTTGTTAAATGGGGACCTTAAAACGTAGTGTGAACAAAGGTTATTAAAGTGATATTACTGTTATGATAGTGTAGCAACTCACTCAGGAAAATAGGTTGAAACACTAAAAACTGCAACTGACCCTGCTGGTTTCTGTAGAGGCTAAAGATCCTGACCCCGCAGTACCTAGTGGTTTCTGCATGATCAGATATAGCGCTAACCACAGACTAAACAATGTCAACTTGGACCTATGCTGTCTGAAAGGCTGTTGAGCTTCAATTTTGTCCTAATGAACCAAGGGGCAGAGCAGAGTGTAAATTACCTCCAGATGGGAAAGTGTGCTGAAATAGGAAGAGATCCCAGAGTGAGTAAAACAAACCACAAAATACAAAGTAAAGGATTAAGTAAGTAATGTTACAGAATGTCACCTACTTCCTAAAAAGAAACAGAAGATAGGTGCAGGGTAAGGCTACTTTCACACTAGCGTCGTGTACTGCACGTCGCTATGCGACGTTGCGGCGCACCGATACTAGCAGTGAAAGCGCCGCACAACGGGGGCAGCGGATGCTGTTTTTCAACGCATCCGCTGCCCCATTGTGAGGTGCAGGGAGGAGGGGGCGGTGTTCCGGCAGCGCATGCGCGGTCGGAAATGCTGCAGACGCACCAAAAAACGTTACATGCAACGTTTTTGGTGGCGATGGTCCGACGCAACACGACGTGTGGCAATGCGTCGCACTGCGTCGCTAATGCAAGTCAATGGAGAAAAAACGCATCCTGCAAGCACTTTTGCAGGATGCGTTTTTTCTACAAAACGACGCATAGCGACGTGCAGTGCACGACGCTAGTGTGAAAGTAGCCTAAAGAACATAAACAGCAGAGAGATAAACCCTACCTGGTCTTTTACTGACTGGCATTAACTACATCATTAGTATGGCTGGATATCCAAATGAGCCTATCACCTGCAGGAAATACCAGGGCACAGTAGATAAAGCCGCTCCCGAAAGATGCAGACAAAGGAGTAATTGAAAACAACTGTTACACTAAAAATACTGAAGTAAGGATAACAGAAACTAAACACCTGAAGAGAAGGTGTACCTGCTGTGGCTCGGTGGACAGAGAAGCCAATCACAAAGCACAGGCTCAAGGGTGCGACCCAAGACGCATTACAATTATATATATTTTAAGTTTTAGCACATTTACACAACAAAAAATGTTCCATTCATATTTATTAACTATTAAGTGGGTTTTTTTTGGAAAAAGACAACAGCAAACATCATTAGTTGATTATTTTTTATGCCATGGGGAATAGGGGACATTTATACTATAGATTAAAATACCATAAATGTATAAAATGTCCGGTCCAATTATACTGCTTTGGATTACACAACACTTCTAGCACCAAGGCATGGCGGGAAGGGCTGGTATCAATCAAGCTCTAAAACGATTACTTTTTTTTTAAATCTAAATGGGTAAAAAGCTAGAATTTGGAGGTTTCTTTAATCCTGGTCATTATAGCCGATCCCATGCTGGTTCCCGAAGAGATGTCTTGGGATTAGCTACTGTGCCCCACAATCATCCAGTGCTACGGTCAGGGGGACGCAACTCCGCTGCCTCAAATTATCAGGACGATTACGCAACTGACTAACAAGTGATGGATGTAGCAGCTTCCAATACTAGGCCGGTTTATTGGGGAACTCACAGTGAGCGTAAGGTATATACACCTACGATTCCAATGCATGGACTACATATATATTATATTGTATATATATTCCCGTGCAGTCACTGCCAAGTCCACAATAACAAAATGATCTTCTAGCAGCCCCCACCATTCGTTTATACAGGCCGATTGGACACGCGTTACAGGTAGCGTATGGCTTCAGTGGTGCGGTTTACAGAGCAAGAGGAACAGAGATATTACATTTTATGTATTTAATTGGGAAAAGTAAACAGTGTTTTAAAAATATAGGAAGATGATACAAAATGGGAACAAAATAATATGGTAAATACAATTACATGCAACAAAAGAGATAACAAAAGATTACTAAACCTGATGTCACGGAAATAGCTTAAAGCTTAACGGAGGGAGGTACTTCTTAGGAAGAGGGACATAACCCACCTTCCAGGACTGACAAAATACGAAAATCCAAATTCTGCTTTTTATTAGATCAAGGTTATGCCCACATACCTCCCCTTGGTGAGTTCATCTGGCGGCTGGTTGTGGGATGTGCTAGGTCTGTTAGAATTTTATGAAATCCCTAACTTTCAGAATATTGTCGCCCCTTTAGGTCCCAGGTGGTAGATATAGTCGTCATGTTTCCTATTGCGACTTTACCTTTCTATAGAGATAAAACATGGCATGGGTAGCATCATCCATTGGACCAATATTACAATGGAGGGGTTAAAATGGCCTAACGGTAATGTGAGTGAATGTGCTATATTCGTCCCTTCGCCACAATGCCAAAAATATATCTAACATTATTATCGGATCCATCAAAACCCCAATATTCACTGACCACTGGCTCCAAAAAGTCTGTTACCCGTGCTTTGAAGAGGAAGCTCTTGCCTTGGAAGTGTACTTCTCAGCCTCTGAATAAATAGATCCCATCCTTAGTGTCTAGGCTACCAGAGCAGATCAATGTTGTAATTATCTAGTCACTGCAGTAGGCCCCTACTTTAATAGAGGTTGAAGTGTCAGCTCTCTCACTTCCCCAGATATAATTATTTTCTCACATCCTCAGTTATAATTAATCTTATATGTTCAATGGGAGGGCGATCTGTAACCTCTCTGGAGATGTCTTTATGAATTTCAATTTTTCTAAATGACAACTACTATACCCTTGGCAATAAGGAGAATACAATTAGGTTTTAATAGTTTATCCAAATGTGGCAAGTCAACTAATCAAAAATTGGAAGTCAAAACAGCCGATTGCATTGGATTCAACATCTCTAAAAAAATGGGCACACTGTCTTTTTGAGGCGAGTTCACTCAGCAATTGACAGAACGATTAAAAAGACTCCAAAAAAGAAGCTTCAGGAAAAAACTGCCATCATTTTCTGAAAACATCTTTTGTTTGCATGACTCGGCAAGTAAAATATGTTGTGAGAACACCATACCTCCCAACCATCCCGGATCCAGCGGGACTGTCCCAATTTTGACAGTCAGCCCCGCGATCCCGGGCGGGACATTAGTTGTCCCGCAGTGGTTGGGAGGTGTGCGTGCAATATCAGCCGGTCAGCCTCATCGCTGCACCCGCAGAGCTGCCTGAGCACAGCACACAACATATTGGCTGCTCCCTGCTCACAGGAGAGGAGGACCTGTGATGAGGTCACAGGGGGGAGGAGACAGGGGGTCACATGATCGGGACCTCCGCGGATTGCAGGACGGCTGTGCTGGTTGCCAACTTGCGATGGTGCTGGATGAGGTAAGCTGCCTTGTGAGGGGTCAGGAAGTGTACAGTGTGGATGTAGCTGAGACGTGTGTACGAGGTGTATGGAGCGAAGCCGTGTGTGTACGAGGTGCGCGGAGCGAAGCCGTGTATGTACGAGGTGTACGGAGCGGAGCCGTGTGTGTACGAGGTGTACGGAGCGGAGCAGTGTGTGTGCGAGGTGTACGGAGCGGAGCAGTGTGTGTACGAGGTGTACAGAGTAGAGCCGTGTGTGTACGAGGTGTACAGAGCAGAGCCGTGTGTGTACGAGGTGTACAGAGCAGAGCCGTGTGTGTACGAGGTGTACAGAGCAGAGCCGTGTGTGTACGAGGTGTACGGAGCAGAGCCGCGTGTGTACGAGGTGTACGGAGCGGAGCCACGTGTGTACGAGGTGTACGGAGCGGAGCGCGTGTGTACGGAGCGGAGCCATGTGTGCAAAGTGTACGGAGCGCAGCCGCGTGTGTAGGAGTAGCTATGTGTGGCCATTATGTGGTACGAAGTATCATGTGCGGCCAATATACAGTATGGAGCATCATGTGGGGCCATTATACAGTATGGAGCATCATGTGGGGCCATTATACAGTATGGAGCATCATGTGGGGTCATTATACAGTATGGAGCATCATGTGGGGTCATTATACAGTATGGAGCATCATGTGCGGTCATTATACAGTATGGAACATCATGTGCAGCCATTATACAGTATGGAGCATCATGTGCAGTCATTATACAGTATGGAGCATCATGTGCGGTCATTATACAGTATGGAGCACTGTGTGGCCATTATACAGTATGGAGCATCATGTGCGGTCATTATACAGTATGGAGCATCATGTGTGGCCATTATACAGTATGGAGCATCATGTGGGGCCATTATACAGTATGGAGCATCATGTGGGGCCATTATACAGTATGGAGCATCATGTGGGGTCATTATACAGTATGGAGCATCATGTGGGGTCATTATACAGTATGGAGCATCATGTGCGGTCATTATACAGTATGGAACATCATGTGCAGCCATTATACAGTATGGAGCATCATGTGCAGTCATTATACAGTATGGAGCATCATGTGCGGTCATTATACAGTATGGAGCACTGTGTGGCCATTATACAGTATGGAGCATCATGTGCGGTCATTATACAGTATGGAGCATCATGTGTGGCCATTATACAGTATGGAGAATCATGTGCGGTCATTATACAGTATGGAGCATCATGTGTGGCCATATTTTTTTGTTCATAATTATTGTATATGAAACAGTGTGATCAGCAGTGCTAAATGGGTGTGGTTGGGACGTGGATATGGGTGTGACTAATTATGAATGGGTGTGGTCAGAGGTGTGGCCTAAAATTTGCAGCGGCAGGCGTCGCGCGCCGCTATCTTTGTCCCTCTTTCCCATCTTCAAAAGTTGGGAGGTATGGAACACACCCCTACAGGATAGTCATGATTGCTGTGAAATCACACAAAAACATCACAAATTTGCTACAATTTCACATTGACGACACTGAGCTGTAGTTTCACCATAATGTGTGAATATACCCCAAGCCCAAATACTGCTGCATCCGCTGCAGGCAAAATGTATTAGTCAACAGAAAGCCTGATCTCGCACACAACACTGAACGGACTGGTAGTACAATGAATGACCAGTGATCTGTACAAACTCAAGGAGCAGGACCCTCATTCTCATAATCCAAGGGGGTCACAGCAGTGGAACCCGCAGCAATCATATGTCTATTATACAGATTTATATTTTCCAAGAGCCATCAATCTGGTCATATAACGGAATTAGTCATTTTCTAATAATCATTATGGGTACATAGAGATATTGATTGGGGAATGAAAACATGGAGTGCAACCTTTTTGTGTTTTAGGGAGAGGTGAAGTGAGGTCAGAGAGATAGGAGGAGGATCAGGGGAGAGCGGTGTCCTTGAGGCCGAGAGAGCGGAGCATAGTGAAGAGGAGCTGGTAATCCACAGTGTGGAATGCTGCAGAGAGATGCAGGAGAATCAGCAGGGAGCAGTGACCATTAGATTTAGCTGTTAGTAGATCATTACAGACTTTAGTGAGGGCAGATTCAGTACAGCGTGAAGAGCAGAAAACAGATTGTAGAGGGTCAAGAAGAGAGTGTTCTGAGAGATAGCGGATGAGATGGGAGTGGACCAGGCGTTCCAGGAGTTTAGGGATGAAGGGAAGATTGGAGAAAGAACAGTCCTTGTCAAGGGATGTTTTTTTAAGTAAAGGATGTATATTGGCGTGTTTAACTGAGGAGAGAAAAACACCAGAAGAGAGGGAGAGATTAAATATTTTAGTGAGGTAGGTGGTGACAGCAGGGAAAAGGGGCTGGAGGAGATGTGAGAAAATAGGGTCACTGCTGCAGGTAGTAGGGCAAGAAGATGCAAGGAGCCTGATCACTTCTTCTTGGGTGCCAAATAACGGCCTTAGAGTTTTCCAGGTATAGCGACCACTCATTCCAGTCGTGCCACTTTGCATTAAAGGGAACCTGTCACCCCCAAAATCAAAGGTGAGCTAAGCCCACCAGCATCAGGGGCTTATGCTGCAATGCTATAGATAAGGCCCCGATGTATCCTGAAAGATGAAAAAATACCGGATTACTCACCGGTAATGCTCTTTTATAGAGCCCACGACAGCACCCACTAGAGAGAGGGGATCCGCCCCTAGGAACAGGAAACCTACAGAGATAAAAGGGGCGGCCCCCCCTCGCTCCTCAGTTGTTTTACAGAGAATAGGAGGAACCGCCGCCAGGTTTTAGTTAACAGGTCCAGACATATATACATATTTACAACCTTATACTGTATTAATCTATTATTTACACCTCCTTACCAAGGCACCACGTGCAACTAAATAAAGGAAAAGGGAGGGATGTGAATGGGTGCTGTCGTGGGCTCTATAAAAGAGCATTACCGGTGAGTAATCCGGTATTTTCTATTCGCCACGACAGCACCCACTAGAGAGATTTAGAGATTATAAATTGGGTGGGTTAACAGAGTCAAGAACCGAAACCCCAAAGGTTAGATCAGAAGCAGCAGAAAGGTCTAATCTATAGTGCCTATAGAAGGTATTCGGTGAAGACCAAGTTGCAGCCTTACATATAAGGTCTATTGGCACGTTCGCCCTTTCTGCCCAGGAGGTCGACACGGCTCTTGTGGAGTGGGCTCCCACATGCATTGGAGGATCTCTTCCTCTAGCTTTATACGCTAAGATTATGGCATCTCTGATCCAGCATGACAGCGTGCTTTTTGTGACTCTGGAACCTTTGGTTTTACCCTGAAAAGACACAAAGAGAGCCCTACTCTTCCTCCAGTCCCTAGTCCTTTCTAGATAGGTCAGAACGGACCTTTTTACATCTAAGGTATGAAGTCTTACTTCTTCTGGAGTCGAGTGGTCTTTATAAAAGGTAGGTAATAAGATCTCCTGGGATCTATGAAAACTAGTGGCTACCTTAGGGAGATAACAAGGGTCCGTTTTCAAAATTATTCTATCAGATGTCACAGATAGAAAAGGAGGATCAATTGATAAGGCATGTAGATCACTCACTCTTCTAGCAGATACCAATGCTACCAGTAATATCGTTTTCAACGAGATGTTTTTTAATGAGGCTGCATGAAGAGGCTCAAATGGGCTCTGCGTCAAGGCATCTAGGACAAAAGTTAGATCCCACTGAGGCACCTGTGGTATATCTATTGGTTTTGATCGCTCACATGCCGATATAAAACGAGATATCCATCTATCTCCTGCCACATCATAACTAAAGAGGGCTCCTAGAGCTGAAACCTGGACTCTCAGAGTATTTACAGAAAGCCCCAATTCAAGTCCTTTTTGCAAGAACTCCAATATTGAAAATATAGGCACCTCAGAAGAAAGTTGTGTTGTATGAAACTTAAGAAATTTTCTCCAGACCCTGAAATAGATTTGGGTAGTAGAAGGCTTCCTACTCTTCATGAGGGTATCTATAAGCCCACTAGAAAAGCCTCTTAAAGTTAATAACTGCCTCTCAAATTCCATACAGTCAAATTCATGCCCTTTACCCGAGGATGGAAAAATGGTCCCTGAGACAGTAGGTCCCTGGTCTGGGGCAGAATCCAAGGGTCTGTAGTTGACATTGCCCTGAGCCATGAAAACCATGGCCTTTTGGGCCAAAACGGGGCCACCAATAGAACTCTTGCCTCCTCCTCCCTTATTTTTCTTATTACTATGGGTAATAGATTCCATGGAGGGAATGCATAAGCCAGGTCGAATGTCCATGGCACCTGGAGGGCATCGAATATGTCCGGGTTGTCCAGTCTGCAAAGAGAAGCAAATGTTTTGACCTGATGGTTGGATCTTGTTGCGAATAGGTCTACTTGAGGCATGCCCCACCGGTTTGCTATCAATCTGAAAATTCTTCTGTTGAGCATCCATTCCCCTTGATGAAGGGTATGACGGCTGAGGAAATCTGCACAAAAGTTGTCTATGCCTCTGATGTGTACCGCTGACAAGGACAACAGATGATTTTCGGCTAACATCATGATTTCTGATGTGACTTCCATAAGATTGTCTGACCGTGTACCTCCCTGATGATTCAGATAGGCCACCGCAGAGGTGTTGTCGGAGAGGACCCTTGTGTGAGAGCCTCGTAGCTGGGGAAGAAAGTGGAGTAGGGAATAATATATGGCTTTTAATTCTTTAACATTAGAGGATTTAGCCGATTCTGATCTAGACCAAAGACCCTGAACCACCTGATCTCCAAAATGTGCCCCCCAGCCTTCAGGACTAGCATCTGTGGTCACTATAATATAATATGGGTGATGACCCATAGTACCCCTTTTGATAGATTTTCCCAATTTAACCACCATGTAAGGGAGTGCACTACTTCTGACGTTAGAAAAACTGTCTGATCCAAATGTCCTCTGCTTCTAATGTCCTCCTGTAATACAAATTTCTGGAGCTGCCTGGTATGAAATTGCGCCCATTTAACCGCAGGGATACATGATGTCAGTGAACCCAGCAACGACATGGCATTTCTCAGTGACATACTACGTTTTTTGATTGCTAAACCCACTTTGTCAACAATGGAAGCTTTCTTATCATCAGGCAACCAACATATTTGGTCAACTGAATCCAGAAGGAGTCCTAGAAATTTTTGACAAGTAACAGGTTGGAGTCTGGATTTTTCCCAGTTGACAATCCAGCCAAGCGTTTGTAAAGAAAACACCACTTCCTCCAACCGTTGCTGACACTGCAGGGCATTTTTTCCCACAATTAGGAGATCATCCAGATATGGTATGACCAGTGTGTCCTTTAATCGCAGAAAGGACATTACCTCCAATAACAATTTAGTGAAAACTCTTGGAGCCATAGATAGGCCAAAGGGCATTGCCCTATATTGTAGATGACGAACCTGACCGTCTATAAAAACGGCTACCCGAAGGAACTGCTGGTGTGACTGGTGTATAGGAAGATGGTAATAAGCATCTTTAAGATCCAGTACTACCATGTAACAGGGAACAAATTTTTTATGGCTGATCGAATGGATTCCATTTTAAATGGTCTGGGTTTTATGAAAGTGTTCAGCTTCCTTAAATTAAATATAGTTCTAAAGGATCCGTCAGGTTTAGTAATCAAAAACAAGGGGGAGTAGAACCCCTTCCCTGTTTGAGATGACGGAACCTCTATTAAGACCCGTTTGGCTAGAAGGGACTTAATTTCAATTTCCAGTGCTTCTTGCTGTAGTCTGGATTTTAGGGAGGTGAGCAGGAAGGAATCCGGAGGTTTTCGGATAAAGTCTAGGGTGAGGCCTGAAGTTATTAAATTTATGGCCCATGGATTTACAGTTATTTTCTTCCACTGATTAATACATCCCAGAAGTCTACCGCCCACTGGTGGAATAGGGTTCCCGGAATTTTTCGGCTGGCCTGAAGGGACGCTTGTTGAACAAATTGCCCTTCTGCCTGAATTCCTTGTTTCTCCATTGGTCTTTAAAGCCTCCCTTTCTGCCAAATGATGGCTTCCTGAATGCCCTTCTGTAAGAAGGAACAAAGGGATTAGGGAACCCTTTCTTTCTCTCACCCGCCTTAGTGAGTATCTCATCCAAAACGGTTCCAAAAAAGGTACTCACCCTGACAGGGTATGCCACACAATTTAGATCTAGATTGGGCATCCCCCTTCCAGTTTTTTAGCCATAATGCTCACCGAGCAGTATTGGACAGGCTAGCTGTCCTGGCCGCCAGGCGGAGAGAATCTACGGAGGCATCAGATATAAAGGCCGCAGCACCCTTAATCAAGGGAATGGACGCACGTAATTTCTCCCTAGAAACGCCACTTCTGATATTTTGGTCCAGCTGCTCTAACCAAACCAGCATAGACCTACTGGTACATGTGGCTGAGATTGCTGGCCTGAAAGCAGTGACACAGGCTTCCCACAATTTTTTAAGAAGTGCGTCTGATTTTCTATCCATAGGATCGGATAAAGAACCTGCATCCTCCACAGGTAAAGAAGAATGGCGAGATGTAGACGCTAGGGCCGCATCCACTTTCGGTATTTTAGCCCAGGAATTCAAATCCTCGTCATCAAAGGGGTAGCGTCTCTTACAGGATATTGGCACAAACCCCTTTTGTCCCTTACTCCATTCCTTCTTAACGAGGTCTTTTATGGCCTGGTTTACCGGAAATACATGGCCTTTTCGCTGAGATAGACCAAACATAACTTCCTGTGGCGTTTGGGGTTCTTTTGATTCCGACAACCCCATCGTACTCCTTACTGACTTAACCAAGTTGTTAACACCATCGGTAGGAAAACAGACAGTCCTGTTCATCTGATGAACCAGACGATTGAGAGACATCTGAGTCCACCTCACCACTCTCTGCTGATGTGTCAGCTTTAGGCGAGGACATTCTCCTACTTCTCCTTTCAATATTTACGGAGGGACCGCTTCCTAACGACTGAAGCTCTTCACGAATTATAAGCCATATCTCATTCATCTTAACGGACTCCTCCTGCCGCAAGGTGTTGTCTATACAGGCCTGACAGTTTTTTAAGATAAGAGTCAGGCAGGGGCTCAGTACATATAGCACACTGTTTGTGCTTGGTTTTCCCCGTCCTCTTTGCCTAAAAACATAAGCAGAGGAAAACAATATAAGCTTCCCTGAAGCTATATAAACACTCACCCAGAAGTATATCTGTATACCGGTTGCTGGGTTTGCTTGGCCTGGGGTGTGGAAAGGGACGACTTCCTTCCTGATTTGTCAGTGGAGTAACTCTTTTTTGAGTGTCCACTACTCCTATTTCTGGTTTCACCACCGGGTACTAGTGGGTCCTCTATAGGGCGCTCACAGACTTCCTCTTGGGACGACATGATAGCGCACTGTCTGCACTGCCAATATGCAATTTATAGTGCAGGGACCTTCCAAACCACACCCTTTCCTGCCGTTCCTCCCCTCTTTTTTTTTTTTTTTACCTGCTCAGATCCAGTGTAGCGTCAGGGGGACAAAAAACGCTTAGAAGAATCCAACATGGCGGTTTCCCCGGAAATAGAACGCCGACCTCAGAGGTTCAGGGGACTACATCCGGGATTCGGCTGTACCGCGCATGCGCCGGCATCTCTGCAGCCTGTCGGCAGTCTCCGAGAGCGCTACTCCCGCACCATGTCGTCGCCATACCTGAGGGACTGGGGGAAAGTCGACGACCGCTCCACATCATCCGGAGGGTATTGTTACCTGGCTCAGGTCCCGTCAGACCAGGTACACCGCTCCACCGGTCATCCCCTACAACGATGTCCCAGCAGGGAGACCGTTGTTAACTTCAGGCCTCTCAGCAGACCACAGCAGATGAGGGGGGAACCAGCAGGAACCCCCGACTCTGTCTACTCGCTCTGGAGCCCCTGTCGCTCAGCAGAGACGAACAGGCGGCATCCAGGCGAGTTTTTCCTCTTCTTAACAACTCCATAGAGTCTTCTCTGTGGGTTCCCCTTAGGAACAGGAAACCAACTGAGGAGCGAGGGGGGGCCGCCCCTTTTATCTCTCTGTAGGTTTCCTGTTCCTAGGGGCGGATCCCCTCTCTCTAGTGGGTGCTGTCGTGGCGAATAGAAAAAAGAGGTTAGATTATACTCACCCAGGGGCATTCCCACTGCGGTCCAGTCCGATGGGCGTCGCGGTCCGGGGCCTCCCATCTTCTTACAATGACGTCCTCTTCTTGGCTTCACGCTGCGGCTCCGGCACAGGCGTACTTTGTCTGCCTTGTTGAGGGCAGAGCAAAGTACTGCCGTGTGCAGGCGCCGGGAAAGGTCAGAGAGGGCAGACAAAGTACACCTGTGCCGGAGCCGCAGCGTAAATACAGGAAGAGGACGTCATCCTATGAAGATGGGAGGCCCCCGGACCAGACCGCGACGCACATCGGACAGGACCGCACCAGGGTGAGTATAATCTAACCCCTTTTTCTTATCTTTCAGGATACATCGGGGACTAAGGGTACTGTCTCACAGTGGCACTTTTGTCGCTACGACGGTACGATCCGTGACGTTCCAGCGATATCCATACGATATCGCTGTGTCTGACACGCAGCAGCGATCAAGGATCCTGCTGAGAATCGTACGTCGTAGCAGATCGTTTGGAACTTTCTTTCGTCGCTGGATCTCCCGCTGTCATCGTTGGATCGGTGTGTGTGACACCGATCCAACGATGCGTTCGCTTGTAACCAGGGTAAACATCGGGTTACTAAGCGCAGGGCCGCGCTTAGTAACCCGATGTTTACCCTGGTTACCATCGTAAAAGTAAAAAAAAACAAACAGTACATACTCACATTCCGGTGTCCGTCAGGTCCCTTGCCGTCTGCTTCCCGCTCTAACTGACTGCCGGAAAGTAAGAGCAGAGCACAGCGGTGACGTCACCGCTGTGATCTGCTTTCACTTTACGGCCGGGAGTCAGTCAGTCCGGGAAGCAGACGGCAAGGGACCTGACGGACACCGGAATGTGAGTATGTACTGTTTTTTTTTTTTTACTTTTACGATGGTAACCAGGGTAAACATCGGGTTACTAAGCGCGGCCCTGCGCTTAGTAACCCGATGTTTACCCTGGTTACCCGGGGCCTTCGGCATCGTTGGTCGCTGGAGAGCGGTCTGTGTGACATCTCTCCAGCGACCACACAACGACTTTCCAACGATCACGGCCAGGTCGTATCGCTGGTTGTGATCGTTGGAAAGTTGCAGAGTGTGACAGAACCCATATCTACAACATTCCAGAATGCTGTAGATAAGCCCCTGATGCTGGGGGGCTTAGCTCACCTTCGATTTTGGGGGTGACCGGTTCCCTTTAATTCCTGAAAAGTAACTAAAGGGTTAATAAACTACCTGACAGCAGTTTTGAATATGTTGAGGGGCGCTGTTTCAGAATGGTATCACTTGTTGGGGTTTTCCAATATACAGGTACCCCAATGTCACTTGAAAACTGAATAGGTTGCTTCAAATAAGTTTTGTAAATTTCCATCCACCCAATCACTACAGCTCCGTCCCCTGCACACGGTGTGCTCACACACCGCTCCGTCCCCTGCACACGGTGTGCTCACACACCGCTCCGTCCCCTGCACACGGTGTGCTCACACACCGCTCCGTCCCCTGCACACGGTGTGCTCACACACCGCTCCGTCCCCTGCACACGGTGTGCTCACACACCGCTCCGTCCCCTGCACACGGTGTGCTCACACACCGCTCCGTCCCCTGCACACGGTGTGCTCACACACCGCTCCGTCCCCTGCACACTGTGTGCTCACACACCGCTCCGTCCCCTGCACACTGTGTGCTCACACACCGCTCCGTCCCCTGCACACGGTGTGCTCACACACCGCTCCGTCCCCTGCACACGGTGTGCTCACACACCGCTCCGTCCCCTGCACACGGTGTGCTCACACACCGCTCCGTCCCCTGCACACGTTGTGCTCACACACCGCTCCGTCCCCTGCACACGTTGTGCTCACACACCGCTCCGTCCCCTGCACACGTTGTGCTCACACACCGCTCCTTCCCCTGCACACGTTGTGCTCACACACCGCTCCATCCCCTGCACACGTTGTGCTCACACACCGCTCCATCCCCTGCACACGTTGTGCTCACACACCGCTCCATCCCCTGCACACGGTGTGCTCACACACCGCTCCATCCCCTGCACACGTTGTGCTCACACACCGCTCCATCCCCTGCACACGTTGTGCTCACACACCGCTCCGTCCCCTGCACGTGTTGTGCTCACACACCGCTCCATCCCCTGCACACGTTGTGCTCACACACCGCTCCATCCCCTGCACACGTTGTGCTCACACACCGCTCCGTCCCCTGCACGTGTTGTGCTCACACACCGCTCCATCCCCTGCACGTGTTGTGCTCACACACCGCTCCGTCCCCTGCACGTGTTGTGCTCACACACTGCTCCATCCCCTGCACACGTTGTGCTCACACACCGCTCCATCCCCTGCACACGTTGTGCTCACACACCGCTCCGTCCCCTGCACGTGTTGTGCTCACACACCGCTCCATCCCCTGCACGTGTTGTGCTCACACACCGCTCCGTCCCCTGCACGTGTTGTGCTCACACACCGCTCCATCCCCTGCATCACGTTGTGCTCACACACCGCTCCATCCCCTGCACACGGTGTGCTCACACACCGCTCCATCCCCTGCACACGGTGTGCTCACACACCGCTCCATCCCCTGCACACGGTGTGCTCACACACCGCTCCATCCCCTGCACACGGTGTGCTCACACACCGCTCCGTCCCCTGCACGCGTTGTGCTCACACACCGCTCCATCCCCTGCACACGTTGTGCTCACACACCGCTCCATCCCCTGCACATGGTGTGCTCACACACCGCTCCATCCCCTGCACGCGTTGTGCTCACACACCGCTCCATCCCCTGCACACGTTGTGCTCACACACCGCTCCATCCCCTGCACACGTTGTGCTCACACACCGCTCCATCCCCTGCACGTGTTGTGCTCACACACCGCTCCATCCCCTGCACACGTTGTGCTCACACACCGCTCCGTCCCCTGCACACGTTGTGCTCACACACCGCTCCATCCCCTGCACGTGTTGTGCTCACACACCGCTCCATCCCCTGCACACGTTGTGCTCACACACCGCTCCATCCCCTGCACGTGTTGTGCTCACACACCGCTCCGTCCCCTGCACACGTTGTGCTCACACACCGCTCCATCCCCTGCACGTGTTGTACTCACACACCGCTCCATCCCCTGCACACGTTGTGCTCACACACCGCTCCATCCCCTGCACACGTTGTGCTCACACACCGCTCCATCCCCTGCACACGGTGTGCTCACACACCGCTCCATCCCCTGCATCACGTAGACACTGGACTTCGCGTTTACGGCTGCTTTAAAACAAGGCAATTGCATATTACGGGAGGCCATGACTGCGCACGGTGAGCCAGGCACGGTCACCACGGGCCCCAGGACGTGACTGCACGACCGCTTCCTAGGTGATAACATGGAGCCACTACTCACCGGCAAGTCCCAAGGATATATGGGAGGCCGTGTCAGCGATCTTGTCCTCGGCACAGCTCTAAGTAAGCAGGCTCCGGATTGGCTCGCTGCATAGACTCTTCCCAGCTCATTGGCTGCTGCGACGTAAAGCTTTCCCATGATGCAGCGCGTTGTTGACTAGTGAAACAAGATGGCTGCGCCCGTTCTCCGCGGCGTGAGTGCTGCAGCCGGGACTGAGACGAGCTTCAGGAGGAAGGTGCAGGGAAAGCTCCCGGCCATCAGGGGGACGCGGCCCTCCGTGCACAACGGACAGCTCCTCGTCTCCACTGGGGTCCCCGCCTTGGATCACGTTCTAGGTGTGTGGAGGATAGTAAGCGTCCTAGCAACTGACAGCAGCGACATGTCCGCACAGGGGCCACACACAGGACATTGTCACCACACACAGGACACTGTCACCACACACAGGACACTGTCACCACACACAGGACATTGTCACCACACACAGGACATTGTCACCACACACAGGACACTGTCACCACACACAGGACATTGTCACCACACACAGGACATTGTCACCACACACAGGACACTGTCACCACACACAGGACACTGTCACCACACACAGGACACTGTCACCACACACAGGACATTGTCACCACACACAGGACACTGTCACCACACACAGGACACTGTCACCACACACATGACACTGTCACCACACACAGGACATTGTCACCACACACAGGACACTGTCACCACACACAGGACACTGTCACCACACACAGGACATTGTCACCACACACAGGACATTGTCACCACACACAGGACATTGTCACCACACACAGGACACTGTCACCACACACATGACACTGTCACCACACACAGGACATTGTCACCACACACAGGACACTGTCACCACACACAGGACATTGTCACCACACACAGGACATTGTCACCACACACAGGACATTGTCACCACACACAGGACACTGTCACCACACACAGGACATTGTCACCACACACAGGACACTGTCACCACACACAGGACATTGTCACCACACACAGGACATTGTCACCACACACAGGACATTGTCACCACACACAGGACATTGTCACCACACACAGTACAGAGCTAGATAACACACAGGACATTCTCACCACCCACAGGACATTCTCACCACACACAGGACATTCTCACCACACACAGGACATTCTCACCACACACAGGACATTCTCACCACACACAGGACATTCTCACCACACACATTACAGGGCTAGAGAATACAGAGGACATTCTCACCATACAAAGTACAGAGCTAGAGAACACAAGACATTTTCACCACACAGGACAGAGCTAGAGAATACACCGGCCATTCTCACCACACACTGTACAGATCTAGAGAATACACAGAACATTCTCACCACACACAGTACAGAGCTAGAGAATACACAGGACAGAGATAGAGAATACAAAGGACATTGTCACCACACACAGTACAGAGCTAGAGAATATAGAGGACATTCTCACCACACACAGTACAGAGCTAGAGAATACACAGGACATTCTCACCACACACAATACATAGCTAGAGAATACACAGGACATTCTCACCACACACAATACAAAGGTAGAGAATACACAGGACATTCTCACCACACAGTACAGAGCTAGAGAACACACAGGGCATTCTCACCACACACAATACATACCTAGAGAATGCACAGGACATTCTCAGCACACATTACAGAGCTAGAGAACACACAGGGCATTCTCACCACGCACAATACATAGCTAGAGATTGCACAGGACATTCTCACCAGACACAATACATAGCTAGAAAACACACAGAACATTCTCACCACACACGGTGCAGAGCTAGAGAATACACAGGACATTCTCACCACACACGGTGCAGAGCTAGAGAATACACAGGACATTCTCACCACACACAATACAAAGCTAGAGAGTACACAGTACAGAGTTAGAGAACACACAGGACATTCTCACCACACACAATACAGAGCTGGAGAATACACAGGACATTCTCACCACACACAATACATAGCTAGAGAACACACAGAACATTCTCAACACACACGGTGCAGAGCTATAGAACACACTGGACAGAGCTAGAGAATACACAGGACGTTCTCACCACACAGTACAGAGCTAGAGAACACACAGGACATTCTCACCACACAGTACAGAGCTAGAGAGCACACAGAGCATTCTCACCACACACAATACATAGCTAGAGAACACACAGAACATTCTCAACACACACGGTGCAGAGCTAGAGAACACACTGGACAGAGCTAGAGAATACACAGGACGTTCTCACCACACACAGTACAGAGCTAGAGAACACACATGACATTCTCACCACACAGTACAGAGCTAGAGAACACACAGGGCATTCTCACCACACACAATACATAGCTACAGAATACACAGGACATTCTCACCACACAGCACAGAGCTAGAGAGCACACAGGGCATTCTCACCACACACAATACATAGCTAGAGAATAAACAGGACATTCTCACCACACACAGTACAGAGCTAGAGAACACACAGGACATTCTCACCACACACGGTGCAGAGCTAGAGAATACACAGGACATTCTCACCACACACAGTACAGAGCTAGAGAATACACAGGACATTCTCACCACACACAATACAAAGCTAGAGAATACACAGGACATTCTCACCACACAGTGCAGAGCTAGAGAACACACAGGGCATTCTCACCACACACAATACATAGCTAGAGAATGCACAGGACATTCTCAGCACACATTACAGAGCTAGAGAACACACAGGGCATTCTCACCACGCACAATACATAGCTAGAGATTGCACAGGACTTTCTCACCACACACAGTACAGAGATAGAGAATACACAGGGCATTCTCACCACACACAGCACAGAGCTAGAGAATACACAGGATATTCTCACCACACACAGCACAGAGCTAGAGAATACACAGGATATTCTCACCACACACAGCACAGAGCTAGAGAATACACAGGATATTCTCACCACACACAGCACAGAGCTAGAGAATACACAGGACATTCTCACCAGACACAATACATAGCTAGAGAATACACAGGACATTCTCACCACACAGGACTAAGCTAGGGAATGCACAGGACATTCTCACCACACACAGTACAGAGCTAGAGATTACACAGGACATTCTCACTACACACAATACAGAGCTGGAGAATATACAGGACATTCTCACCACACACAATACATAGCTAGAGAACACACAGAACATTCTCAACACACACGGTGCAGAGCTAGAGAACACACTGGACAGAGCTAGAGAATACACAGGACGTTCTCACCACACACGGTACAGAGCTAGAGAACACACATGACATTCTCACCACACAGTACAGAGCTAGAGAACACACAGGGCATTCTCACCACACACAATACATAGCTACAGAATACACAGGACATTCTCACCACACAGCACAGAGCTAGAGAGCACACAGGGCATTCTCACCACACACAATACATAGCTAGAGAATAAACAGGACATTCTCACCACACACAGTACAGAGCTAGAGAACACACAGGACATTCTCACCACACCCAATACAAAGCTAGAGAATACACAGTACAGAGCTAGAGAATACACAGGACATTCTCACCACACACAGTACAGAGCTAGAGAATACACAGAACATTCTCACCACACACAGTACAGAGCTAGAGAATACACAGGACATTCTCACCACACACAATACAAAGCTAGAGAATACACAGGGCATTCTCACCACACAGTACAGAGCTAGAGAACACACAGGGCATTCTCACCACACACAATACATAGCTAGAGAATACACAGGACATTCTCACCACACATTACAGAGCTAGAGAACACACAGGGCATTCTCACCACGCACAATACATAGCTAGAGATTGCACAGGACTTTCTCACCACACACAGTACAGAGCTAGAGAATACACATGATATTCTCACCACACACAGCACAGAGCTAGAGAATACACAGGATATTCTCACCACACACAGCACAGAGCTAGAGAATACACAGGACATTCTCACCACACACAGGACAGAGCTAGAGAATACACAGGACATTCTCACCACACACAGTACAGAGCTAGAGATTACACAGGACATTCTCACCACACACAATACAGAGCTGGAGAATACACAGGACATTCTCACCACACACAATACATAGCTAGAGAACACACAGAACATTCTCAACACACACGGTGCAGAGGTAGAGAACACACTGGACAGAGCTAGAGAATACACAGGACGTTCTCACCACACACAGTACAGAGCTAGAGAACACACATGACATTCTCACCACACAGTACAGAGCTAGAGAACACACAGGGCATTCTCACCACACACAATACATAGCTACAGAATACACAGGACATTCTCACCACACAGCACAGAGCGAGAGAGCACACAGGGCATTCTCACCACACACAATACATAGCTAGAGAACACACAGGACATTCTCACCACACACGGTGCAGAGCTAGAGAATACACAGGACATTCTCACCACACACAATACAAAGCTAGAGAATACACAGTACGGAGTTAGAGAACACACAGGACATTCTCTTAACACAGGGTGCAGAGCTAGAGAATACACAGGACATTCTCACCACACACAGTACAGAGCTATAGAATCCACAGGACATTCTCACCACACACAGTACACAGCTAGAGAATACACAGGACATTCTCACCACACTCGGTACAGAGCTAGAGAATACACAGGACATTCTCACCACACACAATACAAAGCTAGAGAATACACAGGGCATTCTCACCACTCAGTACAGAGCTAGAGAACACACAGGGCATTCTCACCACACACAATACATAGCTAGAGAATACACAGGACATTCTCACCACACATTACAGAGCTAGAGAACACACAGGGCATTCTCGCCACGCACAATACATAGCTAGAGATTGCACAGGACTTTCTCACCACACACAGTACAGAGCTATAGAATACACAGGACATTCTCACCACACACAGCACAGAGCTAGAGAATACACAGGATATTCTCACCACACACAGCACAGAGCTAGAGAATACACAGGACAGTCTCACCACACACAGGACAGAGCTAGAGAATACACAGGACATTCTCACCACACACAGTGCAGAGCTAGAGAACACACAGGACATTCTCACCACACACAATACAGAGCTAGAGAAGACACAGGACATTCTCACCACACACAATACATAGCTAGAGAATACACAGGACATTCTCACCACACAGGACAAAGCTAGGGAATGTACAGGACATTCTCACCACACACAGTACAGAGCTAGAGATTACACAGGACATTCTCACCACACACAATACATAGCTAGAGAACACACAGAACAATCTCAACACACACGGTGCAGAGCTAGAGAACACACAGTACAGAGCTAGAGAATACTCAGGACATTCTCATCACACACAATACATAGCTAGAGAATACACATGACATTCTCACCACACAGTACAGAGCTAGAGAACACACAGGACATTCTCACCACACACAATACATAGCTAGAGAATACACAGGACATTCTCCCCACACAGTACAGAGCTAGAGAGCACACAGGGCATTCTCACCACACACAATACATAGCTAGAGAATACACAGGACATTCTCACCACACACAGTATAGAGCTAGAGAACACACAGGACATTCTCACCACACACGGTGCAGAGCTAGAGAACACAGATTACAGAGCTAGAGAATACACAGGACATTCTCACCACGCACAGTACAGAGCTAGAGAATACACAGGACATTCTCACCACACACAATGCAAAGCTAGTGAATACACAGTACAGAGTTAGAGAACACACAGGACATTCTCACCACACACAGTACAGAGCTATAGAATCCACAGGACATTCTCACCACACACAGTACAGAGCTAGAGAATACACAGGACATTCTCACCACACACAGTACAGAGCTAGAGAATACACAGGACATTCTCACCACACACAATACAAAGCTAGAGAATACACAGGGCATTCTCACCACACACAGTACAGAGCTAGAGAATACACAGGACATTCTCACCACACACAGCACAGAGCTAGAGAATACACAGGATATTCTCACCACACACAGCACAGAGCTAGAGAATACACAGGATATTCTCACCACACACAGCACAGAGCTAGAGAATACACAGGACAGTCTCACCACACACAGGACATAGCTAGATAATACACAGGACATTCTCACCACACAGGACAAAGCTAGGGAATACACAGGACATTCTCACCACACACAGTACAGAGCTAGAGATTACAAAGGACATTCTCACCACACACAATACAGAGCTGGAGAATACACAGGACATTCTCACCACACACAATACATAGCTAGAGAACACACAGAACATTCTCAACACACACGGTGCAGAGCTAGAGAACACACTGGACAGAGCTAGAGAATACACAGGACAGAGCTAGAGAATACACATGACATTCTCACCACACAGTACAGAGCTAGAGAACACACATGGCATTCTCACCACACACAATACATAGCTAGAGAATAAACAGGACATTCTCACCACACACAGTGCAGAGCTAGAGAACACACAGGACATTCTCACCACACACGGTGCAGAGCTAGAGAATACACAGGACATTCTCACCACATACAATACAAAGCTAGAGAATACACAGTACAGAGTTAGAGAACACACAGGACATTCTCTTAACACACGGTGCAGAGCTAGAGAATACACAGGACATTCTCACCACACACAGTACAGAGCTAGAGAATACACAGGACATTCTCACCACACACAATACATAGCTAGAGAATACACAGGACATTCTCACCACACAGTACAGAGCTAGAGAACACACAGGGCATTCTCATCACACGCAGTACAGAGCTAGAGAATACACAGGACATTTTCACCACACACGGTGCAGAGCTAGAGAATACACAGGACATTCTCACCACACAATACAAAGCTAGAGAATACACAGTACAGAGCTAGAGAACACACAGGACATTCTCACCACACACGGTGCAGAGCTAGAGAATACACAGGACATTTTCACCACACACAATACAAAGCTAGAGAATACACAGTACAGAGTTAGAGAACACACAGGACATTCTCTTAACACACGGTGCAGAGCTAGAGAATACACAGGACATTCTCACCACACACAGTACAGAGCTATAGAATCCACAGGACATTCTCACCACACACAGTACAGAGCTAGAGAATACACAGGACATTCTCACATTCTCACCACACACAATACATAGCTAGAGAATACACAGGACATTCTCACCACACAGTACAGAGCTAGAGAACACACAGGACATTCTCACCACACACAATACATAGCTAGAGAATACACAGGACATTCTCATCACACACAGTACAGAGCTAGAGAATACACAGGGCATTCTCACCACCCAGGACAGAGCTAGAGAATAGAGAGGACATTCTCACCACACACAGTACAGAGCTAGTGAACACACAGGACATTCTCACCACACACAATACATAGCTAGAGAATACACAGGACCTTCTCACCACACACAGTACAGAGGTAGAGAATACACAGAACATTCTCACCACACACAATATATAGCTAGAGAATACACAGGACATTCTCACCACACACAATACATAGCTAGAGAATACACAGGACATTCTCACCACACACAATACATAGCTAGAGAATACACAGGACATTCTCACCACACACAATACAAAGCTAGAGAATACACAGTACAGAGTTAGAGAACACACAGGACATTCTCACCACACACAGTACAGAGCTAGAGAATCCACAGGACATTCTCACCACACACAGTACAGAGCTATAGAATCCACAGGACATTCTCACCACGCACAATACATAGCTAGAGAATACACAGGACATTCTCATCACACAGTACCGAGCTAGAGAACACACAGGGCATTCTCACCACACACAGTACAGAGCTAGGGAATACACAGGACCTTCTCACCACACACAGTACAGAGCTAGAGAATACACAGGGCATTCTCACCACACACAATACAGCTACAGAATACATAGGACATTCTCACCACACAGTACAGAGCTAGAGAACACACAGGACATTCTCACCACACACAATACATAGCTAGAGAATACACAGGACATTCTCATCACACACAGTACAGAGCTAGAGAATACACAGGACATTCTCACCACACAGTACAGAGCTAGAGAACACACATGGCATTCTCACCACAGAGGACAGAGCTAGAGAATACAGAGGACATTCTCACCACACACAGTACAGAGCTAGTGAACACAGAGGACATTCTCACCACACACAATACATAGCTAGAGAATACACAGGACCTTCTCACCACACACAGTACAGAGCTAGAGAATATTCAGGACATTCTCACCACACACAATACATAGCTAGAGAATACACAGGACATTCTCATCACACACAGTACAGAGCTGGAGAATACACAGGACATTCTCACCACACAGTACAGAGCTAGAGAACACACAGGGCATTCTCACCACAGAGGACAGAGCTAGAGAATACAGAGGACATTCTCACCACACACAGTACAGAGCTAGTGAACACAGAGGACATTCTCACCACACACAATACATAGCTAGAGAATACACAGGACCTTCTCACCACACACAGTACAGAGCTAGAGAATACACAGGACATTCTCACCACACACAATACATAGCTAGAGAATACACAGGACATTCTCACCACACACAGTACAGAGCTAGAGAACACACAGGACATTCTCACCACACACAATACATAGCTAGAGAATACACCGGACATTCTCACCACACACAGCACAGAGCTAGAGAACACACAGGACATTCTCACCACACGCAGGACAGAGCTAAAGAATACACAAGACATTCTCACCACACAGTATAGAGCTAGAGAACACACTGGACATTCTCACCACACACAGGACAGAGCTAGAGAATACACAGGACATTCTCACCACACACAGTACAGAGCTAGAGAACACACAGGACATTCTCACCACACACAATACATAGCTAGAGAATACACCGGACATTCTCACCACACACAGCACAGAGCTAGAGAACACACAGGACATTCTCACCACACGCAGGACAGAGCTAAAGAATACACAAGACATTCTCACCACACAGTATAGAGCTAGAGAACACACTGGACATTCTCACCACACACAGCACAGAGCTAGAGAACACACAGGACATTCTCACCACACACAATACATAGCTAGAGAATACACAGGACCTTCTCACCACACACAGTACAGAGCTAGAGAATACACAGGACATTCTCACCACACACAGGACAGAGCTAGAGAATACACAGGACATTCTCACCACACACAGTACAGAGCTAGAGAACACACAGGACATTCTCACCACACACAATACATAGCTAGAGAATACACCGGACATTCTCACCACACACAGCACAGAGCTAGAGAACACACAGGACATTCTCACCACACGCAGGACAGAGCTAAAGAATACACAAGACATTCTCACCACACAGTATAGAGCTAGAGAACACACTGGACATTCTCACCACACACAGGACAGAGCTAGAGAATACACAGGACATTCTCACCACACACAGTACAGAGCTAGAGAACACACAGGACATTCTCACCACACACAATACATAGCTAGAGAATACACCGGACATTCTCACCACACACAGCACAGAGCTAGAGAACACACAGGACATTCTCACCACACGCAGGACAGAGCTAAAGAATACACAAGACATTCTCACCACACAGTATAGAGCTAGAGAACACACTGGACATTCTCACCACACACAGCACAGAGCTAGAGAACACACAGGACATTCTCACCACACGCAGGACAGAGCTAAAGAATACACAAGACATTCTCACCACACAGCACAGAGCTAGAGAACACACAGGACATTCTCACCACACGCAGGACAGAGCTAAAGAATACACAAGACATTCTCACCACACAGTATAGAGCTAGAGAACACACTGGACATTCTCACCACACACAGGACAGAACTAGAGAATACACAGGACATTCTCACCACACACAGCACAGAGCTAGAGAATACACAGGACATTCTCACCACACACAGCACAGAGCTAGAGAACACACAGGACATTCTCACCACACACAGCACAGAGCTAGAGAATACACAGGACATTCTCACCACACACAGCACAGAGCTAGAGAATACACAGGACAGTCTCACCACACGCAGGACAGAGCTAAAGAATACACAAGACATTCTCACCACACGTAGTACAGAGCTCCACAATGGACACCAATTATTATATTCTCACCAAATACAGTTCTGGGGAAAAGTTTTAGACCAATGTGGAAACAATGCTGCAAAGTAACTATTAACACTTTTTTAAAAAAAAAAATTTTTAGCAATTAAAAAAATCCATAGTGAATTTATAAAAGAGAAATCTAAATCACATTTATGTTTTGTGACTGCCTTTTGCCATTAAAACAGCTTCAAAGCATTAATTGTTTAGGCTCTCGTACACACAGGGATTTTATAGGATTATAGTTAGATCAGAAACCAGTTAAACCAAATGGGTGGTAATGATCATGATTCTCTTATGTAGGTTGTACAGTAACAGCTGTGTTTGAGGCTTAAGACTGGATGAGACCCAACCAAATCTGCATGAAGGTGAGGTTGTGGAAGACAGTTTCTTGTGACAGGTTACATTTATCATGACAAGACTAAGGGCAGCAGCAAGTCTACGTCAGTAAGGTTTCTACCAGGCAAAGATTTCAGAGCTCATTGACTTTTCAATCTCTTTTGAAGAAGCATCAAGAAATGGGCATCGTTGAGTATCGAAGACGTAGTGGTCGGCCAAGAAATGTATTGCAGCAGTTGAAAGAGACATCATGTTTTCTTCCCTTCCATAATCGGAAGATGTTCAGCGGTGCCATTAGCTCAAAAATGGCAGCAACTAGTGGGACCAAACTACTCAAATTTACTGTTCGGAGATGTCTTCTCAGAAATGGGGATCATGGAAGAATTGCAGCCAGAAAACCAAACTTTCTACATGGAAACTGGATCACGCAACTAAACTGCATGAAAACATAAGGACTGGGGCATAAAAATGGCAGCCGGTTCTCTGGACTGATAGTTTCCAGGTGAAATATTTGGCTCTAAGAGAAGTCGGTTTGTTCCCAAAGTGCTGGAGAGCTGCAAAATGATGGGCGTCTGCAGGAACAGTGAAGTGTGGAGGGTCCAGTCAAGTTTGGGGCTGCATGTCAGCAAATGGAGTTGGGGATTTGTCAGGGTTAGTTCTGTAATTTAATGCTTAGAAATGCAGGCAGGCACTTATCCATCATGTAGTACCATCAGGGAGGCGTCTGATGGGCTCCACATTAATTCTCCTGTAGAACAACGACCCCCAAACATCCATCCGATATCATTAAGCTCTATCTGCAGCATAAAGAACAAGGAGTCCTGGATGTGATGATGCGGCCCCACAGAGGCTTATCCTCCACTTCGTGTCTGGGATTACATGAAGAGACAGAAGGATTTGCTCAAGCGACATCCACAGCAGATCTGTGGTCACTTCTCCAAAATGTTTGGAACAACCTCCTGCCGAGTTCCTTTAAAAACTGTGTGCAAGTACCTAGAAGAATCTGTGGTGTTGTAAAGGCCAAGGGCGGTGATATCAATTATTGATTTTATTTAGGTTTCTCTTTTTGTTCATTTACTTTGCATTGTAAAATTGATAAAAATAAGCTATTAGCATTTCTATTTTTGAAAGCGTCCTTCCTTTGCAGCATTTTTTCAGACCTGCCTGAAACTTTTGCATGCTCTTGAGTTTAGTTCTTTGTGCCCATATTCCTGTAGATCTGTAAAATATAGTACATATAACATACTTAACAGATCTAAAGCACATAGTATATACAGACAATACATGTATCTATAAAAGTACGCAACAATTGTTAGTGCGACCATTCTGTTTGCATAGAATATCATTCTTATATTTACACAGGATGATGTGCTGCTGACTGACGATTCTTAAAGGGGCTGTCCAGTTACATTATATTGCTAACTTAGATCAGCTGTTATTTGCTCACATGGCCTCTGGATGTACCGTAAATACTTTGAACAGAGCTGCAAAGCAAAACTCCATTCAATGCATAGCGTCCACAGCTGAGTACTGCACCCCTATATTGAATGTAGACGCCCTTTTCTGCTCCATTCAAGCACATCCATTGGTCGGCAAACAAAATTTGATTAGTGAGTGTGGCGTATGGTGAACCCTTATTGATCAGATATTAATACTTATCCTGTGGAAAGATCATTACTACAATGCTCCCAGATAATCCCTTTACGCCTGTCTTAAAATCATTGCACCCAACGAAATGAGCGTTGTGTGGTTGATTGCCGGCCTGTTTAGACGGGCTGGTAATGGGAAGTGAGCTTTTGGTAGACCTCCTTCACATGTCCGTATTTGAACACATACATGGAAAACCGGCACTGGTGCCCTCAGTGGTTTCATATCACATCACGTATTGATATGTGTGTAGTATATCCTGAGGAAGAAGTCATATATAGACTTTGAAACACGTTGAATAAAACCACCATTCCTTTTCAGCAGTACGTCCAGATTTCTATTTGTTCAGCAGCGCGGACAATATCCACAATTAAAGCTTCCCCTATAGTTTGCAATGTTAAACACAGCACACCTACGCCATCCGTGTTCTGTATGTGTCTTACACGGACCCATAGACTTGTAATTGCCCTTGTCATTCGTACTGTCAGAGCAAAACAGACAGCAACATAGGTTACAATGGGTACCTGTGATATCTGTGCAAAAAAAGAGATACCACACATCCTGGAAGCCCCGACATGTGAAGGAGGCCTTACTTAGTCATGGTCCTGATTATATCGGCCCGTCTTTCGGCCTTTATAGTGCCAGCATGCTGGGGCAGTCTGCAGCTTTTATACCCCGGTGGCTGTTGTACCGTATGACCCTCAATGACCCCTGTGTTATTAGAGCAGTAGAGCACGTACGGCCTCTTCATTGTCATTTCCATAGAAGTTCATAGAGGTAGTCACACGTACTACCCAACTATTTACACAGGGTGATTCAGGATTGCTGAGAGTACTTCTAATTTCTAGGGTCTAGGACGCTCTGTTTCTTTTATGATGACGACCATCTACCATAAGGGGACTCATGGGATAGCCATACTTCATGGGAATAATGGTATGCAAATTATTTGTCCTTTACAAGTAAAAAAAATACCTGTATTCCTCTCGCTGTAGGAAATTGCTGCCACTGTGAGTGTCCAACCCTTTAAAGGGAAGCCGTCTGTATGGGCATGTAGATTCTAGGAAGCTGAAGGCAATGATACCTTGATACCTGCGGTCCGATGCCTTATTCCACAAAAATAAAATAAGAACGAAAGAACTACAAAATTGATGTGCACGCTCAAGATAATTTAACAATTTATTCAACAAATATTTTATTGGCAAACAAGAAACATACATTTAAAACTTAGGTAGGTCCAATCACACTCAAAAATATGGTGTGCCAATTAATACCACAGTAATGGGAGGTATACACAGCCTCCCAATAGCTGGGGACACTGCTGCGGTGTATGCCTTATAATTGCGGATTGGAAAAAGCTCCCAAGATGTGCCCCATAACCTGTAAATACATCCAGAAACCAATTAGGCCAGAACCCTACTATTCAATGGAAACGGAACAGCAACATGACAAATACAAAATCAGTGGAAGATAATCTAGGTACAGGTGAGAATACCTGTAAGCTGCAAAATACTGAAGTTATCCTAATACAGGAAAGATATATATCTCTGTACCATGTTAGCCGGTAGATAGAAAAAATATTTAGAATTGAGAGTCCTCAGTGGTTGATACCTTTTAATGGCTAACTGAAAAGACGGTAAAACATTGCAAGCTTTTGAGACTACTCGGGTCCCTTCATCAGGCATAGACTAATACAATATCTGAAGAATCACATATGTATGCAACCTTTGACACACTTAGAGCTGGAATGAATGTATCACATGGATTTATGTCTTTTTACATCAATTAAGGAATTTGCACTTCAGATCTTATGGGGCATCATAACAAAATCAGACCCCAATCAGAGGACAACGAAACATTCACTCCTTATCTAGGAACTGTTCCAATATTTATGGACGCAACTGTTTATCCCCCTCTCCCATAATGACAGTTCTGTGCTGTGTTGTGCATACATATGTGATTCTTCAGATATTGTATTAGTCTATGCCTGATGAAGAGACCTGTGTAGTCTCGAAAGCTTGCAATTTGTTACCATCTTTTCAGTTAGCCATTAAAAGGTATCAACCTCCGAGGACTCTCAATTCTAAATATTTTTCAAGTCATCCTAGGGGCACAAAAAGGAGGAGAACAAGATTGGACCCAGGACTTGACTTCTTATGTCCCTAGGATGACCTGAGTATTTTCCAGCTTACAGGTATTCTCTGCTGTGCCTAGATTACCCACCACATAGGCTGACTTCTAATTCTATCAGCCTCGTACAGCACATTCAGGGGTTAGTATATAGTCAGCCATTATGTGTTCCCTATTGTGGGTGGCAATTGGCATATACATGTCCTTGCTTCAGCTTACACTACCCCTTTTTTAATTTAGTTTTGTGTTTGTTTTACTTGTTTTTAAATGTATGTTTCTTGTTTGCCATTAAAATATTTCTTGTATAACTTGTTATATTATCTTGAGCGTGAACATCATTTTTGTAGTTCTTTCGTTCTTATTTTATTGTTTTACTACTGGATGTAGCACAAAAAAAACCCCACAAAAATTGAGCTTAACTTAAGTTGGTACACATGCAGAAGTTAAACGCATGTTCACATTGGCCACAAAACATTAAAACCGACAAGAGGAAAAGTAAGCAAAAACCCTGATTTAACTAAGTAAAACAGAAAAAGTGCATTTAAATAACACAGAGTTTTTAGTAATACTGTTTTTTTGAACAAAAAAATAGCACAAAAGCCAACCCACCGTGTCAAGGTAACTCTGATCGGGACATTCCTACACTGTCTAATATTAAAACCTTGCCATGTGTCAATGTTGACCTCAGTGTGACTAAGGGCAGACAAAAAAGCCGGGCCCAACCAGAGAACACCAGACTGATCTGTCCCAATCAGAGTTACCTTGACGCGGTGGGATGGCTTTTGTGCTATTTTTTTAAATAAAAAAACAGTATTACTATAAACTCTGTGTTATTTAAATGCACTTTTGCTTTTTTACTTAGTTACATCAGGGTTTTTACTTACTTTTTCTCTTGTAGGTTTGGATGTAGCACCTACAGTTGAAACCAGAAGTTTACATACACTATATAAAAAGACACATGTATGTTTGTTTCAATATCTGACATGAAATCAGAATAAACCTTTCCTGTTTTAGGTCAATTAGGATTACCATAATTATTAATATTTGCCAAATGCCAGAATAATATGAGAGAGGGAATGTCTTAAACCATTTTTATTACTTACTTCAAAGTAAAATTTTTACATGCAGTAAGATTGCTGTGCCTTGAAACAATTCTGGACTGCCCATATGATGATGCCATGTGTTTTGAAAGCTTCTGATTTGGCAACATCTGAGTTAATTAAAGACACACATGTGGATGCATTTTAATGCACACCTGAAACACACTGCTTCTTTTGTGTAGCATCATGGAAAGTCTAAAGAAATCAGCCAAGATATCAGGAAGAGAATTGTGGACTTGCACAAGTCTGGCTCATCCATGGGTACAATTTCAAGATCCAAAAAAAGAAAAGAATGTCCAGCTTCACCGAATCCGTAAAAAAGAGTTTTCTTTATTCACAAACTTTTAAACATAGAGGATACAGACTTCAGCACGAACCATATGGGTAAGAATCTCAACGCGTTTCTGGAGACTAAGCTCCCTTAATTGATATGTTTAAGGGTATGTGCACACGCTGCGGATCCGCTGCGGATTTGACGCTGCGGGTCCGCTGCGGATTTGATGCTGCGGATCCACAGCAGTTTTCCCAAAGTTTACAGTACCATGTAAACCTATGGGGAAAAAAAAAACGCTGTGCACATGCTGCGGAAAATTCCGCACGGAAACGCAGCGGATTATTTTCCACAGCGGATTATTTTCCGCAGCATGTCACTTCTTTCTGTGGATTCCGCAGCGGTTTTCAACATGCACCAATAGGAAAGTGCAGTTGAAAAACCGCAGAGGAATCCACTGAAGAAACCGCGATAAAATCCGCAGTGAAAACCGCACTGGTTTTGCACTGCAGATTTTCCAAATCCGCTGCGGAAAAATCCGCAGCAGAATCCTCAACGTGTGCACATGGCCTAAAAGTGCTGAAGTCTGTATCCTCTATGTTTAAAAGTTTGTGAATAAAGAAAACTCTTTTTTACGGATTCGGTGAAGCTGGACATTCTTTTCTTTTTTTGGATTCTATACGCCTGGACACAGCGGGTCCGTGCTCCCGAAGATTGGTTTATGCATCACGGGTGAGCTGGTTTATATTCCTTCTTTCACAATTTCAAGATACCTGAAGGTGCCTCGTTCATCTGTACAAACAATTATCCGCAATTACAAACTAGATGGGAATGTCCAGCCATATCATACCTCCCAGGAAGGAGACGGGTTCTGTGTCCCAGAGATGAACGTACTTTGGTCCAACATGTGCATATCAACCAAAGGACAAAAGCAAAAGATCTTGTGAAGATGATGGCAGAAGCTGGTAAGATTGTGTCAACATCCACAGTGAAACGAGTACTGTATCAACATGTACTGAAAAGCCACTCTGCCAGGAAGAAGCCATTACTCCAAAAGAAACCTAAAAAAGCCAGATTAATGTTTGCAAATGCAGACAGGAACAAAGACCTTCATTTTTGGAGACATGTCCTGTGGTCTGATGAAAATAAAATTTAACTTTTTATGACATAATGATCATCATTAGGTTTAGAGGAAAAAGGGAGAAGCTTGGAAGCCTAAGAACATCATCCCAACTGTGAAACACAAGGGTGGCAGCATCATGTTGTGAGGTTGTTTTGCTGCAGGAGGGACTGGCCTGCTTCATAAAATAGATGGCATCATGAGAAAAGAAGATTATGTGGCAATACTGCAGCAACATCTCAAGACGTCAACCAGGAAGATAAAGCTTGGGCGGAAATAGGACTTCCAAAGGACAATGAGCTGAAGCATACTGCCAAAATGATAACAAAATGGCTTAAGGATAACAAAGTAAATGTTTTAGGCCATGTTCACACTTTGCGGGTGACCTCTGCGGGTTCTCCCGCAGCTGATTTGATAAATCTGCAGGGCAAGACCGCTGTGGTTATCCCTGCAGATTTATCGCGGTTTGTTCCGCTGCGGGTTTCTGCCTATACTATTGATGCTGCATATGCAGCAATATGCAGCATCAATAGTAATGTTAAAATAAAAAAAAAAAAGTTTATATACTCACCCTCTGACGTCCCGATCTCCTCGGCGCTGCACCCGGCGGTCCGGTTCCAAAGATGATGTGCAAGAAGGACCCTTCGCGACGTCACGGTCATGTGACCGCGACGTCACCGCAGGTCCTGTTCGCACAGCAACTCTGACCGGACGGCCGCGTGCAGTGCTGAGAGGTGAGTATAACATGATTTTTTATTTTAATTCTTTTTTTTACACACAAATATGGTTCCCAGGGCCTGGAGGAGAGTCTCCTCTCCTCCACCCCGGGTACCACCCGCACATTATCCGCTTACTTCCCGCAACGTGGGCACAGCCCCATGCGGGAAGTAAGCGGTTCAATGCATTTCTATGGGTGCAGAACCGCAGCGATTCTGCACAAAGAAGTGACATGCTGCGGGTTGTAAACCGCTGCGTTTCTGCGCGGTTTTTCCCGCAGCATGTGCACAGCGGTTTGCGGTTTCCATAGGGTTTACATGTAAATGTAAACACAATGGAAACTGCTGCGGACCCGCAGCATCAAAATCGTGGCGGTTCCGTGGTAAAAAACGCAAAGTGTGAACATGGCCTTAGAGTGCTCATCACAAAGCCCTGATCTCAATCCTATTAAAAATGTATGGGCAAAGCTGAAAAGGCAGGTGTGAGCAAGGCAACCTACAAACCTGGATCAGTTACACCAGTTTTGTCAGGAGGAATGGGCTCAAATTCTGACCAACTATTGTGAGAAGCTTGTAGAAGGATATCTTAAGGGCTTGTTCACACGTTCCTTTTTTTGCTGCGGATTTTCCAGCTGCGGATTTGGAAAAACCGCAGTGCAAAACCGCGGTGGTTTTCAGTGCGTTTTTTTGTGCGGTTTCAACTGCGGATTCCACTGCGGGTTTCCAGCTGCACTTCCCTATTGGTGCAGGTGGAAAACCGCTGCGGAATCCGCAGAAAGAATTGACATGCTACTTCTTTTTTTTCCGCAGAAAATCCGCGCTGATTTTCAAGCGGAAAAACGCAAAGTGGGCACAGTGGTTTTTGTTTTCCATAGGGTAACATTGTACTGTACCCTGCATGGAAAACGCCTGCGGATCCGCAGCTGCGGATCCGCAGCTGCAAATCCGCTGCGGATCCGCAGCAAAAACCGCAAAGTGTGAACATAGCCTAAATGTTTGACCCAAGTCATTCAGTTTAAGGCCAATGGTACCAAATACTAATTCAATGTATGTAAACTTTTGACTTTGCAGTAAGTAATAAAAATGCCTTAAAACATTCTCTCTCATTATTCTGGTATTTGTCAAATCTTAATAACTAGATGGAGGCCTGATGTTATCGCATTGGGAGTGCGGTAATGTCCCGATGGGGGCAGGCATGTGGCGCTGTTGTTGCCTAATGGCATCCTGTGATAATCTAATGACTTTTTCAGGGGACTCATGTGCTTGACGCCTACGCTTATATGCATTGTTTTTGTCCCAGCGATGCTGTTGCTCTTCAAGAGTCTCATTTGCCCTTTGTTGTCTCCGACGTTGTGCCTTTGCTGCTTCCTTTTCTTTGTCATTGGCGTACTTTTTATGAGGAGCCATGTTGGCGTTGATATTTGCTTTTTTTTAAAGAAGTTTTCCCACAAACAAATGTTCATTTTAAAAATTGTCTCCTGGGCAGGGAGGAAGCAAAAGACAATACTGACATTACAGCAGGAGATCACAGAGGATACATTTTGTGAGGTAAAAAAATATTTTTTAAAAAGTCAGTGAAATATTTTACCTCACAAAATGAATATGGTGGTCGGTGAACTTCCTCCGCTTGGAATTCTGGGAGAAGGTGACATCTAGACAGACCAGGAAATGAAAACATTACAAGGCAATTAAATAAATAGATTATGGTAATCCTAATTGACCTAAAACAGGAAAGGTTTATTCTGATATCATTTCAGATATTGAGAAAAACCTTGCATATGTGTCTTTTTATATAGTGTATGTAAACTTCTGGTTTCAGCTATATATATGTATTATACTACATTGTAGTGCATCCAGAGAAATGCACATTTTTCTTTTATGTAAATGAGCTGTTAAGAGTTCACCATGAAAAATAAGAAATATTTCTCGGTGAACTGCAGTGAATTCACCGCTGCACCGAGAGACTTTTTCTCACTGTGCTAACAGTGATCTCACCGAGGTCACTGTAGGTCAGGGGCTCAGCTCAGAACGCAGCCTCAGTGTCCTGCGGTAACCTTGATGACGTCACCGCTAGTCACCGACTAAGCTCACAGCAGCTCATTCAGCACTGATTCTCAGCCTAGATGGTTGCATCTTGGCACCGTCCAAGTCGAAAACTTTTTTCCCCCTACATGGATTACAGCATGGGACAAAATGATGGACAGGTGAGGGATATGGTTGTTTTTTATTTTTGCTTTTTACAGGAGACGTTGGCTTCAGTGGAATGGGTGTTTAATGAATATAACTGTGTTTGTTATTTTTAAATAAAAAAAGTAAAGGTGTTTTTTTTTATTTCAAATACAGAACTTTATTCTACTTTGTTTACAATACAACTATAGGATTAGTAATAGATAGTGTTCTTATAGATGCCTCTCCATTATTAAGCCGTGGGCTTGATGTCACCAGGCAATATAAAGGTGACATCAACTCCACAAATATGAACTCCACTTGCCACCGCCACAGGGTAAGTGGGAAGAGCCGGGCAAAGCGCCAGAATTGGTGCATCTAATAGATGCCTCTTTAGTAGGGAAGATGTGGCTGCTATTTTTAGGCTGTGAGGCGATATCCATGGCCCCTTACCAGCCTGAGAATACCGGCCCTCAGCTGTCTGCTTTAGCTTGGCTGGTTGTCAAAAATGAGGGAGACCACGTGCCATTTTTTTATTATTATTTATTTAATTAAGTGTAGGGACCCCTCTATTCTTGATAACCAGTCATGATAAGGCTAACAGTCCGCAGCTGTCATTTTTGCCAGGCTGGTTATCAAAAATATAGGGCATCCCATGACTTTTTTTAAAACTATTTAGAGCGTAGACGCCGCCTGATGAATACTCCCATCAGCTGCTCCTGTTCTCGCTGTTATTAGCGGCAGCAGGCGAATGCTGAGTAGTAGTGACCGGAGGTAAACTTTTTACCTCTGATTGCAGCTGTGGGCTCACGCTGTCATTTCACAGCATGGGAACTGCGGCTGTCTGACCGGCGGTAATGATTTTATGGCTGATCAGAGGCAGTGTTTGCCACGTTGTCATGTACATGGCAGTGTGGAATACACTAGATGTTTGGGTCACCCATTTAAGTGAATGGAGTTCAGGTACTGTTCTGGTACCCAAACCGGAACATTTTTTTTTTTAACTGTTTGGTGAAACCTGCTTGACCCAAACATCCATGGTTCTTCCCTTCCTCTAGTAATGGCCGCTCTCTTCTCTCATGATCTCGCTGCAGAGCTGTGTGTGATTACAATGAATACACCTAAAGCTTCCATCTTTCATTTCCATCAGTCATTGTGTGGTTAGGGGAATACAGCAGAGCTAACAGCTCTTTGAGAGGAGAGCTACGACTGCTTATGAGTTTGTAATGAGATGAAATCTTGCTGTACTCCCCTCCCCCACACTGGCTGCCTGTGAGGTGAAAGCTGAAGAAGTGATAGTTGTTTTGAGGCCCAGTTCTACATCAGAGCTGACAGTATTGTGAGAGGAGAGCTACAGCTGTAGAAGTGTTTGTAATGAGACAAAGATTCTGCTGAGTGTGAGTATAAAGCCGTGGTCACACTACTGCATAACACGCAAAAGTGCTATGTGATAAAACATCGTATAGCACTCAGCCCAGTTAGTCTATGGAGCAGCTCACATCTGCGATTACAGTAATTTCTCATGCCACTGCGGAATAAGAGAACAATGGCAGCATGCTCATATGCACCCATACAAGTCTATGGGTGCGTGTGAAACATCGGACTGCACTCGCATGTGCAGTCTGATATACGCCGAGACAGGTCATGGGGGAGATGGAGAAATTACTTTTTCCGTCTCCTCTGCATCTATGATGTGATTCTGTCACAGGAGAGGATCAGAGCACTGACACTCGGTTCACAGAGCTGGAGCTGAGGATCATTAAAGGGGACATGTCACCAGGTTAGGCCGATATGAGATATGGCCATCACCTTTCAGGGCTGATGTACAGGATTCTTTAATGCTGTATATCAGCCCCCAACCAGACCTGTAAGAGAAGAAAAATTACTTTTATTATACTCACCTGCAGGGCGGTCCGGTCCGATGGGTGTTGCTCTTCTTAGTCCGGCGCCTCCCATCTTCTTGCGATGCTGTCCCCCTTCTTGCTTCGTGTGGATGACGCGTCCCTGCATGATCGACACAGACTGCTCAGCATCGCGCTCCTGCTCAGGCGTACTTATCCGACCTGTTGAGGGCAGAGCAAAGTACTGCAGTGCGCAGGTGCCGGAAAAGGACATAGAGGCCCTGCGTCTGCGCACTGCTGAGTGTGTGGATGATACAGGGACGCGTCATCCACACGAACCAAGAAAGAGGACGGCATCGCAAGAAGATTGGAGGCATCGGACCAAGAAGAGCGACATCCCTCAGACCAGGCTGCCCCGCCCTGCAGGTGAGTATAATAAGTTATTTTTCAGTTCTTCCAGGTCTGGCTGGGGGCCGATATACAGCATTATAGAATGCTGTATATAAACCCTAAAAGGTGGTGGCCACATCTCAGATCGGCCTAACCTGGTGACAGGTACCCTTTACATCTGATGCTATATGCTAGTGTGACTCCAGCCTAATTGTCAGCGATTACATGTCTCACACTGATAACACTCCCTTTCATTTAAAACAATCACTGGAGCAGATTCTCAGGAGATCTATGTCCGGCCCTTAGCTCTTAACAGTTCATTTCCATATAAGAAAAACATGGATTTCTCTGGAATAAGCCATCAGATCACAGATCGCACGGTATCATGGTATTCAGCTTCCTATGATCTACAAGCCCATGTAGACAGTTTAGGAGGTTTAATGCTACTGTCAGATTTCCTTTGAAACTACTTTGCAATGTGGCCAAGGTGTTTGTTTAAAAAAAAAAAAAAAAAAACTTGTTAAGAGGAGGAAAAGATGCATGTTCTTTTCAATATAAATCCATATTAGATATTTACCTGGTTCTTGAGAAATGAAGTTTTCTGGTGTGGCTTTGATGCATTTTCCATGCTTTTTGCAGCCTTTTGACTTCACAAGGTCAGGTTTGGAGCGAATTTGTTGACAAGTCATTTCTTTTCTGCCGCGAGGCTTTCACACCTCGTCGCAAAGAGGCTCAGTATATGAACCCCAATGTGGATTACCTTTTGAAGTCAATGTGAATCATATTTGAAGCCTTTTTTTGTGTGGATTTTAGAGCAGATCTGCTTCAAAAGCCACTTAAACCTGTAAATGTCCACTACGGATACAAGCTAATGTAGGATCTTCTTCAAGAGAAAGGGACACCCAAGTTCAGAAAGCTGCTTCTTGGTTCTTGCCCCACGTCAGAGATGGGGGGGGGGGGGGGTATGGAGGAGCCTGTGGCTCCTGTGATTTGGATGGGAAAACACTGTGGCACAACACAAATGTCGCACCACATGGATGTAAGGACCCCGAGCCTTGCGTGCACCTCCAAGACTTTGCAGTCCCGGGTGTAGATTACTAACTGGTATCAGCATTCCAGACAATAAGCGGATCCCCTGGAAGGTGGACTTCTCTTTGGCCATTTGTGGTGAGATCCGAAGACCTGACTTCCGGCATCACAAGATATTGGCCTGTTCTATAGCATATAACCTAAGGAGGACTCCATTAGCAATCCAGAGCATGCCTATATATAGGGATGGGGACAAATAAGGTCAAGCACGAAATGTAAACCAAGATCATATAAAGAATTTGTGCAAATACAACCAGCTCATAAAGTTATTAAAACCAATAGTTTATTTCTCAAACAATCATACAAAGATAATAGACATGTAACAAATATATAAACCAGCTGAAATCAGTACGGCGGTGGACCAGACAGGTAATATGCACAAGGGTATAAGTGTACAGTAATAACAAAAATACCTCTATATTTAGACAATAAAGCATGGGACTGTAAAATAAAAATTTACATTTTAAAATCACAGTATGTCGGTAAGAGAGATAGCAGCAAGTGCAGTCAAACCAGCAAAACCGCGGAGTAGAAATAAATAAATGTCCCAGAATAAGCCAAGTAATCTAAAGTACTAAAGTGCATGTGCAGATAAAGAGGTAAAGATAGACACATTAATACTTACCCCAGCATACGTCTGTGCAGCTGTGTCCCCTACGCGCGTTTCAGCTCTTGCCTGCTTCCTGTTTTCTAGTATGAAGATACGTTTTTATTCAGCTGTCTTACATTGTTGTTTCTCCTTCTCTTCCACAGGTGGTGGTCTTGCTGTGGGAACACTACTCCTCATAGGTCAGTGCCCCTTTGGTTGCCATAAAACAGGGAGGACATGATGGTTTTATGGTGCTGCTAACCTTGATGTAGCACTGGCCTTGATTCTCTCATGTGAGCGATTCAGGACGATTATGCTAATGGTACTTGACTCAAATTGTCAGAGTTTCATCTTACTGTGATGCATTTCTCTTGCAGGACAGAATCGCAGCGCAGGTGCAGAGAAGATGGAGAAGTTAATTTCTCCATTATCCCTGCAAGTACATCAGAATGCACTTGGATGACATCCGAGTGCCACCTGATGTTTCAGTCACAGCCATAGACTTGTGTGGCTGCATGCAATCTGATTCTCGGATGCACATTTTGCATACTCCTATTGTTTTCTCATGCCAAATCGGTGTGAGAAAAAAAATTGGTGATCTGAGCTGCCCCATTGTATAACATTGGGCCGAGTGCTATCTGATAAAACATCAGATGGCACTCAGGTGTCTTATACGCTTGTGTCAGCGAGCCCTAATGGAAAGACTAGAAGCTTGATATGAGGGCATATGGACTTCATAGAGTTCGTACCCACTGAGCATTCTCCTCTGTGATCAGTAACGTTGAGGCACTCTGTACAAGCAGCTCTTTTCTGGCAATCTTGATTGGTTTTGCATCTGAATAAACATCATGTATGTGTTTCTGACTAAGTCTTTCCCTGGCAAAGCTGTCATCTTGCAATTTTGCTTATGACATGAAGTTATGATCTGAGTCAGTTGCTTCCCATGGGAAAGGACCACAGATGTTCCTGGGGATAGTTTGTGCCATGGCTGCATTTTATTTTTCCCCAAATTGTTCAAAACTTGAATGGGTAATCCAGTCTGAGGCATTTATTATCTATCAATGTAATGATCACACCTCTCAAAAAAAAAATAATGGGAACACTAAAATCCCACATCCTAGATATCACTGAATGAAATATTCCAGTTGTAAATCTTTATTCATTACATAGTGGAATGTGTTGAGAACAATAAAATATAAAAATGATCAATGTAAATCTAAATTAATATCTCATGGAGGTCTGGATTTGGAATGATACTCAATATCAAAGTGGAAAATCAAATTACAGGCTGATCCAACTTCAGTGGAAATTTCTCAAGACAAGGAAGTGATGCTCAGTAGTGTGTGTGGCCTCCACGTGCCTGTATGACCTCCATACAATGCCTGGGCATGATCATGATGAGGCAACGGATGTTTTCCTGAGCGAACGCCTCCCAGCCCTGGATTAAAGCATCAATTAACTACTGGACAATTTGTAGGGCAAAGTGGCATTAGTGGACAGAACAAGACATAATGTCCCACATGTGCTCGATTGGATTCAGGTCTGGGGAATAGGCAAGTCAGTCCATAGCATCAGTGCCTTCATCATGCAGGAACTGCTGACACATTTCAGCCACACAAGGCCTGGCATTGTCATGCATCAGATGGAACCCAGGGCCCAATGCACCTGTATATGGTTTCACAATGGGTCTGAGGATCTCATCCTGGTACTTAACAGCAGTCAGGCTACGTCTTGCAAGCACTTGGAGGGCTGTGCGGCCCTCCAAAGAAATGCGTCCCCACACCATTACTGACCCACTGTCAAACCGGTCATGTTGGAGGATGTTGCAGGCAGCATAACATTCTCCACGGAGTCTCCAGACTCTGTCATGTCTGTTACATGTGCTCAGTGTGAACCTGCTCTCTTACTTGAAGAGCACAGGGCGCCAACATCAAAAATGCCAATCGCCCTGCACGGTGTTGGTCTGTAAGCACAACGCCCATTTGTGGACGTCGGACCCTCATACTGCCATTATGAAGTCTGTTTCTGACAGTCTGAGCAGACACATGGATGTTTGTGGCCTGCTGGAGGTAATTTTGCAGGGCTCTAGCACTGCTCTTCCTGTTCCTCCTTGCACAAAGGAGGAGGTAGCTGTCCTGCTCCTAAGTTGTTGCCCTCCTACTGCCCCCTCCACATCTCCTGGTGTACTGCCCTGTCTCCTGGTGTCTGCTCCATGCTCTGGACACTGTGCTGAGAGACACAACTACCCTTCTTGCAGCAGCTTGTATTGATGTGCAGTCATGAATGAGAAGCACTACCTGAGCAACTTCTGTGGGTAGCAGACACCGCCTCATGCTACTGCACAGTACCTCTAGGAGTGAGAGCAATGGCAAAATGAAAAAGTGACCAAAACAACAGCCAAAAAGGATGAGAACAGTGAAATGGTCTGTGGTCACCCCCTGCACAACCTCTCCTGTATAGAGGTTGTCTTGCTAATTGCCTATCATTTTTACCTGTTGTCTGTTCCATTTGCACAACAGCAGGAGAAATTGATTCACAATCAGTGTTGCTTCATAACTGGACAGGTTGATTTCACAGAAGTGTGATTGACTTGGAGTTACATTGTGGTGTTTGTGTTCCCTTTATTTTTTTGAGCAGTGTATGTTGGGAGGGTGCCAGAGCACTAGACCCTCAGCGGTCACTGTCCTCTTCTGTTTTTGTGTCGTGGGCTTTGAATGGAGGGGCAGAGCATATGCTTGAGTCGCACTCCATTAAAACTCCACCAACCGGCGTTACTGCACGTTGGGGTATTGTGGAGAGCTGTGGTAATCCCTTCAAACAGATCCTCACCGATCTAACAGTTATCACTTATAAAGTGGATAAATAGTAAATGCTTCACACTGGAAGTGTCACTGGCCAAAATGAGATCTATAGTCTCATTTTCATGGGAATAATAAGGTTTATGCCAGTGTATTGGTCTTACAATACTTATGTTTTTCCATGAGTATGAAAAAAAATTACAAAAAAGTTACTTGTTGCGATGTACGACTGATCATTTCTAATCATTTACACCAAGTACGCGACTTACAGCCATACAGGAATATAAGATTGTAAATGTCTGCATCATTTGAGGACGAAATAAGATGGAGTATGGCCACGTATGAAACCTTAGCGGCGTGTTCTCAGGGGCAATTCCACGCTTCAGATATATCTAAACATTCCATAAATTGCCTATCCGTCCCAATAGAGCGTATAGAAAATGCTTAGCATATATTTGCATGAATAAGTTATTTATTTCTCCATCATTTACTAATGTTGCAGTCAATTTGCTCAACTCTCACTTGTAACATATTAATTTTTGTGTCTTTTCTGTGATCACCGTACAGTCTGTCCACGTGAAGCCATCACCAGCTTCGTTTAGTGACTTTTGCTTCCGAAACATTTAGCTCATAACACGTTTCCAAAATGAACTCTTAATTATCTAACCGTTGTCTTTATTATCGAAGACTAAAGGTACCTTCACACGAAACGACATTATAACGATATCGCTAGCAATCCGTGACGTTGCAGCGTCCTCGCTAGCGATATCGTTTCGTTTGACACGCAGCAGCGATCAGGATCCTGCTGTGATGTCGCTGGTCGCTGAATAAAGTCCAGAACTTTATTTGGTCGTCCGATCGCTGTGTATCGTTGTGTTTGAAAGCAAAAGCAACGATACCAGCGATATTTTACACTGGTAACCAGGGTAAACATCGGGTTACTAAGCGCAGGGCCGCGCTTAGTTACCCGATGTTTACCCTGGTTACTAGCGTAAAATGTAAAAAAAACAAACAGCACATACTCACATTGCGTCCCCTGCAGTCTGCTTCCTCCTCTGACTCAGCGCCGCAAAGTGAAAGTGAAAGCAGCACAGCGGTGACGTCACCGCTCTGCTCTCACTGTACGGCGCTCAGTCAGTCAGGAAGTGGACGCAGGGGGACGTGAATGTAAGTATGTGCTGTTTGTTTTTTTTAGATTTTACGCTGGTAACCAGGGTAAACATCGGGTTACTAAGCGCGGCCCTGCGCTTAGTTACCCGATGTTTACCCTGGTTGATCGCTGGAGAGCGGTCTGTGTGACAGCTCTCCAGCGACCAAACAGCGACGCTGCAGCGATCGACATAGTTGTCGCTATCGCTGCAGCGTCGCTTCGTGTGAAGGTACCTTAAGAAACTAGCCTTCTAAATGGCTCAGATCTTTAATCACATTTGTTTAGATGTTTTATGAGTGTTTTGGACCATGGTTCATTTACTTCAGCTTATGATCCATCTACAGATTCACAGCAAATCGTCTTCATCAACGTTTTTGATTTTAGATCTGGCTATTAGGGGTATGGAAGTGTCTCTTTGTATAGTCTGTTACAACTAAACTTAAAGAGAACGAGTCATGAGGGTTTAGGCCAGCAAACTGCTATGGTAGCCAATGTGGCAATGTCAAAAATAATTTTCCAAAATGATCCTTAAGGAGTCATGGAGCAGTTGTTGTGAGGTCGTGTTGGGTCTGTCACCTAGTCCCACAGGCTGAGATGTATGATTGCAGTGTCATTTCAGCAGCAGCATGTGCTGTACCTAGATGAGGCTGAGGGCATTACTCGGCAAGCACTAGATGCTACCTAAGCTGGCTTGTGATGATGACCCCAGCCTGAGGCTGCCCAGTGTGACCATGCACACCTCCCTACAGGTAATCACAATACACATCACACTCCAAACTTCTGTTTCTGCATTTTATATGAAAATATACAAGGGCATTGTTGGCAAGCTATTGCCATACTGGATAGCAGGTTGTATTTATCATCTCTATCTCATATTTTAATTCATCTCCAACTCATGGCCACATAGTTGTCAAAATATAGTGGGAGTTATAGTTTCATACCAGTTGGTCTCCACATGTAGCATATAATCTTTAATCTTTTAACCCGTTCAAGTCGCGACCCTTTTTCGTTTTTGCGTTTTCGTTTTTCACTTCCCTCCTTCCCAGAGCCATAACTTTTTTATTTTTCCGTCAATATGGCCATGCGAGGCTTATTTTTTGCGGAACGAGTTTTACTTTTGAACGACACCATTGGTTTTACCATGTCTTTTACTAGAAAACGGGAAAAAAATTCCAAGTGCGGTGGAATTGCAAAAAAAGTGCAATCCCACACTTGTTTTTTGTTTGGCTTTTTTGCTAGGTTCACTAAATGCTAAAACTAACCTGCCATTGTGATTCTCCAGGTTATTGCGAGTTCATAGACACCTAACATGTCTAGGTTATTTTTTATCCAAGTGGTGAAAAACAATTCAAAACTTTGCTTTAAAAAAAAAAAAGTGCCATTTTCCGATACCCGAAGCGTCCCCATTTTTCGTGATCTAGGGTCGGGTGAGGGCGTATTTTTTGCATGCCGAGCTGACGTTTTTAATGATACCATTTCGGTGCAGATACGTTCTTTTGATCGCCCGTTATTGCATTTTAATGCAATGTCGCGGCAACCAAAAAAACGTAATTCTGGCGTTTCAGATTTTTTTGTCGCTACACTGTTTAGCGATCAGGTTAATGCTTTTTTTTATTGATAGATTGGGCGATTCTGAAAGCAGCGATACCAAATACATGTAGGTTTGGTTTTTTTAGTTGTTTTATTTAGGATGGGGCGAAAGGGGGGTGACTTAAACTTTTATGTTTTTTATATTTTTTTCATATTTTTAAAAGCATTTTTTTTTTACTTGTGCCATGCTTCAATAGCCTCCATGGGAGACTAGAAGCTGGCATAGCCTCATCGGCTCTGCTACATGGCAGCGATCATCAGATCGCTGCTATGTAGCTGAAATGCAGGTGTGCTATGAGCGCCGACCACAGGGGGGCGCTCACAGCAGGCCGGCATCAGTAACCATAGAGGTCTCAAGGACCTCTATGGTTACCATCCTGATGCATCGCTGACCCCCGATCATGTGACAGGGGTTGGCGATGCGCTCATTTCCGGCCGCCCGGCCGGAAGCGGTAGTTAAATGCCGCTGTCTGCATTTGACAGCGGCATTTAACAGGTTAATAGCGGCGGGTGAATACCAATTTCACCCGCGGCTATTGCGCGCACATGTCAGCTGTACAAAACAGCTGACATGTCGCGACTTTGATGTGGGCTCACCGCCGGAGCCCACATCAAAGGGGGAGACTCGACATGCGCCGTACTATTACTGCGCATGTCGTGAAAGGGTTAATATTAATATATTATAGCTCACGCCAATTATTTGCTGCAAACATTACAGCACTAAAAAACGTACCTTTTCTAAGTGCATTATTTTGTTCCACCCATACAAATACTGTATTTTTCGGGCTAGTATACGAACCAGACGATAAGATGCACCTAGATTTTAGAGGAGGAAAATTAAAAAAAAAAAAAAAAAAGAAAACTGAAGGAAATAATGTGGTCATGATGCACTGTTATGGAAGGGGGGGGTCTGTTGCTGACACTGCTATAAGGATTATATCCCCATCCTGGTATATATATATGCTCCATCATGGTGTATATGACCCTCCCCATCCTGGTATACATGGTCCCCTCATCCCCATCCTGGTTTACATGGTCCCCTCATCCCCATCCATACATAGCCCATCATCCCGATCCTGGTATACATGACCCCCATCCCATCCTGGTGAACATGAGCCCCAACCTGGTATACATGACCCCCATCCCATCCTGGTGAACATGGCCCCCAATCCCCAACCTGGTATACCCGGCCCCCATCCCAGTGCATCTTATAGTCTGAAAAATACAGTAGGTGAAAAACCCTGATGTGCAGGTATGAATCTGCTTCAGATCTGCAAGGAAAAAATAAGCAATATGTGCATGAGATTTCTGAAGTGTAATTCACTTTCCTGAGACACATAGTAAGGTTTTAATACTGGAGGTTAGGACCATCCCCACTGGGTACACCTTGACGCTGGCGAAATGGCTTTTACACTTTTTTTTAATCAAAAACAGTATGTGTGTAATTGAAAAAAAAATAATATTTACTATTATAAATATATATATTTACAGGTATCTAGATGTGTGTATATATAGATACTGGTGTATAGTGAAGAGTTTGGACTATTAAAGGGACTCTGTCACCTGAATTTGGAGGGAACAATTTTCAGCCATAGAGGCGGGGTTTTCGGGTGTTTGATTCACCCTTTCCTTACCCGCTGGCTGCATGCTGGCTGCAATATTGGATTGAAGTTCATTCTCTGTCCTCCATAGTACACGCCTGCGTAAGGCAAGATTGCCTTGTGCAGGCATGTACTATGGAGGACAGAGAATGAACTTCAATCCAATATTGCAGCCAGCATGCAGCCAGCGGGTAAGGAAAGGGTGAATCAAACACCCGAAAACCCCGCCCCTATGGCTGAAAATTGTTCCCTCCAAATTCAGGTGACAGAGTCCCTTTAATGCCTTGTATATTAATGTTTTCTTTGACAAATGCGCATAGGTGTTAATCTTATCATGGTCTTCCGCCATTGTTTATATAGGTCTTGGCATTTTTTTGCCTTTCAAAGTGTTTTTAATCAATTTGTCTATTGTTGCATGTGTTTTTGTCATTTGTATTGAATAAAATTCTGACTGTTATAAGGTGATCCCATAGCCTTTGCTTACTTTTGTCCTGTTTGTTTCTTTGCTTGTTACATCCCTCTTGATACTGACTCAGCTTTGTTTGGCCTTCCCTGCTGCCGGCTTGCTCCTTTGGCCAGCAGATACCGTATTTTTCGGACTATAAGACACACCCAGGTTTTAGAGGTGGAAAATGGGGAAAAAATTATTTGAAGCAAAAAAGGTGGTAAAATATTTAATAACATAAACATACTATTATATGTGTTGTTATTATATAAAATAGTATGCTATTATGTTGGAAGCTGCGGGTAGAAGATGGTGCTGCGGGACCAGTGGGGTGGCTGTAAAGTACTATATGAAGACGCTGGAGGGTGAGTATAAGAATTGGGGCACAGGGCTTATATTTAACCCCTTCCCGACATGCGCCGTACTAGTACTGCGCTGCCGCCACTGCATTACTGACAGCCGCAGTACTAGTACGGCGCCCCGATCACCGCGGTCTCACGCTGAGCGCCGCGGTGATCGGGTGCGGGTGTCAGCTGTATATGACAGCTGACACCCCGCAGCAATGCCCACGATCGGCGCTGTCGCCGATCGCGGGCATTTAACCCCTCTGATGCCGCTGTCAATAGTGACAGCGGCATAGAGGGGGATCGCGCAGGGACGGGGGCTCCCTGCGCTCTCCCACCGGAGCAGCGCGATGAGATCGCGCTGCTCCGGTGACCTGGAAGGAGTCCCCGGATCCAAGATGGCCGCGGGACTCCTTCCGGGTCATAAGATGACCCTGCTTGCCGGCGTCTGCTGAGAATCCTCATAGCAGGCGCCGGCAAGCCTATGGAACGTGCCTGTCACATCGGTGATCAGACCGAGTGCTATGCACACGGTCTGATCACCGATCTGTGATGTCCCCTCCTGGGACAAAGTAAAAAAGTAAAAAAAAAATTTTTCCACATGTGTAAAAAAAAAAAAAAAAAAAAATCCTAAATAAAGAAAAAAAAAAAATATATATTCCCATAAATACATTTCTTTATCTAAATAAAAAAAACACCACACAATAAAAGTACACATATTTAGTATCGCCGCGTCCGTAACAACCCCACCTATAAAACTATATCACTAGTTAACCCCTTCAGTGAACACCGTAAAAAAAAAAAAAAAAAAACGAGGCAAAAAACAACGCTTTATTCTCATACCGCCAAACAAAAAGTGGAATAACACGCGATCAAAAAGACGGATATAAATAACCATGGTACCGCTGAAAACGTCATCTTGTCCCGCAAAAAAAAAGCCGCCATGCAGCATCATCAGCAGAAAAATAAAAAAGTTATAGCTCTCAGAATAAAGCGATGCAAAAACAATTATTTTTTATATAAAATAGTTTTTATTGTGTAAAAGCGCCAAAACATAAAAAAATTATATAAATGAGTTATCGCTGTAATCGTACTGACCCGAAGAATAAAACTGCTTTATCCTTTTTACCAAACGCGGAACGGTATAAACGCACCCCCTAAAAGAATTTCAGGAATTGCTGGTTTTTGTTCATTCCGCCTCCCAAAAATCGGAATAAAAAGCGATCAAAAAATGTCATGTACCCAAAAATGGTACCAGCAAAAACGTCAACTCGTCCTGCAAAAAACAAGATCTCACATGACTCTGTGGACCAAAATATGGAAAAATTATAGCTCTCAAAATGTGGTGATGCAAAAACTATTGTTTGCAATAAAAAGCGTCTTTTAGTGTGTGACGGCTGCCAACCATAAAAATCCGCCCAAAAAACGCTATATAAGTAAATCAAATCCCCCTTCATCACCCCCCTTAGTTAGGAAAAATAATGAAATTTAAAAAAATATATTTATTTCCATTTTCCCGTTAGGCTACTTTCACACTAGCGTCGGTACGGGGCAGTCGCGCTGCGTCGGCCCGACATACCGACGCATACTGTGCAAGCGCCGCACAACGGGGGCAGCGGATGCTGTTTTTCCACGCATCCGCTGCCCCATTGTGAGGTGCGGGGAGGTGGGGGCGGAGTTCCAGCCGCGCATGCGCGGTCGGAAATGGTGGACCGTCAGCACAAAAAAAGTTACATGTAACGTTTTTTGCTGCCGGCGGTCCGCCACAACACGACGCAACCGTCGCACGACGCTTGCGACGTGTGTCAATACGTCGCTAATGTTAGTCTATGGGGAAAAAACGCATCCTGCAGATGACTTTGCAGGATGCGTTTTTTCGCCAAAACGACGCATTGCGACGTATGCAAAAAAACGCTAGTGTGAAAGTAGCGCTAGGGTTAGGACTAGGGTTAGGGTTGGGGTTAGGGTTTCAGTTAGAATTGGGGAGTTTTCACTGTTTAGGCACATCAGGGGCTCTCCAAACGCGACATGGCGTCCGATCTCAACGCGTTTGTTTGCGTTAAAAACGCATGCGTTTTTATAGAAAAAAAACAGAACACACACTGAAAAGTCACCCACCACCATCAAGGTGATAAAGGGATCCAAACCCTAACCCTACCCCTAAACTGATCCCTAACCGTTTAATGAACATTTTCTGACAGTCATAGTGCCACGTATTTCAGTGCCAAGTATTTCAGTGCCAAGTATTTCAGTGCCACGTATTTCAGTGCCACGTATTTCAGTGCCACGTATTTCAGTGCCACGATATTTCAGTGCCACGTATTTAAGTGCCACGGTATTTCAGTGAAATACGTGGCACTGAAATATCGTGGCATTTACGTGAAATACGTGGCACTTAAATATCGTGGCATGTACATGAAATACGTGGCACTTATATACGTGGCACTTATATACGTGGCACTTATATACGTGGCACTTATATACGTGGCACTTATATACGTGGCACTTATATACGTGGCACTTATATACGTGGCACTTATATACGTGGCCACTGAAATATCGTGGCACTTATATACGTATATACGTATATAAACGTATTTCAGTGCCACGTATTTCAGTGCCACGTATTTCAGGTTAGGGGTAGGGGTAGGGTTAGGGGTAGGGTTAGGGTTTTTTGGTTTTTTCTTGTTTTCTTGTGTTTTTCTATAAAAACGCATGCGTCTAAAAAAACGCATGCGTTTTACCGCGATTACATGCATTTTTTCACACATGCGTTTTTAAAAAAAACGCAAGTGTGAAACCAGCCTTACCCTTGGGAAAATAAAAACATGGGGGCTAAAATATAATTTTCGTGGAAAAAAATATATTTTTTATTTTCGCGGCTCTGCGTTATAAACTGTAGTGAAGCACTTGGGGGTTCAAAGTTCTCACAACACATCTAGATAAGTTCCGTGGGGGGTCTAGTTTCCAATATGGGGTCACTTGTGGGGGGTTTCTACTGTTTAGGTACATCAGGGGCTCTGCAAATGCAACATGACACCTGCAGACCAATCCATCTAAGTCTGCATTTCAAACGGCGCTCCTTCCCTTCCGAGCTCTGCCGTGCGCCCAAACAGTGGTTTATCCCCATATATGAAGTATCAGCGTACTCAGGACAAATTGGACAACAACTTTTGTTGTCCAATTTCTCCTGTTACCCTTGGGAAAATAAAAATGTGGGGGCTAAAATATAATTTTCGTGAAAAAAAAAATATTTTTTATTTTCATGGCTCTGCGTGATAAACTGTAGTGAAACACTTGTTGGTTCAAAGTTCTCACAACACATCTAGATAAGTTCCGTGGGGGGTCTAGTTTCCAATATGGGGTCACTTGTGGGGGGTTTCTACTGTTTAGGTACATCAGGGGCTCTGCAAATGCAACATGACACCTGCAGACCAATCCATCTAAGTCTGCATTTCAAACGGCGCTCCTTCCCTTCCGAGCTCTGCCGTGCGCCCAAACAGTGGTTTATCCCCATATATGAAGTATCAGCGTACTCAGGACAAATTGGACAACAACTTTTGTTGTCCAATTTCTCCTGTTACCCTTGGGAAAATAAAAATGTGGGGGCTAAAATATAATTTTCGTGGAAAAAAAAATATTTTTTATTTTCATGGCTCTGCGTGATAAACTGTAGTGAAACACTTGTTGGTTCAAAGTTCTCACAACACATCTAGATAAGTTCCGTGGGGGGTCTAGTTTCCAATATGGGGTCACTTGTGGGGGGTTTCTACTGTTTAGGTACATCAGGGGCTCTGCAAATGCAACATGACACCTGCAGACCAATCCATCTAAGTCTGCATTTCAAACGGCGCTCCTTCCCTTCCGAGCTCTGCCGTGCGCCCAAACAGTGGTTCCCCCCAATGTATGGGGTATCAGCGTACTCAGGACAAATTGGACAATAACTTTTGTGGTCCAATTTCTCCTGTTACCCTTGGGGGAAAAAAAATTGCGGGCTAAAACATCATTTTGTGGAAAGAAAAAATGATTTTTTGATTTTCACAGCGCTACATTCTAAACTTTAGTGAAACAACTGGGGGTTAAAAGTGCTCACCACACATCTAAATAAGTTCCTTAGGGGGTCTTCTTTCCAAAATGGTGTCACTTGTGGGGGTTTCCACTGTTTAGGCACGTCAGGGGCTCCTCCAAACACGACATGGGTTCCGATCTCAATTCCAGCCAATTTTGCATTGAAAAGTCAAATGGCGCTCCTTCCCTTCCGAGCTCTGCCATGTGCCCAAACAGTGGTTTATCCCCATATATGAAGTATCAGCGTACTCAGGACAAATTGCACAACAACTTTTGGGGTCCAATTTATCCTGCTACCCTTGGGAAAATAAAAAATGTGGGGCAAAAATATCATTTTTTGTGAAAATTAATATTAATTTTTTTTACGGCTCCACATTATAAACTTCTGTGAAGCACTTGGAAGTTCAAAGTGCTCACCACACATCTAGATTAGTTCCTTAGAGGGTCTACTTTCCAAAATGGTGTCACTTGTGGGGGTTTCCACTGTTTAGGCACGTCAGGGGCTCTCCAAACACGACATGGGTTCCGATCTCAATTCCAGCCAATTTTGCATTGAAAAGTCAAATGGCGCTCCTTCCCTTCCGAGCTCTGCCATGCGCCCAAACAGTGGTTTATCCCCATATATGAAGTATCAGCGTACTCAGGACAAATTGCACAACAACTTTTGGGGTCCAATTTAACCTGCTACCCTTGGGAAAATAAAAAATTTGGGGCAAAAAGATCATTTTTTGTGAAAATTAATATTAATTTTTTTTACGGCTCCACATTATAAACTTCTGTGAAGCACTTGGAGGTTCAAAGTGCTCACCACACATCTAGATTAGTTCCTTAGAGGGTCTACTTTCCAAAATGGTGTCACTTGTGGGGGTTTCCACTGTTTAGGCACGTCAGGGGCTCTCCAAACACGACATGGGTTCTGATCTCAATTCCAGCCAATTTTGCATTGAAAAGTCAAATGGCGCTCCTTCCCTTCCGAGCTCTGCCATGCACCCAAACAGTGGTTTATCCCCATATATGAAGTATCAGCGTACTCAGGACAAATTGCACAACAACTTTTGGGGTCCAATTTATCCTGCTACCCTTGGGAAAATAAAAAATTTGGGGCAAAAAGATCATTTTTTGTGAAAATTAATATTAATTTTTTTTACGGCTCCACATTATAAACTTCTGTGAAGCACTTGGAGGTTCAAAGTGCTCACCACACATCTAGATTAGTTCCTTAGAGGGTCTACTTTCCAAAATGGTGTCACTTGTGGGGGTTTCCACTGTTTAGGCACGTCAGGGGCTCTCCAAACACGACATGGGTTCCGATCTCAATTCCAGCCAATTTTGCATTGAAAAGTCAAATGGCGCTCCTTCCCTTCCGAGCTCTGCCATGTGCCCAATCAATGGTTTACCCCAACATGTGGGGTATCGGCGTACTCAGGACAAATTGTACAACAACTTTTTTGGTCCAATTTCTCCTGTTACCCTTGGTAAAATAAAACAAATTGGATCTGAAGTAAAAATTTTGTGAAAAAAAAGTTAAATGTTCAATTTTTTTTAAACATTCCAAAAATTCCTGTGAAGCACCTGAAGGGTTAATAAACTTTTTGAATGTGGTTTAGAGTACCTTGAGGGGTGTAGTTTTTAGAATGGTGTCACTTTTGGACATTTTCTGTCATATAGACCCCTCAAAGTCACTTCAAGTGTGAGGTGGTCCGTAAAAAAAATGGTTTTGCAAATTTTGTTGCAAAAATGAGAAATCGCTGGTCAACTTTTAACCCTTATAACTCCCTAACAAAAAAAAATTATGTTTCCAAAATTGTGCTGATGTAAAGCAGACATGTGGGAAATGTTGTTTATTAACTATATTATGTGATATAACTCTCTAATTTAAGGGCATAAAACCGAAAAATTTGAAAATTGCTAAATTTTCATAATTTTCGACAAATTTCTGTTTTTTTCACAAATAAATGCAAGTCATATCGAAGAAGTTTTACCACTATCATAAAGTACAATATGTCACGAGAAAACAATCTCAGAATCACCAGGATCCGTTGAAGCGTTTCAGAGTTATGACCTCATAAAGTGACAGTGGTCAGAATTGTAAAAATTGGCCGTGTCACTTAGGTGAAAACAGGCTTTGGGGTGAAGGGGTTAAAGCACCACTCCAGCACTGAAAAATAACACTGGAGTGCTGCTTTGAGATCCCATTGGGAGAACTAGAACTCCCAGCATGTCCTGCAGATGCTATGGCATGCTGGGAGTTATAGTTCACCACAGAAGTGGCAGAGGGCTTTATTGTGTGTTGTAGTGACTAACCTTTTAATTGTGGCAGCCTGCCAGCTGTGGTGAGGTAAAATGCTGGAGCATCCCATCCCATGACACCACAGAGTTCTCCCTCTTGTTGCCTCTCCACAGCACAGGAGTAAGCTTGCAGATTGTAGTGTGGTGTCTGCAGGACCTGTGATGACATCAGGAGAGGGAGGGCTCTGTGATGCCATGTGATGCTCCAGCCCGCCCACTCCTGACATCACACAGGTCTTTGTGCTGGAGCACTCAGCATCCAGCACAGCCCCGGCAGGCAGGTATGCAGCGATCTTGTCCCCTCTAGCCCCTGCTGCTGCCACCTCCTCCACCAGACACATATCTCCCCAGCAGCTGCAGGAATCCAGCGCTGGGGAAACCATGTGTGTCCCTGTGAAGGAGTATTCATTTGCTGCTCCTGGCTCACTGCTCAGCTGACAGGTGGGCGGGGAAGCAGCTAATGAATATTCACTGCACTTTAATGATCGGGACCATGCGGTTTCCCCAGCTGATTCCTGAAGCCCTGCAGGGACATTTTTCTGCCTCCTGCCTCCCAGTGCAATCTCACTCGCTGCTGCCCCCTCCCCACGTTACATCCCTACCATAAGACGCACCCACACTTTCCTCCCAAATTTGGAGGAAAAAAAAGTGCGTCTTATGGTCAGAAAAATACGGTACTCCATGGATGTAACCCAGGGGCCCCATAGTGAACCATGATCCCTGTATAGGGGTTACAGGGTTGAGGCTGAGTTTCCTGTGGGATCTGCTAGACAGAGTAGCTGAACCAAGTCTTGTGGGCGGCCAGCCTCTGACGTCCCTGTGAAGCCGCAATACAGATAAGCCCGGCGTCTCATAGCATCAAGTGTAAAGCCTGTTGGTAAAGCGTCCTCTGTGTTATACGCCGTGCCCCGTAGCTGGGTGCCAGCTATAAATTGCATTACTGGAAGATTTCTGTCTTTTGAACATGAAAGCTCATCTTTGTTATTTGACACCTATTATCCTGGTTAATTTAACCACTTAATGGTAAATTCCGGAGCTTGAAACTGTTTATGATAATTGTCCCGGTTCTCCTGAGACGCTATCATACCGGAAGGTTAGGAAATGATTATTGAAAACAGTCAAACATATATTTACTTCTGCAAGCTTCTTATTTTCCTCTCGTAGGTCTCCAGCGCTATTTGGAGGCTTGTACTGTGAATTAATACTTCTAAACAAGGCTGTAATTGGTATTGTTATGGAAACTGCATAAACACATCTACAAAATGTCATATTTATAAAGGCCAAATAATCTTCTGGTTCATTAGCGTATGCATTAATGAGGGCACCTAGCTGCTTTAGGAATATGCAGAAAATCGTGATGTGCTTGGCCTGCGATTAACATCATGCTAGTAACTGCGGAAGCTGTGGCCCCCATTCTAAAAGCATGTCTGTGCTGCAAACTCCCACCTAACCTGTCTTCAGACACCCTAGAAGTGCCCTTCTGACCTGTGTTTCCTTCCTACATTAAAGGGACCGTGCACAGTAACCTACAGACAGTGTCAGGTCGGCGCCGTTATACTGATTACAATGATACCTGGTGATGAAATCCGTCTTGTGGTTGTTGTGTCATCTTTATTCTCAGTTTTGAGTTAATGATATGTCCATTCTCGGGGCGGCCTGTGGGGTCTTCATGTGGTGCTCTGATTACATATGTATCTGTGTGGGCCGATCCCTCACTGGCCTGCCCCCTATTTTACATACTGTATATCTTATTGTTTGGAGACAATTTATTTTTTCTTCCTCTAGCAAAATGGCGCCAGCAGTGGCACCTGCACAGTAGCATCTATCACGTTCCAAACTATGCTACTGTGCAGGTGCCATTTTGAGCTAGAATTTTTTTATTTCTAAAGAAATTACCATAATATGAGTAAATAAAATAAAAATATGGATATTATGGATCCGATCATGCTACAGCGCAGGCGTCGCTGCCTACATGTGAATGTGATTTTTTTTAATTATTCCAAACAATAAGATATACAGTATGTAAAATAGGGGGCAGGTCAGTGAGGGATAAGTGACCTATCAGAAGCCATACAGATGATTATGTAATCAGAGCACCACATGCAGACCCCCCACAGGCCGCCCCAGGGCACGCACATATCATTAACTGCAAACTGCAAATACAGATTAAACAACAACAACCACAAGACGGATTCCATCACCAGGGGTATCATTGTAATCAGTATAACGGCACCGACCTGACACTGTCTGTAGGTTACTGTGCACAATCCTGCTGACAGGGTCCCTTGTTAGGTCAAAATGACTGTTCAAACCAAACACAGGCGCTCTGTGCTCCCTCAGCTAAAGTGATCAGTGCACCTTCCCAAATATTTATTTTTCTTTTCCACTCTCCTGTAAACCCGGAGTTGTCAAAAAATGGATGTAAAATAAGTTGGTGGGAAAGTGCACTGAGCTGATTGGCTAAGGGTGCACCGAGCATCTGCTCTTGGTTTGTGCAGTCATTTTGTGCTGGCACCCTTCCTTTAATAGCCAGTTGCCTGACCTCTTCCTCCTCCAGTAGGTAATTACAGCACACTTTTTTTTGTAGCCGTGGAACAATAATTTTATCATAAATGTACAGTATAACTCCAAGAAGTATCGCTTCTCCTTGCGGAGAGTGACATGTTAAGCATGTCGAGATGTGGAGACTTAAACCTGCAATGCTCCTCTAGGAAATATGCAAATTGTCTATTCAGAGAGGAAGAGAGCTAGAACGCTAGTGCCACATATTGGAAGGTAGCAATCCTACAAATCAATGTTGACCCTTTAGCGAGCCTTGTCACATGACTTAGGATAAAAGCCAAACCAGAATCTCGAATTGCAGACACTGTGTTTCGGGGTGCTGCCCCTCGTCAGTGCAAAGTGTAGATCTGGTTTGGCTGAGTGAGAGGCGACATTGACTGTTAGGATTGCTACTTCCTATAGGTGGCACTAGAGTTCTAGTCCTCTTCCTCTCTGAAGAGACAATTTGCAGTATATCTCCTTGACTAATGTTCTAAACCTCATTTCCTTTTTATTGTAACTGTACTCCATTACATAATACAACCTCACAGTGCTCTTAGATCCTCATGTTCAGAACAGTTTATAGACCTTTTACTTCAGCAATTGGTGCTACAGCCATTTCCTTAATAATTTACTAACAAATTGTTAATCTTGTCAGGCTGACATATTCCACATACTGTGGCGCTGCACCCTGAGTATGTTCACTGCATCTCCAGAGCTGCCAGCTCCTATCACAGCTCTCACTGCCCTGTTAGTGCATTAATCAGTGCCCATGCTGCTGGAATCACAGGACTTTGTTCATAGACATTACATGTGCATCTGCCTTCTATGGTAGAACACACACAATAAGAATGATTGCATACTGTATAATGACCGCACATGATGCTCCATACTGTATAATGACCGCACATGATGCTCCATACTGTATAATGACCGCACATGATGCTTCATACTGTATAATGACTGCACATGATGCTCCATACTGTATAATGACCGCACATGATGCTCCATATTGTATAATGACCGCACATGATGCTCCATACTGTATAATGGCTGCACATGATGCTCCATACTGTATAATGGCCACACAGTGCTCCATACTGTATAATGACCGCACATGATGCTCCATACTGTATACTGGCTGCACATGATGCTTCATATTGTATAATGACTGCACATGATGCTCCATACTGTATACTGGCTGCACATGATGCTCCATATTGTATAATGACTGCACATGATGCTCCATACTGTATAATGGCTGCACATGATGCTCCATACTGTATACTGGCTGCACATGATGCTCCATACTGTATAATGGCCACACATGATGCTCCATACTGTATAATGACCGCACATGATGCTTCATACTGTATAATGACTGCACATGATGCTCCATACTGTATACTGGCTGCACATGATGCTCCATATTGTATAATGACTGCACATGATGCTCCATACTGTATAATGGCTGCACATGATGCTCCATACTGTATACTGGCTGCACATGATGCTCCATACTGTATACTGGCTGCACATGATGCTCCATACTGTATAATGACCACAGTTCTCCATACTGTATAATGACATACAGGCACGCAGCTCACACACACACACGCAGCTCACACACACGGCTCACACACACGGCTCACACACACACGCAGCACACACACAGCTCACACGCACGCAGCTCACACACATGCAGCATCACACACACACGCAGTATCACAAACGCAGCTCACAAACACATGCAGCTTTGACACAAATGCATCACACACGCAGCCATCACACACACACGTAGCCATCACACACACACAGCCATCACACACGCACACGCAGCCATCACACACACACGCAGCCATCACACACACGCAGCCATCACACACACGCAGCCATCACACACACACCTAGCCATCACACACACACAGCCATCACACACACCCAGCCATCACACACACACGCACAGCCAACACACACACACAGCCAACACACACGCAGCCATCACACACAGCCATCACATACACATCAGATACCTCATACACACATGACACACATGCAGCATCTCACACACACATGCAGCAACTCACACACACACATGCAGCATCACACACACACACACACACATGCAGCATCACACACACACACACTCTCTCCTCTGTGGTGCAGGGGCGGCTGATCTGTCCATGTGCCGCTCTTCAGTTTCTGCTGCTCACAGCTCTGCACTGTCCCGGCACCTCCCCCGTCTCTCCTTCTCTGCCGGGATACCAGATAAGAGCAGGAGACGCCGGAGCTTCGTGCACGCACAGGCCGGTATGCTGAGTCGCTGTCGCTGACCTTTCATCTTGATTGCTGGCTTGCTGCTGGCTCCCTCAGCGTGGCAGCGCCGCACAGGGGGTTGTCTTTCGGGAGGAGACCCAGCTTTTATTTAAAAAAAAAAAAAAAAAACAGCCACAAACCTAAGTTACTCAGGTGCCGCCCCCTGCATTGTCCCCGCCCTAGGCACGTAGTGCGGGACAACTAATGTCCCTCCCGGGATCCCAGGGCTGACTGTCAAAATCAGGACAGTCCCGCGGGATCCGGGACGGTTGGGAGGTATGTGATTGTAATATCTCACCCACTGTCACTCTCTTTTACTCTCGCTCTTGCACGCTCTCGCACTCTGTCCCACTCTCCCACACTCTCTCTCTCTCTTGCACTGTCTCTTGCACTCTCACTCTCTCACTATCTCGCTCTCACTCTCTCTCTCTTTCTCACTCTCTCTCTTTCTCACTCTCTCTCTTTCTCACTCTCTCTTTCTCACTCTCTCTCTTTCTCACTCTCTTTCTCTCACTCTCTCTTTCTCTCACTCTCTCTCTTTCTCTCACTCTCTCTCTTTCTCTCACTCTCTCTCTTTCTCTCACTCTCTCTTTCTCACTCTCTCTTTCTCACTCTCTCTTTCTCACTCTCTCACACTTTCTCACTCTTTCTCACTCTTTCTCACACTCTTTCTCACACTCTTTCTCACTCTCTTTCTCACTCTCTTTCTCACTCTTTCTCACTCTTTCTCACTCTCTTTCTCACTCTTTCGCTCTCTCTCTATCGCACTCTCTCTTTCACACTCTCTTTCGCACTCTCTCTTTCGCACTCTCTCTTTCGCACTCTCTCTTTCGCACTCTCTCTTTCGCACTCTCTCTTTCGCACTCTCTCTTTCGCACTCTCTCTTTCGCACTCTCTCTCGCTCTCACTCTATCTTTCTCTCTCTCTCTTTCTCTCTCACTCTTTCTCACTCTCTCACTCACTCACTCTCACTCTCTCACTCTCTTTCTCACTCTCGCGCACTCTCTCGCACTTTCTCTATCGCACTCTCACTTTCACTCTGTATCTCTCACTCTATATCTCACTCTCTCTCGCTATCTTTCTCACTCTCTCACTCTCTCTCACACTTTCTTACTCTATCTCTTTCTCACTCAGACTCTCTCAGACTCTCTACAAAAAAACAAAGAGACAGCGCCACAATGGATGGTGAAAAAATAGGAGCTTACATTTATTCTGCCTCCTGTAGCGACGTTTCGGTCAACAGACCTTTATCAAGCACAGTATACAGCGTTCTAACCACCATTATATACACATAACCCCACCCACTAATTAGCCTAGCACCAATAGGGTGTCAATACAAAGGTGAAAAAAAACATTATAACCTTAACACACATACAAAAATATTAAAGACAGTCCCATAGGGTCATTACCACAAAGGCCCTTCATAAACTAGGCAGTTAAATAGCTCTGATCGCTCTTATGAGTAAATCAAATCATTTTAGAGCTACTATCCCTTAAAATGTAAACAAAGCGATACCACCAATCAATAGACGGCATTATAGTCCCCATGGCGATAACCACCCCCACAGGTATGTCCTTTTAGTGCACAAACCAATCATGGTAATAGCTACACCCCAACCCACAGCACACACCAGTGTGAATGTCCACTCGCAATGTGCAGACCCTATCAATCAAACACTGATAGGCAAGATCGATGTAGCTGTGAATCATATGTTCCTCCATGTACGTAGTTGAATCAATCCTCTGGTGAACACACAGCTGGCCAAACTGCGCACGTTCAAGGCAACTCCGTCTTGCGCTTCTCTGGTGAAGGTATTGTGCATGTCATCCGAAGTCCGTCTCAGTCAGCGGTGTCTAAGTACCAAAAGGCACTCGCTGTGTATGTCCCAATCCAAAGGCTCCCTCTGGTCTACCAAACCGCGCACACTTCCCGGAGTTATACCAGCGAACCCATTTTATTCACATCACTTTTTCAGCGGTGCAGCTACAGGACCGAGAATGTGCTCAGGGTACATAAATTAAAAATATTATACATATGAAAAAGGGGAGAACCATATATGCTGTCATAAATGTGGATCAATTGTCAAAACACCCTACATATCCATATACAATTATACTACGTGTAATTTGTGTAATCAGTTCGTTCCACACAATAAATGTAAATACAACATCAGACCCAACTGGAGCATAACAGAGTAAATAATGAATGATCAATAGGTCGAAAAGAGTCTCAAAGAGACAGACTGACCACTTACCCGTCTCCCTTAAGGTACCGTCACACTCAGCGACGCTGCAGCGATATAGACAACGAGCCGATCGCTGCAGCGTCGCTGTTTAGGTCACTGGGGAGCTGTCACACAGACAGCTCTCTCCAGCGACCAACGATCAGGGGAACGACTTCGGCATCGTTGAAACTGTCTTCAACGATGCCGAAGTCCCCCTGCAGCACCCGGGTAACCAGGGTAAACATTGGGTTACTAAGTGCAGGGCCGCGCTTAGTAACCCGATATTTACCCTGGCTACCAATGTAAAAGTAAAAAAAAAAAACACTACATACTCACCTTCTGATGTCTGTCACGTCCCCCGGCATCCACGCTGCTGCTCAGAGCTCCCTTCACTGAATGTGTCAGGGCCGGCAGAGCACAGCGGTGACGTCACCGCTGTGCTCGGCTTTACGGCCGGCACTGACACATTCAGTGCAGGAAGCTCTGAGCAGCAGCGCTGACGCCGGGGGACGTGACAGACATCAGAAGGTGAGTATGTACTGTTTTTTTTTTTACTTTTACAATGGTAACCAGGGTAAATATTGGGTTACTAAGCGCGGCCCTGCGCTTAGTAACCCGATATTTACCCTGGTTACCATTGTAAAACATTGCTGGCATCGTTGTTTTTGCTGTCAAACACGACGATACACACCGACCTAACGACGAAATAAGGTGCTGGCCTTCTAGCTCCGACCAACGATATCACAGCGGGATCCAGATCGCTGCTGCGTGTCAAACACAACGATATCGCTATCCAGGACGCTGCAACGTCACAGATCGTTGTGGTTCTCGTTGGAAAGTTGTTCAGTGTGAAGGTACCTTTACTGTTATCTGCCCAGCCTCAAGCTGCTTAGCATTCACAATCCGACACGGGCATAAGCATACTACAAATTCGACGTTCCAGTTGGGTCTGCTGCAAACAACACTCCACGACAAAAGGCAATCATCACAGAATAAATACAGTAACATATTTTGTAGGTATATACATATATTAATGCTGTCATAAATGTGGATCAATTATCGAAACAACTTATATATCCATATACATCTATACTACGTATAATCTGTGTAATCATTATGTTCAGCACAATAAATGCATGCACATGCAAAAAATGCATATGCATGCAAAAAAACAAACATGTGCAACATCAGACACAACCGGAGCATAACAAAATAAATAATAAATATTATGAATAATCAATAGGTCAAAAGAAAAAAAGTCATAAAGAAACATAAACTAATCATATACCCGTCTCCCATACTGATACCTGCCCAGCCACAAGCTGCATAGCTTTTGTAATCCGACACGGGCATGAGCATTCTACAAGTTAGATGTTCCCGTTGGGTCTGCTGTAAACAACAAAACCACAAAAGACAATTAGTCACAGAATAGAAATAATAACAGATTTGTAGGTATATAGAAATAACATCAGCTAAGGGGCACTTCCCACCTAGGTTACAGAGGGCAAAAGAAATTCTCATATGGGACAAGGTAAGTATATAATAGAAAGTTAAAAACAATACACAGATGAAGAGCTACATTAGAATCATAGATTACTAGAGGAAACAATTCTGCTGATATTCAATATTCATCCCCACATAAAGGGTATCAAGTTCAAAAATCCATTTCAGTTCCTTCTTCAAAAGGGAGATACGATCACCCCAGTCCCCCCCCCCCCCCCCCCCCCCCCCGGCTCAAGGTCGGTACTTCATCTATTACTCTAAATCTCAACTGATTTATTGCATGACCCATATTTAGAAAATGTATAGGCACAGGGAGTTCAGTCAGTCCAGTCCTAATGGGAGTCTTATGTTTACTGAGTCTCACTTTAATCTCCATTGTGGTCTCTCCCACATAGAAGAGACCACAAGGGCAGCTCAGGACATAGTCTACGAAACTACTCGTGCACGTAAACCTCCTACGTATCTCATAATTCTTCCCCGTACGTGGATGACAGAAAGAGGAACCCTTAATCATGTTATTACAACAAGCACATCCCAAGCAAGGGAAATTACCCAAACTTGGGCGGCTAAAGGTAGTTTGCAAATCTTTTTTCATACTTTCTATATCCGATACTACCAATTGGTCTTTCAGATTCCTATTTCGTCTATAGGAGAACAATGGAGGCTGTTGAAATTCCACAATATCAGTATGACCCCTACCCAAGAGCGGCCAATGTCTACGTATAATATTAGAGACTTGTTTACTCATTCCATTATAAGTGGTAACAAACGGTATCCTTTTCTGGGATTGCACAGCCATCTTTGGGACCAAGAGTTCATCCCGACTTTTGTTCAAGGCACGTTCTCTAAATTTATCAATTTCAACCCTTGGGTATCCCCTACAAAGAAACTTTTTGCACATTTCATCAAGTCTCTTATCAATATGTGTCTCACACGAAACAATTCTTCTCACTCTTAATAGCTGACTCCATGGTAGGGATTCCACCATCCGGATGTTCACTAGAAAAGTGTATGATGTTATTTCTATCCGTACCCTTCACAAATAGATCCGTGTGCAACTTCCCCCCACTCTTATACACACATGTATCCAAAAACTGCATTCTTATTTGAGAACAGTCCATAGTGAACCCAAGTTCTGGGTAAATGTTCAGATATTGAAAAAACAATTCCAATTCATCCCTATCACCATCCCACACCAGGAAGATGTCATCGATGTAACGCCGCCAGCCCCTAACACGGCCCCAAAACCTAGAACTGTACACATGTTTGCCCTCCAGGACAGCCATATAGATGTTTGCGTACGTAGGGGCCACATTGGACCCCATGGCTGTCCCACGATGCTGCAGATAGTAACCGTCACCTTAAAGGAAAAAAATTCCTTTCCAGGACAAACTTCAACAGCGTCAGTGTGAACCGTGCACTGTCTGGGGCCATGTCGGAGCCGGCCAGCGTCACCTCGACACCAGACAACCCCCTGGTGTGTTCAATGGATGTGTATAGGGATGTTACGTCAAATGAAACCAACCATGTGGAGTCAGTCACCTGTAAATCCGTAAGAGACCCAATAAAGTCACTCGAGTGTCCCTTGTATAGGAAGGGGCCAAAATCGCAATTCTCCTCAGTACGCGATCCAAGAAAATTGAAACCTTATTACACAAAGACCCCCTGCCTGACACAATCGGTCGACCAGGGGGTCTACGAAGATCCTTGTGGATCTTCGGTAAAGTGTACAGTATTGGTACCACCGGATATTCAACCTTCAAATACTTAGCCAATTTGGAATCAATAAGACCCCCAAAGAGAGCCCCATCAATGATCTCTTCTAGCTCCCGCTTAAATCTCTGAGTGGGATTCATCTGTAATTTTTCATATACATTGGGGTCCGAAAGTTGTGAATAAATTTCACCGATGTATTGTGAAGTATCCATCACTACCAAAGCCCCGCCTTTGTCGGCTGGCTTGATGGTGATGGATTTATTAGATTTAAGGACCCCAATCTCCTTACGCTCAGCATAACTCAAATTGGGACGACCACAACCTCCCCTTTTCCGTCTCAATTTAGCCATGTCTCTCAGACTCTCTATCTCACTCTCTCGCACTCTCTCTCTCTCGCACTTTCTCTCTCGCACTCTCTCTCGCACTTTCACTCTGTATCTCTCACTCTATATCTCACTCTCTCACTATCTTTCTCACTCTCGCACTCTCTCTCACACTCTCTCTTTCTCACTCTCTCACACTTATCTCTCAGACTCTCTCAGACTCTTATCTAACTCTCTCTATCTCACTCTCTCTCTATCTCTCTCTATCTCTTTCTCACTCTCTCACTCTATCTCACTACATACAATACAGTGCTGACGTTTTTGTGGCCAGTTAGGTGGCATTACTTTGAGAAGCAGCTCACTTCACACATTAGAATGCCGCTCAGACTTTTCCGCACCTTTTATGCACATTATTTTTTTGCATAACTGTCAAATATTTTGGAGTCCTAACTCCTGTGTGTTCTCTTTTCTGGCTTTTTCTGATGCACCTTGTGAACCTCCTGTTTGGGTGTGATCTGCATAAATCTCTGAAGATATTGATACTAAGCCACTGCTACCAACATTCTCAGCAATGCCTAATCTAACCCATGAACTCTAAAAATAAATCTTTTTAGATAGTTCCTGAGTAATGCAGCGGATGGAAGAAGCTTTCTCCCTTAAACCAATAACCAACCTTTTCTTGTGTCTGCTATAACAAGTCTCAGTATTTTAATAATTTATATAATTTTTCATCATATGCAGCTGGTGAAATAAGTTATTGAACACATTATCAATTTTCTAAGTAAATATGTTTATGGAGGTGCTATTCACATGACATTCTCACCAGATGTCGCTAACAACCCATCCAATCCACACAGGCAAAGCAATCAGACCATAGATGTCCATGAATTATCTACTGTATAATTGTCTAAGGGTCACTTCTGTCTTTCTGTCTGTCTGTCACGGAAATCCCAGGCACAGTCCGGCAGCGAAATGGCTGCTCCCTACTCCCCTGCTGTCAGTGCCCCCTCCATACTCCCCCCCCCCCCCTCCCAGTCAGCGCCCGCTGCCCACATAGCGTTGTAGCAGTCCGTTAAACCGACTGTGTTACACCGCGGCATAACGCGGTGTAACGCACTCTGTTAACGCTGCTATTAACCCTATGTGACTAACTTTTTACTATTTTTACTATGCAGAATCAATAGTAAAAAGATCTAATATTAAAAAATAATTAAAAAAAATAAAAAATCGTGCTATTCTTACCTTACGGCGCCTTTCCTGTTCCTCGCGACGCTCCGGGCCATGCATTGCAGTCTCGCGAGATGATGACGTAGCGCTCTTGCGAGACTGCTATGTCATCATCTCGCGAGACCACAATGCATTCTTGGGACCGGAGCGTCACGAGGAGCATCACTAAACACCTCGCCTGGCGGGGACCGCCGGGGGTGAGTATATAACTATTTTTTATTTACATTTTTTTTTTTTAACGGGAATATGGTGCCCACACTGCTATATAGTACTTGGGATGTGTTATATACTGCGTGGCTGCTATATACTACGTCGGCAGTGTTATATACTACGTGGACAGTGTTAAATACTACGTGGGCTGTGCTATATATTACATGGGCAGTGTTATATTCTACGTGGGCTGTGCTATATACTGCGTGGGCTGTGCTATTTACTGCGTGGGCTGTGTTATATACTACTTGGGCTGTGTTATATACTACTTGGGCTGTGCTATATATTACATGGGCAGTGTTATATACTACGTGGGCAGTGTTATGTACTGCGTGGGCTGTGTTATATACTACTTGGGCTGTGTTATATACTACGTGGGCTGTGTTATATACTACGTGGGCAGTGTTACATACTACGTTGGCTGTGTTAAATACTACGTGAGCAGTGTTATACAGTACGTGGGCAGTGTTATACAGTATGTGGGCAGTGTTATATACTGCATGGGCTGTGTTATATACTACATGGGCTGTGTTATATATTACATTGGCTGTGCTATATATTACGTGGGCTGTGTTATGTACTACACGGCTATGCTATATACTACTTGGGCAGTGTTATATACTAAGTGGCTGCTATATACTAAGTGGCTGCTATATACTAAGTGGCTGCTATATACTAAGTGGCTGCTATATACTAAGTGGCTGCTATATACTAAGTGGCTGCTATATACTAAGTGGCTGCTATATACTAAGTGGCTGCTATATACTAAGTGGCTGCTATATACTAAGTGGCTGCTATATACTAAGTGGCTGCTATATACTAAGTGGCTGCTATATACTAAGTGGCTGCTATATACTAAGTGGCTGCTATATACTAAGTGGCTGCTATATACTAAGTGGCTGCGCTATATACTAAGTGGCTATGCTATATACTAAGTGGCTATGCTATATACTAAGTGGCTATGCTATATACTAAGTGGCTATGCTATATACTAAGTGGCTATGCTATATACTAAGTGGCTATGCTATATACTAAGTGGCTATGCTATATACTAAGTGGCTATGCTATATACTAAGTGGCTATGCTATATACTAAGTGGCTATGCTATATACTAAGTGGCTATGCTATATACTAAGTGGCTATGCTATATACTAAGTGGCTATGCTATATACTAAGTGGCTATGCTATATACTAAGTGGCTATGCTATATACTAAGTGGCTATGCTATATACTAAGTGGCTATGCTATATACTAAGTGGCTATGCTATATACTAAGTGGCTATGCTATATACTACGTGGCTGTGCTATATACTACGTGGCTGTGCTATATATTATGTGGGCTGTGTTATATACTACGTGGCTGCCATATACTACGTGGCTCCTATTTACTATGTGGCTGTGGTATATACTATGTGGCTGCTATATACATATACATATACATACATACATACATACATACATATTCTAGAATACCCGATGCGTGAGAATCGGGCCACCATCTAGTGTGTAATAGTAAGATATGACACAGGGAAAAAGTATTGAACATGCTTATTAAAATTTAATACTTTGTACAAAAGCCTTTATTGGTGATGAGCGCTTCAAGATGCTTCCTGTATGGAGAAACTAGTTGCATGCATTGCTCACGTGTGATTTTGGCCTATTCTTCCACACAAACACTCATCAAATCCTGAATGTTCCATGTGCTTCTTCTATGAACTTTGAGCTTTAGTTCCTTCCATAAATTTTCTATTGGATTCTGGTCAAGTGATTGGCTCATCCATTCTAGCAGCTTTTTTTTCTTTCTCTGAAACCAATGGACAGCTTCCTTGCCTATGTGTTTGGGATCATTGTCTTGCTGAAATGTCCTCCTTCATTTCATTCTCATCATCCTGGTAGGTGGCAGCAGATTTTCATCAAGAATGTCTCAGTACAGTTGTCAATTCATCCTTCCTTCAATCATATGAAGTTTGCCAGTGTCATATGCCTCACACTATGATGTCCTTACTCCCCCAACTTCATTCTTGGTATGGTGTTTCATCATGGTGTGAATTATGGCATCCATAGAGTAAAATATTGGTCCCATCTGACCACACTATGTTCTCATAGTGTTTCACAGACTTGTCTAAATGTTCTTGAGCAAACTTGAAACATGCTTTAACATGCTTTTTGTTCAGCGATGGAGTCTTGCATGGTGAGCGTGCATACAGGCCATGGAGGTTGAGTGCATTATTTATTTTCTTTTAAACAATTGTATCCGCTGGTTCCAGGTCTCTCTGAAGCTTTCCACAGGTGGTCATTGGCTCTTGGACAACTCTTCTGATAATTGTTTTCACTCTTCTGTTTGGAATATTGTGGGGAGCACCTGGTCATGGTGAAATGATGTTCTTTCCACATCGTAGTTTAAAAATTCCTCCATTGATGCCATTATTTTGCAACAATAAGGTTGCAAAAGTATTGAGGCAGCTCTCACATCATAACATGTTTCTTGTGTGGCACCTTGGTAATGAGACACCTTTTTACAGGCCATCAGTTGAACCAGCTGACATTATATTTTCACTAAGTGGCAGGATTGCTTTCTAATTTCTGATAAATTTCAGCTGGTGTCATGGCTTTTTGCATCTCTTTCTTCATGTGTTCAATACTTTTTCCCTGTGTCATTTCTCATTATTTCACACAACTTAATTTATGTCTATTTATGGTTTGATTTCTTTGCCTGTGTGGATTGGATGGGTTGTTACCAATATGTGGTGATAATTTCATGTCATTAGCACCTTTAGAAATATATTTACTTAGAAAATTGGTGACGTGTTCAATACTTATTTCATCCACTGTACTATGTTGACGTTTATGTATAGATGGTTTTTGTTTTTCATCTTTTTACTGGAATAGCTGGCTTTTGTAGACAACGAAACCTGAAGCAAGCTTTTATTTTGACCTAAGCTATTTTAATTAGTTGACACTATTTCCTATAAGTATGTAATTTAACCTGACGGTTCTGGGTTCCCTTAACATGCTAATATAATTGACTTTACCTTTCTAAACCTATACAAGGTGATAATCTCTACTGAGATACTAAACAGTGATTTGCCAAAAGTAATTATACTGAAGGTGAGTTGTCAAAATTCACCTTCCTGCTTAATGGCCCTGCGCCAAATTCAGTAACATATATGTTTGCCAAATTGTGTTGTCGTGTGCATAGTAAATGCAGCTGACACAGGTTAAATCCCCAAGCCTTGTGGCCATAGATGTGTGAAAGAACTCATTGTGGAATTCGAGGTACTTGACATGACTTAACCGCCTCAGAATATGGAGGACAGTGATACATCTTGTTCAGTGAGCAGCGAATCATAGGTGTCGACAGTCTTAAATAAAAAAAGTCATAGCCCTCTGATGAGGTTCCCAATGTGTCACAGTTGTGTTTGTGAAATGTGCCGTGCTTTTTTGTGGCACAGGATTGCTTTGCTATTAATTTTCAAAGCTGATTTCTCTCTCTTAGGGACAAGTTAACTGGGCTCCCAAATACACAAGTATGGGGAGAATTGAAAAGGAATCCCACTGAAACGCTTTGTTTTCTTGGGACCTCTTCAGAAAGATTACCATTTGTTTTTTTTTTCTTCCTCTATTCCCGATATCGTAAAGATCTATGCATAGGTGTTCAGTGATTGCATCGATATTGGCTGATCATTCCTCCCATCTGTCCAAAACTGTTTTTAGATAGAGGTGGATCCTATGTACCCTTTAAATATGTATGTCTAAGTTCAGGAGAGGTAAGTCTCCTTGTGTAAGTACCAATCTAAATAGGTCGCCTTGTTGCTGGCAGATGGGCTCACACAAAATGTGTGCTAAGTAACTCAAATTTACAATTATTTATTTATACATATTTGTGGTCATAGAGTCAGAATTCACATTTTCAACATTCACCTATACCTTAGCGCAGTCAGTGCTTTGTATGCCAGTGCCTTACCGCTATGGCACGGATTCCATAAATAGGGACAGTAAGGCCATGTTCACACGTTGCGGTTTTTACCGCAGAACCACAGCGATTTTGCCGCTGCAGTTTCCATTGTGTTTACATTTACATGTAAACCTATGTAAACCGCAAACCGCTGTGCACATGCTGCAGAAAAAAACGCGCAGAAACGCAGCGGTTTATATTCCGCAGCATGTCACTTCTTTCTGCGGAACTGCAGCGGTTCTGCATCCATAGACCTCCATTGTGAGGGTCAAACCCGCAGTAAAACCCGCAGATGAAAAAATATCTGTGGGTTTTCTGCAGTTTTGGGTGTAGAAACCGCTGCAGCAGGAAGTGCGGGGAAGCGGGATGAAGTGCGTGGGCGGAAGTGCGTGGGCGGAGTGTGACCGTCAGCATGGAGGCATGTATGTGAATGTGTGTGTGTATGTATGTGAAGTCTGTGTGTGTGCGTCTGTCTGTGTGTGTGTGTGTCCCCATGCGAAGATAGTGCCACCCAATTGTGCTAAGTCGCCGTATGGGACTACTACTCCCATCCGATATTAGGATGGGAGAGTTGTCCCTGTGTCCGGCGACTTAGCACAATTGTCAGTAAAACACAAAACACCTACACATACAATACACATATACAATACACGTAACATACACTCACCGGCCACTTTATTAGGTACACCTGTCCAACTTCTTGTTAACACTTAATTTCTAATCAGCCAATCACATGGCGGCAACTCAGTGCATTTAGGCATGTAGACATGGTCAAGACAATCTCCTGCAGTTCAAACTGAGCATCAGTATGGGGAAGAAAGGTGATTTGAGTGCCTTTGAACGTGGCATGGTTGTTGGTGCCAGAAGGGCTGGTCTGAGTATTTCAGAAACTGCTGATCTACTGGGATTTTCACGCACAACCATCTCTAGGGTTTACAGAGAATGGTCCGAAAAAGAAAAAAAATCCAGTGAGCGGCAGTTCTGTGGGCGGAAATGCCTTGTTGATGCCAGAGGTCAGAGGAGAATGGGCAGACTGGTTCGAGCTGATAGAAAGGCAACAGTGACTCCAATCGCCACCCGTTACAACCAAGGTAGGCCTAAGAGCATCTCTGAACGCACAGTGCGTCGAACTTTGAGGCAGATGGGCTACAGCAGCAGAAGACCACACCGGGTACCACTCCTTTCAGCTAAGAACAGGAAACTGAGGCTACAATTTGTACAAGCTCATCGAAATTGGACAGTAGAAGATTGGAAAAACGTTGCTTGGTCTGATGAGTCTCGATTTCTGCTGCGACATTCGGATGGTAGGGTCAGAATTTGGCGTAAACAACATGAAAGCATGGATCCATCCTGCCTTGTATGGAGCATCTTTGGGATGTGCAGCCGACAAATCTGCGGCAACTGTGTGATGCCATCATGTCAATATGGACCAAAATCTCTGAGGAATGTTTCCAGCACCTTGTTGAATCTATGCCACGAAGAATTGAGGCAGTTCTGAAGGCAAAAGGGGGTCCAACCCGTTACTAGCATGGTGTACCTAATAAAGTGGCCGGTGAGTGTACATGACAGACATTACATACACCATATAACATAGAGTATATACTCACCATACAGCACAGTGGTACACGAAGCCCTCGGTCCCCTAGGGAAAAAGTCCCCAAAAAATAAACCAAATCCATACTCCCTGTCCGCAGAATCCAATACCGAGTGTCCCACGCCGATCGCTTGCTCTCCGGCGATACACTGCCAGGAGCGAAGCTCCTAGCAGTGTATCGCGTCCTTTACCGGAGTTCAGCGGCTCCGGCGTCTCTATTTACGGCATTAGAGCTGCGTGTGAACTTTCCCACGCAGCACTGCCGTAAAGAGATAGTACCGGGGTCAATGAACGCCGGTAAACTCTCGCGCATGCGCAGTTACACACCGACAGGAGCCGGAGCTCCTGTCAGTGTGTTGCTGCAGCCGTGGAGAGCAGACACATCTCCGGATGTGTCTGTTCTCCATGGCAGATCGTCGTGGGCCCCTCGTTGGATTTCTGCGGACAGGGCCAGGGAGTATGAATTTGGTTTGTTTTTTTATTTCTTTTGCAGGTCGAGGGTCGTCAGATGGATTGAGCGTATCATAAAGGGTTTGTCAAAAAGTGGGTGTCTTTATTTCTTTAAAATATTTTTTTCTAGTTTCTGTGTATTTTTTAACCCTTTAATAGGATTAATAATGGATAGGCGTCTTATTGACGCCTCTCCATTATTAACCGGGCTTAATGCCACCTTACAATAGCAAGGTGACATTAACTCCTTATTACCCCATATCCCACCGCTACACATGAGTGGGAAGAGAGGGGCTAAGTGCCGGAATTGGCACATCTTTTAGATGCGCCTTTTCTGGGGCGGCTGCGGGCTTCTATTTGTAGCCGGGGGGGGGGCAAATATCCATGGCCCCTTTCCTAGGCTATGAATATAAGCCCACAGCTGTCTGCATAGCCTTTCTGGCCTAAAAATATAGGGGGACCCCAACACTTTTTTGGGGGGGCTCTCCCTATATTTGAGAGCCAGAAAGGCTACGCAGACAGCTGTGGGATTAATATTCATGGCCTGGGAACAGCCAGGGGTATTTTAACCCCTTCCCAGGCCAAAAATATTGGCCCACAGCTGTCTGCCTAGCCTTTCTGGCCTAAAAATATAGGGGGACCCTACGCAATTTTTTTTTTCGGGCCCCCCTGTAATTTAGAGCCATAAAGGCTACGCAGACATCTGTGGGCTAATATTCCTAGCCTGGGAACAGCCATGGGTATTTTAACCCCTTCCCAGGCCACAAATATTGGCCCACAGCTGTCTGCTTAACCTTTCTGGCCTAAAGATACAGGGGGACCCTATGTCATTTTTTTTTTTGGGTCCCCCTATATATTTATTTAACCTTTTAATAGGATTACCGTAATAATGGATAGGTGTCTTATTGACGCCTCTCCATTATTAACCAGGCTTAATGCCACCTTACAATAGCAAGGTGGCATTAACCCCTCATTACCCCATATCCCACCGCTACACGGGAGTGGGAAGAGAGGGGTTAAGTGCCGGAATTGGCGCATCTCATTTTGATGTTTTCACAGGGTTGGACAAGGAAATTACATCATGTGTTTTGTTTTGTTTTTTCCCACTGCAGTTCAAGCTTTATTTGTGTCAAAAACACAGACAATCTGCAGGGAAAAACACATCAAAAAACGCACTAAAAACCGCATCCAAAAACGCACCAAAAACCGCACCTGCGTTTTCTGCCAAGATCTGCGGTTTTTAGTGCAGAAAAATCCGCAGGAAAATCTGCAACGTGTGCACATAGCCTAACTGGCGTCCTCAGACTCCACATGCATTTAAAGTAATGAGTTGTGTATAGTGGTCCCTGCTCTGGAAGCTTTGTCAATATAGAAGAAAATGAGGAGATGAAGTGGGATGGGATGTGGCTATCCCCACCCATCAAATTCTTCCAAAGTGCCGGTGCTTCTTATTCCAGAACTGCTACTTCAGTCACATTTCTAGCTAGGCACCCAGATGTGAACGCCACTAATGAGATGTGCCAAATTCATTAAGCGGCATACTCATCATAATGAATACGGCACATACACTGTGTTCCAAATTATTATGCAAATAATATTTCCTCATATTTTCTCTAAATTACCTATCTGAATTGCAGTCATTGTTATTTTCCAGTCATCTACTATTCTAGTAGAATTGCAATGTTTTGGAACAAACTGCCTATGAAAACAGTATCTTTAAAAAAAAAAATAAACACTCAAAATGCATGTTCCAAATTATTTTGCACAGCAGAGTTTTCAACCTTTTTTTTTATTTTGAACCAAAAAATGGTCAATTGTGAAGTTATAAGCATTATGAGCTTATTACAAAATGAAATCAAACAGTTTTCAAGTGAAAACTTTATTTTAGGTGATGTTACATTTGCACATAGGACCCCTTGTTCGAAAGAAGCTTGTGAACTCTCTCGTCCATTGAACTTGTCAGTTTTTGGATGCTTTCTGCTTCAATTGTTTTGCATGTGGACAGAATACCCTCCCAGAGCTGTTGCTTAGATGTGAACTGCCTCCCGCCATCATAGACACTCCTTTTGATGATGCTCCAGAGGTTCTCAATGGGGTTGAGGTCAGGGGAAGATGGTGGCCACACCACAAGTTTGTCCTCTTTTATGACCATAGCAGCCAGAGATGCAGATGTGTTTTTTGCAGCATGAGACGGAGCATTATCATGCATGAAAGTGATCTTGCTGCGGAAAGCACGGTTCTTCCTCTTGAACCATGGCAGGAAGTGTTGTTTTAGAAACTCCACATAGATTATGGAGTTCATCTTTACCCCTTCAGGGATCATAAAGGGGCCAACAAGCTCTCTCCCCATGGTTCCAGCCCAAAACATTACTCCACCTCCTCCTTGTTGGCGCCTTAGCCGTGTTTTCATGGGGTGTCCATCAACCAGCCATCCTCCACTCCATCCATCTGGACCATCGAGCGTTGCACGGCACTCATCGGTGAACAAAACAGTTTGGAAGTCAGTCTTCTTGTATCGTTTGGCCCACTGGAGCCGTTTCTGCTTGTGTGCAGTGGATAGAGGTGGTCGACAGGATGGCTTACACACAGCTGCAAACCTCTGAAGGACCCTGCATCTTGTTGTTCTGGGGACGTTGGAGGCACCATAAGCTTCAAAAACTTGTCTGCTGCTATGACAAGACATTTTTGCAGCTGCTCTTTTAACCTTACGCAATTGCCTGTTGGAAAGAGTCCTCAATTTTTCCTTATCAGCACGCACACGTGTGTGCTGGGAATTAGCTACATACTTCTTGATTGAGCGATGATCACGATGAAGTGTCTTGGCAATGTTGATTGTAGTCATGCCTTGACCTAAATACTCCCCAATTTGTTGCTTCTCAGCAGCCGACACATCCTTTTTCTTTCCCATTTTGGCAAAAAATGTAGGCTGCTTAATAATGTGGAACAGCCTTCTTAAGTAGTCTTGCCTTTATTTGGACACACCTGCCAAACTAATTTGCACAGGTATCTGCAATTGCTTTCAGTGATATAAAGAGCCCTGACACACATCACCATGAATGAGTTTAAATGACAAACAAAAAAATTCTAACCTTATCACTCCTAAACTCTTTGTGCATAATAATTTGGAACACAGTGTTGTACTCTAGTGAACCCTTCACTAAGACTGGCGTGCACAATCCCAGTCTTATTGAATCGGACCCTATAGTATGAATAGCTTATCGAATCTTCCCCAGACCATCGGCATTGTACCGACACAACTAGAAGCCAAACCCACAAGGATCAGCTAATTGGCACAGTGATACCATTCATTCACCAGTCACAGAAGCTCCATATTCCTTTATTCGCACTCTGCAATCTTCCTCTTTCTTCCAAGCATGCTCAGGTGTTAGCCGAGTATCTTGAACAATATCAAATGATATGTTTGAGCACCCGTGGCTTTTAGACAGCCGCAACACATGTGGGGATTTTCTGTTTGTTTAGCAATCCCCGCATGTCTGTCTAACAGCCGCAAAACATGCAGCCGCAGGGACTCGAACATATCATTCCAGCACGACCGAGATACTCGGGTAACACGTTATCTGAGCACGTTCACTTATCACTAAAGATAGGCAAAGTGAAGAAATCCCTACATTGGGGTAGGGGTAGCCTCGTACATGTCTTTGGTTTTTGTGGTCAGTCACCACCCATATAACATTGTACTCACAGTTAAAAAAAAGTTCAGATTCAGGTACCAGGACAGTACCTGGAGCTGTAAACATAAGGATGAATGACCTCGGGGAGATCAAAACATCCAACACCGCGGAGACACCATCACGTGTTTCTCAACGCAGTGATCCAGAACACTGCCCCCATCCCTAAAGGGAAATATGCAAATGCATGTAGAAAAGCTGCGGAGACACCATCACGTGTTTCTCAACGCAAGCAATGAATAGCCAGGTCTTTCACCGGGAAGGAACAACCACGGGAAGGGCAGCATCCAATAAAGGAAAACCACCTATGCCAAAACATGGTATCCATCCACAAACAGCTGTTTTGGGGTATTTGCCCCTCATCAGTGTGGAGTAGGAAACTGGCTATTAGGAGCAGTGCCTAGTGAAAAGACTATGAACATAAGGATGAATGACCTCGGGGAGATCAAAACATCCAACACCGCGGAGACACCATCATGTGTTTCTCAACGCAGTGATCCAGAACACTGCCCCATCCCTAAAGGGAAATATGCAAATGCATGTAGAAAAGCCACGGAGACACCATCACATGTTTCTCAACGCAAGCAATGAATAGCCAGGTCTTTCACCTTTTCCTTTATTGGATGCTGCCCTTCCCGTGGTTGTTCCTTCCCGGTGAAAGACCTGGCTATTCATTGCTTGCATTAAGAGACATGGTGTCTCCGCGGCTTTTCTACATGCAGTACCTGGAGCTGAACCTGGACCCAATTCAGCTGAATGGGGAGCCCGAACATGAGCATGACAGCATGGCAAACACCGCTTCTGATCAGCAGTGAAATCATCCCTGCCGCTCAGAGAGCCATCAAAAGACCACGTGAGCTCTCAGCTGTGATTGGAGGTATAAAGTTTACCTCCGGTCACTGGTGTCAGCTGCTGGGACTACAGCTCCTATCATCTGATGCCTGCTGCCACTAATGGGAGTATTCATCAGCCGCTCCTGCGCTGTAAGTAAATAATAATTAAAAAAACGGCTTGGGTTCCCCCGTATTTTTGATAACCAGCCGGCAACACTCACAGCTGGGGGCTGCAACCCTACGCTGTCAGCTTCAGCAAGGCTAGTTATCAAGAATAGAGGGGTCCCCACGCCGTATTTTTTAATTATTTTAATAAATAATTAAAAAAATAGCGTGGGGTCCCCCTACATTTTTGGCAACCAGCTTTCCTAAAGCAGACAGTTGGGTGCTGGTATTCTCAGGCTGATAAGGGGCCTTGGATATTGGCCGCCTCAGCCTAAAAATAGCAGCCCACAGCTGCCCAGAAAAGGCACATCCATTAGATGCACAAATTCTGGCACTTTGCCCTGCTCTTCCCACTTGCCCTGTAGCGGTGGCAAGTGGGGTTAATATTTGTAAGGTTGATGTCACCTTTGTATTGTCTGGTGACATCAAACCCACAGATTAGTAATGGAGAAGCATCTATAAGACACCAATTCATTATTAATCCTATAGTTATATGGTAAATAAAGACAGCCAGAATAAAGTCCTTTATTTGGAATAAAACAAAACACAGTCTTTAACTTTTTTATTTAAAAATAACAAACACAGCGTCAGTGTTTTCAGTGCTTGCTGTGCTTCCATGCACATGACAGTGCGACAAACACCTGGTGTTCGGGCAGCCGAACCCAAACGGTAACACGGATTTCCTGGTGAAGTCCATGTTCGGTATTCATGCCCGAACCTTAGGTGTTCGGTACGGACGCCAAACTTTACTGATCAGGTTCGCCCATCTCTAGTCTTAACGTCGCCAATAATTTAATATCTGCTATATATTATATGTTTCTTCAAACATTATTTCTAACTTGGTAATGAAATGATAGCATGTTATTTTTTCCTTTCTTGGTGTGGGTCTTTAAATAATGGTGTAGATCTTGGGAGATGGTATTTGTCTGTTGTACCAGCCAGAGGTAAGATGCCTTTCTGATCACAGCCAGAGAAGAATTGGGGTAAAGAAAGAATAAAAAGCTCTGATTCAGAGTGGCATCTAAATATAGAGATCCATGGTCTTGCTTTGGATGCCAGGGGGCACTGACTGAACAGAACAAGCTTAAATGCCAGCGCTGCCACTGCAGGCAATGCTGGGTAGTAGGTGAATTTCTGAATCTAAAGCAAGAGTACAGGCAGCAAACTGAGGGACATAAATAATTTGGGACAGTTCATTTTTATATCATTTCAGATGCGAGCCTGGGAAACATATGTTGCCTGCCACAGCGCTCACAGCGGCCCGAGCTCCCGTCATCCACATCTAGGGAAATTCAGGTGGCCATGTTTATATTAGATGTAAAAAGCACAATTTACGTAAGGTGGACTCAATGCTTATACTGCATGTGTAGAAAATATAAATCTTTTTTTTTTAAATCTGTCATTAATGGGACCTTGTAGGACTGTTTTTACTATTAACCTGTGACAAAAATCAAGTTCTAGTGCTATAATTTTGCTTTTTAAAGGGGTTCTCTGATGTTCCTTCTTACTACCGCTCACCGGCCTCCTAGTTTCCACCTTGCTAAGGGCATGTGGGGTGGTTGAAGGGTGATAGGCTTTCAAAGATTGACTTTTTGGACTGACGGCATAGCTAAGCCACTGGTCTGGACTGTGCTGCATCATTGGAGATGTGCAGGGACTCTGTGGTTGGCTGGATTCGGCCCGATTCAGGGCAGTGATTGCACGCTGTATAGCAAAGAGCCTGCAAGCACACTTTGCGTAGAAGTCTGGACGCTGCTAAGGTGGACGGTAACCTTGGCAACTAGCTGTACACTGCAGAATTAAAAATCTCACCATTTTTGAGATCAGAGTTGCTTTTTAATTCAAAGAAAATTGCAGAGTTGCTGTTTTTATTACAGGCACTTTGCAGTGTTACCCATTTAATAAGATGAGACAACCCCTTTAACCAGAGGAAGTTCTCAATTGATTATCTTTGATGCTGGATTGGCATATAAGCCCATGAGTTTTCAGATAACACCTCAGTGGTAATAGGCTTATTCATTGCCGCAGGTTGGCGTGATAAAAGCATGAGCAAGCTGCATGAGAGGATCTCAGCCTAATTTTTCTGCTTCTATTCACATAAATTAATTTCACAGCCATAACAGTAAAACCACTGACTGGGGAAGTGAACAATATTATATCCCGATAATGGCTTCTGACAAGGGTAGGATGTTCTTGGGCAGCAAGGAAACTGGTTGAGGTGTTGAAAGCATGAGGAATGGGCTTGTATAATGATCATAACAACTTTAACCAAGGCCAAGTGACGATGGCTAGACGTTGGGTTAGAGCATCTCCGAAACAGCAGCTCATGTGGGGTATTCCCAGGTTTCATGGGTTTCTACTCGCCAAATATGGCCAAGGGAAGCATAATTAGTCAACCAATATTGGAGTCATGGTTGTCCAAGGCTTAAAGGAGTTGTCTACGTTCAGGAAAGTGGGCTCCAAAGTGTGTAAAATACCTAAAATATCAGACTCAGCTGGTACTTTCGCTCCTTGGGTCTAGAGTGGTTCCGGTCTAGGTGTTTTGGCTGCAGTGGTGACGTTGAATCAACAGCATCCGTCACTGCTCTAGCCTGTCAGTGAGCTCGGTGCTTGTGCCGCCAACCTCTGCATAGCAACTGAGCCCTGTGATTGGCTAAAGTGGTGAATCGCTGTTGACATGATGACACCGCTGCAGCCAAAACCCTGATATCGGAGCCGCGGCAGGAAGCCGCCACAGTGTACACTAAACAGGTGAAAGCAAACCACGAGGTGCAGCACAAACCCAAAGTGAGCCACAAAAAAATGTGCATAAGTAGTATTACATAGTAATTAATCTGTGGCATAGATATACTGAGACTGGGCAGTATAAAGTAAAACCCAGCAAAAAGCATAGAGTGTGACACGCCGAATAGCTGTCAAGCATATAAAGGTAAATCCCATCCATGAAATGGACTGCAAACCTGCCGTATGTTTCACGTATAGCTTATGGGCCCTCCATATTATCCTCTTGTTTTTATATATATTATTACAATAAAGTATTTTACATGATGTCAAAGTGTCGGAACATACCATAGTTTTCTGCATGTGTTTGAGTGCCTATCCAAAAAAATGTCCTGGTTCTCCCTTCTCCTACAAGTGTCAGCAGGGGGTTATTGGACAATTTATCATTTGTGGTCTTCTGCTTTGTCTAGCTGTCTTTACTGCTGAATGCTCTATCCTAAAAAATAAAAGTTTGAGGCTGTTATAGCCCCTCTTTTCCACAGCTTCATACTATTACCGGTAAGATTTTGTTTTGTTTTTTTGCTAAAGACATTTGGGATCCTCCTGACCAATCTCATTTTTCTTTTGAACTTTTGCAATCTGGATTAGATAAGTGCCTAAAAATCCAGTACCCTATTGCTACAAGTGCTTCTCACTAAATTAGAATATCATCAAAAAGTAAATTTATTTCAGTTCTTCAGTACAAAAGCGAAGCTCATATATTATATAGAGTAATTGCAAACAGAGTGATCTATTTCAAGTGTTTGTTTCTGTTAATGTTGATGATTATGGCTTACAGCCAATGAAAACCCAAAGATCATTATCTCAGTAAATTAGAATACTTTATTACACCAGCTTGAAAAATGATTTTAAAATCCAAAATGTTGGCCTACTGAAATATATGTTCAGTAAATGCACTCAGTTCTTGGTCGGGCTCCTTTTGCATCAATTACTGCATCAATGCGGCGTGGCATGGAGGCGATCAGCCTGTGGCACTGCTGAGGTGTTATGGAAGCCAAGGTAGGTTGCTTTGACAGCAGCCTTCAGCTCGTCTGCATTGTTGGGTCTGGTGTCTCATCTTCCTCTTGACAATACCCCATAGATTCTCTTAGGGGTTAAGGTCAGATGAGAGTGCTGGCTCACAGTCAGAATCTCCACCAGAGTGCCGCAGTCAGGGTCTGCACCAGAGTGCAGCAGTCAGGATCTGCACCAGAGTGCAGCAGAAACTGGTACGCAACCTTACACAACTTAGACTGCAGAACAGGAAAGTTACCCAGGCACCTTCCCAGTGAGGAGGAAGCAATATATACATAATGCCCCACATCCATTGGCTGGGGAGGAAGCAACAAGTGCACGCCCTGGTCCTTTAAGAGGGCGGGAGCGCGCATGCTCTAAAGACATGGCTGGGAGCCCGGCTGGAATCTCTGCTGGACGCATGTAGAGCATGGGGAAGGAAGGAACCGACCGCAGCACAGGTGAGTGACGTGACACACCGGAGACCCTGCCTGTTAGAGCAGGGATCCAGCGTGGTGCTAACATAGTGTTCTTGGGGTGATCAGCTATGTTGGTTTAGCACCAGATGTTGTGTTTACCTTTTTGGCCAAAAGGTTCAATTTTGGTCTCATCTGATCACAGCACCTTCCTCCATACATTTGGGGAGTCTCCCACATGTCTTTTTGCTATTGCAAAATGAGGCTGCAATTTCTGTGTGTAAGGAAAGGCTTTTTCTACCCACTCTTCCATAAAGGCCACCTGTGTGGAGTGTTGTGGTCATATGGACCGATACTCCAGTATTTGCTTGGAAACTCTTCAGCTCTTTCAGGGTTACCTTTGGTCTCTGTGCTGCCTCTCTAATTAAAGGGAACCTGTCACTAGAACTAACCCTGTTAATCTGCTGGTTAACAGTGTTATGATCCTTGTGTTATGTGTTCAGTCATGGGGGGCGGCGCCGGTTCAGTCACCACTCCGAGAATACAGAGTGACATCTGTAATTGTGCCCCCAGCCCTGACTGACACTTGCTCATTGCGGCTGGCTGTCAATCAGGGCCGGGGGCGCACTTACAGAGGCCATTCTGTATTCTCAGAGTGGTGACTGAACCAGCGCCATCCCCCATGACTGAACACGGAGTACTGGCGGGGAGAATAAACATCATAGTCTCCCTGCTGCATTCGGCTGCCATAATAATACTGTTAATCAGATTAAGCACATTTCTGAAAGTAACAGCATTCTCCCCGGTGACAAGCTAGCTTTAAAGCCCTCCTTGCCTGGGCTGAGAGTTTTGGTGGGCGTCCCTCTCGTGGAAGGTTTCTTGTGGTACTATATTCTTTCCATATGATGATCATGGATATGTTGGTGCTTCGGGAGATCATCAGAGAATGGGATTTTATTTAGAACCCAACCCTGACTTGTATTTCTGAACAACTTTATCCCTGACTTGTTTGGAGATCTCCTTGGCCTTCATGGTGCTGTTTGGTTAGTGGTGCCTCTTGCTTAATGGTATGTATATACTGACAGACATGTGACACTTGGTTGCACACAGGTGGACTTCCTTCACTAAGCATTTGACTTATGAAGGGAATTGCTTACACCAGAAGTTTTTAGGGGCTTCATAGAAAAAGGGGTGAATAAATATGGACATGCCAATATTTAGCTATTTGTTCCCATACACTGGGCCATATTTGCCACTAGGCACTTGAGGCCACGTGCCTAGGGCGGGATGATGCGGGGGGCGGCACCTGAGCAAGTTGTTTTTTTAAAATTTAAGTCCTGGATCACCTCCCTAACGACCGAACCCAGCCCCCCCCCCCCCCCCGTCCGCCTGCCTGCCTCCCACCCTCCTTGAAGACGTCATACTCGCCCTGCTCCAGCGATGCCTGATCTCAGCGCCTGCAGCTTGTCCTGAGTGAGTGGTCACGTGGTACCGCTCAGTAAGGTCATAAATAGGGGCATATTCATGACCTTAATGAGCGGTACCACATGACCGCTCACGCAAGAATAAGGTGCAGCGTTGGGAGTCGGGACAGGGACAGAGGGATGTTCGGCGCGGCCGTGCAGTGTGGGAAAGGTGAGTATGAGGGACGGGAGATGAAGAAGGACGGGGAGCCGAGCCATGCAAGATGGGAGCTAGAGTGGGGGGGTTGAGAGATGAGCCATGCATACAGGAGGGGGGATATGAGCCATGCATATGGGATGGGAGGGAGATGAGCCATGCATATGGGATGGGAGGGAGATGAGCCATGCATACAGACTGGGATGGGAGGGAGATGAGCCATGCATATGGGATGGGAGGGAGATGAGCCATGCATACAGGATGGGATGGGAGGGAGATGAGCCATGCATACAGGATGGGATGGGAGGGAGATGAGCCATGCATATGGGATGGGAGGGAGATGAGCCATGCATATGGGATGGGAGGGAGATGAGCCATGCATACAGAAGGGGGGAGATGAGCCATGCATATGGGATGGGAGGGAGATGAGCTATGCATACAGGAGGGGGGATATGAGCCATGCATATGGGGTGGGAGGAGATGAGCCATGCATACAGGAGGGGTGGATATGAGCCATGCATATGGGATGGGAGGGAGATGAGCCATGCATACAGGAGGGGGGTGGGCATATGAGCCATGCATATGGGATGGGATGGGAGGGAGATGAGCCATGCATACAGGAGGGAGGTGGGCATATGAGCCATGCATACAGGATGGCATGGGAGGGAGATGAGCCATGCATACAGGAGGGGGGATATGAGCCATGCATACAAGATGGGAGGGGGGCATTATACAGTATTGAACATCATGTGGGGTCATTATACAGTATGGAGCATCATGTGTGGCCATTATACAGTATGGAGCACCATGTGTGGCCATTATACAGTATTGAGCATCATGTGTGGCCATTATACAGTATTGAGCATCATGTGTGGTCATTATACAGTATTGATCATGTGTGGCCATTATACAGTATTGATCATCATGTGTAGCCATTATACAGTATGGAGCACTGTGTGGCCATTATACAGTATGGAGCATCATGTGGGGCCATTATACAGTATTGAGCATCATGTGTGGCCATTATGCAGTATGGAGCATTGTGTGGCCCTATTTTTTTGTTTATAATTATTGTTTATGAAACAGTGTGATCAGCAGTGCTAAATGGGTGTGGTTGGGACGTGGATATGGGTGTGACTAGTTGTGAAATGGGTGTGGTCAGAGGCATGGCCTAAAATTTGCTGTGGCGCACTACGCACACCGCAAACTTTATACCGCTTTCCCTTTTTCAAAAGTTGTGAGGTATGGTACCGCATTTGCCAGATCACGGCAAGTGCCACAAATCCCATAGGGAATGAATGAGGCCGAACGCAGTGTTGCTGTTAGTGATCCGTTGCGCGGCAGATGCAGAAAAACTGCCCGATCTGCTGCAAAAGGCTACTTTCACATCAGCGATTCTTGCCAAAGTCACTGCCGATAGTGTCATACTCACCAAAGGGGGAGTCAGCACTAAAAGTGCCTAGGGCAGCAGAAACTCTAAATACGGCCCTGCCCATACATTTAATTTATATCTATATTTTTCTCACTTCACCAACTTAGACTATTTAGTGCTGATAAATCACACACAAATCAGATTACAAACTATTAATATGGGCATACAGGTTATAGACTGCTGAGGAGAATGATGCTTGTGTGTCTCATATCAGATGCCTTATTGTTCATAAATCATCTTTACTCACTTTATATAAATGACCTATTCCGGGCTCTGGGAGGATGCTTCTTAGAAGATAACTCTGCCTCCAGAGCTTATTTCACATAAAGGAGGCGTTATCAGTGTGAGATAAGTAGTTATCACAGAACAGGAGAAATAAAATTTGTCTTCTTGCAAAAGCATTTTTACTTTTCTCTCAGCTCTGCTGTGTTGTAACAATACAGTATTACAACCCTGTCTGCCCATGAGCTGGAAGCTGAGAGGAACTTGCAGATGTGTCAGGTATAATCACACACATCTCTGCAGTGAGATCAGGAGAGCAGAGAGCGGCCATTACACATCCCACTGGTAACCATCACACATTCCACTGGTAACCATTGCACATCACACTGGTAACAGTGGTAACCATCACACATCACACTGGTAACCATTGCACATCACACTGGTAACAGTGGTAACCATTACACATCACACTGGTAACAGTGGTATCCATTACACATCACACTGATAACAGTGGTAACCATTACACATCACAGTGGTAACTCCCCTTCATGTAAAACAATCTCTGGAGGCAGAGTTATCTCCAGGCACCGTCCTAAGAGCCTGGAAGAGGTCACTTAAATAAAGTGATACGAGATGATTTCTCAACAAGGCATCTGATATGAAACCTACAAGTAACACTTTTTTTCAGCAGTGTATAACCTGTATACCCATATAATAGTTTAGAAAGGTCAAATGTGGTGACAGATTTCCTTTAAACACAGGTTGTAGTGTAACAGAATAGGTAAAAAGCCAAGGGAAAATAATGGAAACCTGTATATTGAGTGCATTAACACCCCATCTTTGAGAATTTGTAGAGCAAGTGGCAGAAATGGAAGGAGTTCTAGCAAATATTGTTACTATTTATGCGGATTTTGCACATGGCAGGTTTAGATTTTGGGCTGTCTGGCCAATTGGCTACTAAATACAGATTTGGATTATGCTCCGTGTAGAAAAACGGAATCCGTCTCTGGATTTCGTCATTTGTCGGACAGCGACGGATCTTGCGCCCATAGGCTTCCATTCTAGCCAACGACGGACGCTGCTGGATCCGACGCTGTCCGACTTGTCGACGCAGACCAAAAAAGTTACTTTGTCCGTCCTCTCCAGTCGACGGATAAACAAATTCCGATGGATCCAGCGCACGACTGATGAAATGTGAGGTCATCTGTCGTAATCCGTCGATAATACAAGTCTGTGAGAAAAAGATGGATCCAGCGGGCAAATTCGCTGGATCCGTTTTTTTTTTACCAAACGACAGATTTTGACTGAAACAAAAAGACTGAAGTGTGAAAGAGGCCTTAGTTATAAACTTACCAGCCGCCATCTTCAGGCGTTCCTGGCGCTGCTCTGGTCTCACACCATCTTGTGACTATATCCTTTGACTGTCCAGAAGTCGGAGATAAGTGTCACAAGCTTTCAATGCAAGTATGATTGCATTGTTCTCTCATATACTTACACTAGATGGTGGCCCGATTCTAACGCATCGGGTATTCTAGAATATGTATGTATGTGTATATACCATATTTTCCGGCGTATGAGACGACTTTTTAACCCCTGAAAATCTTCTTAAAAGTCGGGGGTCGTCTTATACGCCGGGAATCGCCTTGTACGCCGGGTGTATATGGTGGGTGGGGGGGAGTGGTCCTGATGACGGCGAGGGGGCGTCTCACAGGAAAGTGAGTATCCCCCATTACCTTATCGTAGCGCTGCAGAGCTGTGCTGGGAGCGGCGGCTGCTGTGCTGTGGGGCGGGGGCTCCTCTTCTGCAGTGTGGGGCCTCTGGTGCTGTGGGGCGGCGGCGGCGTATCTTCATGCAGTCGGGGCTCCTCCGGCATCTCCTTAAAGCCTGGAGGCCCCGCCGGCAACTCCATCGGTGCCTCCGGGAAAATGGCCGCTGCTCAGATTCAGATCTCGTGTCCCGAGATTTCGGGACGAGATCTGAATCTGAGCATGCGCAGCCCCCAGCGGCCATTTTCCCGGAGGCCACCGCATCGCACCTATTGAGCTGCCTCCGGGAAAATGGCCGCTGCTCAGATTCAGATCTCGTCTCCCGAGATCTCGGGACGAGATCTGAATCTGAGCAGCGGCCATTTTCCCGGAGGCCCCCGCATTACACCGATGGAGTTGCCGGCGGGGCCTCCAGGCTTTAAGGAGATGCCGGAGGAGCCCCGACTGCATAAAGATACGCCGCCACCCCACAGCACAGAGGCCCCACACTGCAGAAGAGGAGCCGCCGCACCACAGCACAGCAGCCGCCGCTCCCAGCACAGAGACCCCACGCTGCAGCGCTACGATAAGGTAATGGGGGATACTCACTTTCCTGTGAGACGCCCCCTCGTCGTCATCAGGATCACTCCCCCCCCAAAAAAAGGCACATATTCACCGGCCCTATAAGACGACATACGGGGTATAAGAAGACCCCCGACTTTTAAGAAGATTTTATATTTTAACTGGTAAAGTTGGGGGGTCGTCTTATACGCCCAGTCGTCTTATACGCCGGAAAATACGGTGTGTATATATATTTATATGTAGCAGCCACATAGCATATACAGAGGCCACGTAACACAGACGGCCACATAGTATATAGCACAGCCATGTAGTATATAGGAGCCACATAGTCTATAACACAGCCCACGTAGTATATAACACTGCCCACGTAGTATATAACACTGCGCACGTAGTATATAACACTGCCCACGTAGTATATAACACTGCCCACGTAGTATATAACACTGCCCATGTAATATATAGCATCCACACAGTATATAACACTGCCCACATAGTATATAACATTGCCACGTAGTATATTGCCCAGCCACGTAGTATATAACACAGCCCACATAGTATATAACATTGCACACGTAGTATATTGCCCAGCCACGTAGTATATAACAGCCCACGTAGTATATAACACTGCACACGTAGTATATAACACAGCCCACGTAATATATAGCATCCACACAGTATATAACACAGCCCATGTAGTATTTAACATTGCCCACATAGTATATAAAATTGCCCACATAGTATATAACACTGCCCACGCAGTATATAACACAGGCCACACAGTATATAACACTGCCCACGTAGTATACTGTATAACAACCTTGCAGTATAGCAGTATATAACACAGCCCAAGTACTATATAGCACTGGGGGCACCATATCCCTGTTAAAAAAAGAATGAAAATAAAAAATTGTTATATACTCACCCTCCGGCGTCCAGCGAAGCTGTCCCTATGCGTGTGATGCGTCCGCCAGCTTCCGTTCCCAGCGATGCATTGCAAAATTACCCAGATGGCTTAGCGGTCTCGCGAGACCGTTACGTCATCATCTCGCGAGACCGCAATGCATGGCCGGCCCGGAGGGCGAATTCGCGGCTGGACTGTGCCCGTCGCTGATTGGTCGCGGCCGACAGTCAGCAACGCTGGATTTCTGTGACAGACAGACAGAAAGACAGACAGAAAGACAGACAAACAGACGAAAGTGCCCCTTAGACGATTATATATATATATATATAGATTGTTGTGACTTTTGGCTCACCCAAGATATATTGGAGCTATCCAGCAGGTTACAACCTGCAGAAGATGACTGGAACGGCGCCAATAACAGATGAAGGCCATGTTCACACGATCAATATTTAGTCAGTATTTCACATCAATATTTCAATATAGCCAAAACCAGGAGTGGCTGATAATACAGAAGTGATGACGTGTTTCTATTATACTTTCCCTCTAATTGTGCGTCTCCAAATTTTAGCTAACAAATACTGAGGTAAAATTCTGACCAAATACTGAAAGTGTGAACATGGCCGAAGACAGCGGCTGGTATATATAGCACTCCAGCAGTAAAATAAAAATGTAAAAAAGGTATAGTGGTGCTCTAATATATTATTAAAAAATCGGTAAGAATAGTTATGCTCTATCTTCCTTAAACAAGTATGCACCCATCTGTACATGTATACAGCGGAATAAATAAGTATTGAACACGTCAGTAATTTTGTAAGTAAATATAAAAAGGTGCTATTGACATGAAATTCTCACCTGATGTCAGTAACAACCCATCCAATCCACACATGCTAAGAAATCAAACCATTAATGTCCATAAACTAAGTTATGTGTAATAATGAGAAATGACACAGGGAAAAAGATTGAACATGTGAAGAAAGAAGTGCAAAAAGTCATGGAAAGTCATGGCACCAGCTGAAATCCGTTATTAGTAAGCAATCCTGCTACTTAGTGACAAATAATATCAGCTGGTTCAACTGATGGCCTATAAAAGGTGTCTCATTACCAAGGTGCCACACAGGAAACATGATGTGTGTGAAAGATCATGGCCATGGGAGTCACACTGATCCACCCCGCTGTTATCTTTTGTTATGAACAACTCATTGCTGCCCCCTATCGTCTAGACAATTGCACGACTGGTCGACGATTAGCAGAGGAGGCCGCAGACTGTTTCCACTAATAGACTGGTTATTGGGAAACTAACAGGGGACATATGGTATATACACCTTCAATTCCAACGCATGCAATATTTATATACTCCCGGTGCGGTCAATGCTAACTCCATGATAACCCAATAACCGCTCCCTGCCACCACCAGTCATTTATACAGGCTGACAGCTAGCGTATGGCTTTAGGGTGCTGTTTACAGAACAAAAGGAACAGAACTATTACATTTTATATTTAACCCAGAACGATAGGCAGTGTTTATAAAAATATTCAAACAATTTTACTAAGGGGAAAAAACACAGTACTGCATATACAAGTACATAAAATAAACAGGATTAACAAATAAACTTAGTACGCGATCAGAGAGATGATTTGGCTTAGCGAAGGAGAACACTTCGATTCAAAACGTTCAGTGAAAAGATCATGCATACACTGTTGTGTATCTCTCTACATGAACACAGATCATAATTTGCCTTGACCTTTTATCAGCATCTAAGTTACACCCAGACACTCATCCTTTTACTGACCTCACGTGGGTCGGGATGTGGGATGTTCTCAGCCCTTCAGGATTTGATGAAATTCCCAACTGTCACTCTCATGCCCTGACTTTTGGGCGTGAGCTTGGGGGGGGTTGTGGCCCCACTGTGCCACAAACCAGACTACCCTGCAAGGGGCGTGACTATGACAGCTGCCTGGGATTAAACTGGAGCCTCTGATGGTGAGGTCAGGCTTGTGCAGTAGGCGGCTGCCAGGTGCTACTCCAGGGTGGTGTCTGGCTGTGGCTGCTGATCCCACTTGGATAACAGGAACACTAGGACAGGTGCGGGCATCAGGCAGGACTGGCAGAAGAGTACGGCTGAAACTCAAATGAGTAGGCTGGCACGGCTGAGACACGGGGCTGGCAGAGAACACAGGACTGGCAGGCACGGCAGAGAACACAGGGCTGGCAGGCACGGCAGAGAACACAGGGCTGGCAGGCACGACAGAGACACAGGGCTGGCAGGCACGACAGAGACACAGGGCTGGTTGGTGTGGTGTATGAAGGAACAGATAGGGACCTGTTCACACTGGAGGTGCAGGTAAGGAAACAAGCAGAAAGGAGAGAAGTATGAAGGAACAGGTTGGGACCTGTTCACACAGGAAGATAAGTGCAAGGCTGCAGATAGGAGCGGAAGAACAGCAAGAGATAGCGTAGCAACAAAAGCTAAGCAGAGCAGAACCACAAAAAATGCGGAGAGGAGCTGCAGCAAGAGGTTTCTGCAGAAGCTAAGCAGAGCGGAGCCACAAGGAAAGTGGTGAGGAGCTGCAGCAAGAGATTACTGCAGCAGCAGAATATAAGCAGAGTAGAAAGGAGCAGAACCGCAGGAGTGCGGAGCAGAGGTAAAGCCACAAAGGTACAGAGCAGGCAGGGCCACAAGAGTGCAGAGCATAAGCAGACTGAGAACACAAGGAAAGACACAACAGGGAAGGAAGCCACAGACAAGGAGACCGAGATAAGACTAAGTTCAAACAAGGAAATGGAACAAGACAAGAAACAATAACAAAGACACAGGGACCAGGATATTCTGCCTCCTGGAGGGCGGAAAACAAGATCAAGGCAAGACAAAGAGAAAAGTGTTGTGAAATTGGATTCTGGGCTCCCCCGGTGGCCACTGGTGGAATTGAACTTGTGTGCATCATCCTCTCTGTTCACCTGTTCCCATCAGGATGTGGGAGTCTCTATATTACCTTGCTCCTCTGTCAGTTTCATGCCGGTCAACAATGTAATCAGAAGCCTTTCTTTGCATGTTCCTGCTACTAGACAACTCCCAGCTAAGTTGGACTTTCGTCCTTGTTTGTTTTTGCATTTTGTTCCAGTTCACAGCTGCTGTTTCGTTACTGTGTCTGGAAAGCTCTTGTGATCTGAAATTGCCACTCTGGTGTTATGAGTTAATACTAGAGTCTTAAAGTAATTTCTGGATGGTGTTTTGATAGGGTTTTCAGCTGACCATGAAAGTGCCCTTTCTGTCTTCCTGCTATCTAGTAAGCGGACCTCGATTTTGCTAAACCTATTTTCATACTACGTTTGTCATTTCATCTAAAATCACCGCCAATATATGTGGGGGCCTCTGTCTGCCTTTTGGGGAAATTTCTCTAGAGGTGAGCCAGGACTGTATTTTCCTCTGCTAGGATTAGTTAGTCCTCCGGCTGGCGCTGGGCGTCTAGGGATAAAACGTAGGCACGCTACCCGGCCACTGTTAATTGTGCGGCAGGTTTAGTTCATGGTCAGTTTAGATTCCATCTTCCAAGAGCTAGTTCTTATATATGCTGGGCTATGTTCTCTCGCCATTGAGAAGCATGACAGAAAAGCCTCTAGAGAGGGAGTAACACAGAGCTAGGCCTGGCAAACTCAGAAGCTAAGCACAAACTGAGCTAACACATTGCACAGGCCCTGTCCACTGGGTGGAGCTGCACTACATACTGGAGGCCTCTTCGTAATTGGTCAGGAACAGATTAGACAGGTGCACCTGATTCCTATAAGAACCAGAGAGTTCAGGCACCGTCCCCCTATACACACAGTCAGGAAGCATGCAGAGAGCAGAGGCACAGAATATGGCGCTGGCAAAAAACAAACCACAAGATGACCGGGAGCAGTGGGTAAGATAGTGTGAGAGATGAGAGGCCATGCCATGATGCCAGCAGAGTTGTTATACCAACATTAATAATATTTTCACTCCAGACGATTGCAGAAGTTCAAGACCACTGCCATTTTTGCTTATTGTGATTTTACCTTTCCATAGATAGTCAACATGACATGGCTTGTGTCAGTGATCTGGCCACAATTTATTTGGGGCTTATAGATAGGTGTCACAGTTATGAAAAATTTTCAGAGTCCTAAAGACTGAAAATGTATGTCCCATCACTACTGGTTCTATACAAACCCCAATATCCATAACTTTCCATCAGAGACACAAAGTCTGGGGGAGTTCTTTGATCATAGCATCTCATCCTGGAGAGGGCACAATAGGTATCCTTCCTTAAGTGATTGTTCACTCCAGGGAGCCTTGGCTTCAATGGGAACTTGAATGGTTAACTATTCATATCTTAATTGGTTTCCTCACCCCTTGGTTTTTCCTATTCTCATTGAGCAATTCTACATCTAAAGGCCGAGTCACACATAACGATATTGTTAATGATATAGTTGCAACGTCACGCTTTTGGTGACGTAAGCAACAATCCCGCTAACGATCTCGTTATGTGTGACAGCGACCAACGATCAGGCCCCTGCTGGGAGATCGTTGGTCGATGGGAATGATCAGGACCTTTTTTTGGTCGCTGATCACCCGCTGTCATCGCTGGATCGGCGTGTGTGACGCCGATCCAGCGATGTGTTCACTTGTAACCAGGGTAAATATCGGGTTACTAAGTGCAGGGCCGCGCTTAGTAACCTGATATTTACCCTGGTTACCATTGTAAGAGTTAAAAAAAAAAAAAACAAAAACACTACATACTCACATTCTGATGTCTGTCACGTCCCCCGGCGTCCACAGGGTTGACTGTGTCAGCGCCGGCCGTAAAGCAGAGGACAGCGGTGACGTCACCGCTGTGCTCTGCTTTACTGCCGGCGCTGAGACATTCAGTGCAGGGAAGCTCTCGGCAGCAGCGCGTGCATTACCAGCGCTCCTGCCGAAAGCAGTTTTGGACGCCGGGGGACGTGACATACATCAGAATGTGAGTATGTAGTGTTTTTTTTTTTTTAACTTTTACAATGGTAACCAGGGTAAATATCGGGTTACTAAGCGCGGCCCTGCACTTAGTAACCCAATGTTTACCCTGGTTACCCGGGTGCTGCAGGGGGACTTTGGCATCGTTGAAGACAGTTTCAACAATGTCAAAGTCGTTCCCCTGATCGTTGGTCGCTGGAGAGAGCTGTCTGTGTGACAGCTCCCCAGCGACCACACAACGACTTACCAACGATCACGGCCAGGTCGTATCGCTGGTCGTGATCGTTGGTAAGTCGTTTAGTGTAACGGTACCTTAAGAGACTAAAGGTACCGTCACACTTAGCGACGCTGCAGCGATATAGACAACGAGCCGATCGCTGCAGCGTCGCTGTTTAGGTCGCTGTAGAGACGTCAAACACAGCAGCTCCAGAACGATGCAGGAGCGATCCAGTGACGTAACAGCGACTCACTTATCGTTCTCACAGGTTGTTAGCTCCATGTAAAACATTGCTGGCATCGTTGCTTTTGCTGTCAAACACGACGATACACGCCGACCTGACGACCAAATAAAGTTCTGGATTTCTAGCTCCGACCAGCGATATCACAGCGGGATCCAGATCGCTGCTGCGTGTCAAACACAACGAGATCGCTATCCAGGACGCTGCAACGTCACGGATCGTTGTCGTTCTCATTGTAAAGTTCCTCAGTGTGATGGTACCTTTAGAATGTAAGCTCTTTTTCCTACTGCAATTCTGTTTGAGAGAAGAAGAGGAGGGAGGGGTGAATGCCTCCTCACTAGTGTGACTTTATGGATTTTAATCTTTTATATGGCAACCATTAACTCGTCTCATGAGCTTTACAACCTTATTGTTATGAAACATACTGATTGCACTGGTTTCTAAACAACTGAAGGCCCCAGTGAGCACTTTTGAGATCATTGTCTGGAAGTGGAAAGAACATAATTTCACAATAAGGATACTTTCACACATCAGGCTTTTTGATTCAGGCACAATCCGGCAATTTTTACGGATCTGTTTTTTTTTTTACGCCAGATCCGTTTTTTTCCCATAGAGTTGTATTAACGCTGGATTGTACCTGATGGCCAGACATTTCATCTGCTTTTTTCCGGATCCATCCAAATAGTCGTTTCCGGCGGACGGAGAAAACGTCCACTGCAATGTTTTTTTTGTCTGGCGGAAAAAAAACGCACAGTGATGGAATCGGACAAAAACACATGAAACGGAGGTGTGAAACAATGATCCGGCGCCCGGATCCGGTTTTCAAAGCATTTTCCATGCAAATCAGGCATGGAAAAGTCAGTCAGTCTCTCTCTCATGCGCATTGAAGAACACCGGATCCAGCTAAAAAAACGGATCCGGCGCATCAGTTTTTCACAATTTACGTCGGATCTGTTTTTTAAAAAAATTAGCCGGATTTAGCCTGAAAACAAAAAACTGTTGTGTGAAACTAGCCTAAATCGGCCACGACCAGGTGCTCCCCACAAGATTTCAGACTGATAAGTGAAAAGAATTATCAGAAGAGTTGTCTAAGAGCCAAAGACCACCTATGGAAAGCTACAGAATGACTTGGAATCACCTGTAATCAGCGAGTTCAATAATTTCAAAGATAAGTAATGCACTCAACCTCCATGGCCTGTATGCACGCTCACCATGCAAGATTCTATTGATGAACAAAAGTCATGTTCAAGTGCGTTTAAAGTTTGCTCGACAACATTATATACAGACAAGCCTGTGAAATACTGGGAGATTATAGTTTGGTCAGATGAGACCAAAAGTTAACTTTTTGGATGTCCTAGTACACACCATGTTTGGAGGGCAAAATACACTTCATATAACACCAACAACACCATGCCAACAGTGAAGTTTGGAGGTGGGAACATCATGGGGTGTGGCAGTTTTTCAGCATACGACACTGGATAAATGGACAAATACACTGGGACATGCTTGATAAAAAATCTGCCACCTACCAGAATGAAGAAGATGAAATTAGAGTGGATATTTCAGCAAGACAATGTTCCCAAACACACAGCCAAGGAAACTCAATTGGTTTCAGAAAAAGAATATAAAGCTATTAGAATGGCCGAGCCAATCTTCTGACCTTAATCTAATAAAAAAAAAATATATGTATTGAGGGAATTAAAGCACCGAGTTCACAGAAGGAACCAATGGCACTTTCAGGATGTGAAGAGTGTTTGTGTGGATGAATGGGCCAAAATCACTCCTGTGCAGTGCATGCGACTTGTTTCTCCATACAGGAGGTGTCTTGAAGCTATCATCACTAACAAAGGCTTTTGTACGAAGTATTAATTAAACTGCAGTAACTGTGTTCAATACTTTTTAACTCTGGCATTTCTCATTCTTACACATAATTTATGGTTTGATTTATTTGCCTGTGTGGAATAGATAGTTTGTTACTGAGATCTGTTGAGAATTTCATGTTACTAGCAACTTTAGTAATATATTTACTTAGAAAACTGGTTACGTGTTCGATACTTATTTCACCTGCTGTATATCCTGTTAGGGTCCAACACTTACTGCTGTTGCATAGCCAGACACAGCCATTCTGAGAAGCTCTTTTAATGTAACAATATTCCAGTCTGTGTTTTCCCAGCAGTGTGGTTGCACTGACCTCTATTGCATCTATTGGGTTTATAAAGAACAGTTTTCTACCTTGTTGTCTGTCTCTCCTTTGCTGTAAATCTTCCAGGTCTTGTGTAGCGGCTGAGTTTGAATGGCAGCACGCTATTGAAGCCCACATACAATAGACAATATTGGCGAGGGCCTTCATGTCTGCACTTTAGATCTTTTTTAAACCACAAAAGTTTACTGACCTAGAAATGAATCAATAAAAAGCTATTTTCTTTGTGACAAATTGAAGAACTGAAAGATTCTTGCAGAGGCATTGACTTTAACAATCCAAGATACATTGTTTTTAAAGCTTCCTTTAGAGATATAATCCTCAGCGTGTTGAAGAGGATTCTGGGAGGTGTTCGGGTTGCACTTTGACAGCTCTTTTGCTGTATATCACTATATTACATCCCCAGAATAAAACATAATTGACATTACTGGACATCTAAAGTTTAGACTTTTCAGCTCTTTCTCTTCCCGATAGGGAAATTGCAGTGTAAGCCTTATCTCAGATACGTAGCCATTAAAAGTCCAATTTTACTGGAACCCGGTGAGGCTTCCTGCCACGACTGTTATATGGTCCTGTATCATGATTCCCATTCCCTGGGATTGTCCTATAATGTACCTATTATATGCCTCCATCACAAGTTAAATTTTGGTATTATTCTCCTCTGTAGTCTCACGCAAAGTAGATATGCCATACAGGGTTTGAAACCTAAGTTTTTAGACTTCAGTAGAAATCTGTAGGAAACCTGTTAAAAGGAAATAAATTACAAATATAAAACTTTATTGTATAGGGCTGGTTAAAACCCAGCGGTCATGGTACACATCGCTACCAATGACAAAGTTAGAGGAAGGTGGCAAGTCCTTAAGAGGGATTACCGGGAACTAGGAGAGAAGCTGAAGGCCAGGACCTCCAAGGTGGAGTTTTCAGAAATATTGCCAGGGCCACAAGTGTCACAAAAAAGACAGTGGGAGCTTAGGGAGACAAATAAGTGGCTTAGAAATTGGTGCAGGAATGAAGGGTTTGGGTTCCTGGAGAACTGAGCTTGACTTCTCTGTCGGCTACAGGCTATACAGTAGGGACGGGCTGCAACTCAATGGGGAGGGTGCAGCTATGTTTAAGGAAAAAAAATGGTAAGACAAATGGAGGAGCTTTCAATCTAGGATCTGGGCGGAAGGGTAGTTGTGCTAATAAGGGGATAGATAGAGTAGACAAAAGGAGTGGGACACTAGGGGTTAATAAGGAATTAGTGGGGCTGGGATATGCAATGAAAGCAGGGAGCTGAGTAGGACTAACAAATGTGCTAGTAATATTAAATGTCTACTGTCAAATGCAAGAAGTCTCAGAAACAAAATGAATGAACTGGATACTCTTATGACGGACACAGACGGCAGTGTGGTGGGCATTACTTAAACCTGGCTTGACGAAAGCCATGACTGGGTAACAAATGTAGAGAGTTACACAATATTTAGAAAGGACAGGTAAGTCAAAAAAGGTGGAGGAGTGTGCATTTATGTAAAATCCAACTTGAAACCTGTGCTCAATGAAGACATTGGGGAGTTACATCGATACAGAGTCACTATGGGTAAATGTACATGGGGATGGCAATAATGGAGAGCTGCTAATTGCCATTTGCTACAAGCCTCCTAGTATATCTGGACAGGTAGAAGATGAAATTAAAAACAAATTAAAAAAGCAGCATACATTAATAGGGATCTTATAATGGGAGATTTTAACTATCCAGATATTCAATGGGACAAAGAATCTTCTGGTTGTGCTAAAAGCTACAATTTCTAATCCCCAGTTCAGGACAATTAACTCTCTCAGCTGGTACATGAACCGATCAGGGGAGGTAATCTGCTGGATCTGGTTCTGTCAAATATACCTGATACAATTTCTGATCTACAGGTCATGGAGCATTTAGGATGCAGTAACCATAATGTGGTAAGTTTCAATATAATTTTCAATCAAACATTCAAAAGGGGAAATGACAAAACCTGGAACTTTAGGAAAGCTCATTTCATCAAATTAAGGGAAGAGCTTAATCATGTAGACTGGGACCATGTCAGGGTAACTGGGATACCGAACATAAATGGGCATTTTTAAGGAAATACTACTAGAATCCTGCAGAAAACTTACAAACTCTGGAAATAAAATGTCAAGGAATAAACAGAAACCATTATGTATAAATAAGACTAAAACAAAGGGCATTCGAAATCTTGAAAGTTGAGAATACTGAAAAAGCATTTCAGGAGTATAAAGATCTAAATAAGAAAAGTAAATTAAAATCAAGTTATCAAAGTTATCTACAGATAAATGAATTGCCAACAACATTAAAATAAATTCCTAATAATTTTTATAAATACGTAAATGCCAAAAAGATAAAAACAGGGATCATTCAATGAGGCAAAAATCTAAGTTCACCACCTGATGTAACTGGTTTAACACAAAAAGAAGTACACCTACGTTAGAGCAGTTTTAACATTAACAAATCCCCCGATACCAATGTATAAGAAAAGTCAGAAGGTAGATCCGGTAAGCCTAACATCAGTAGTGTGCAAAGTGTTTGAGGGCATTATAAGAGATGACCTGCAGAAACATATTGTAGATAATAATATAATAACTGATAGCCAGCATAGATTCATGAAAGATAGGTCTTGTCTAACTAACATGTTGGGTTTATATGAGGAGGTGAGTGCAAATCGTGATATTGGTAATACGGCTGATGTGATTTATCTGGACTTTTAAGGCATTTGATACTGTACCACATATCAGCCTTATACTGAAGCTTCATAAGTAGGGACTGTTCAAACTTTATGCTGCTGGGTAAGGAATTGGCTAGGTGACAGGAAACAAAGAGTTGTCACAAATGGTATGTTCTCTAAATGGGATATAGTCAGCAGTGGGGTACCGCAGGGACCTGTGCTAAGGACCGATTCTTTTATCCGCCCTATTAATGACATAATTAATGGGATTGAGAGTAAAGTGTCATTCTTTGCTGATGACACCAAACTATGTAAGATATTAAAATGTGATCTTGACAATATTGCAAAATGATCTGAATAAAATGACTGAATGGGCAAACACTTGGCAGATGAATTTTAATGTAGATAAATGTAAAATAATGCACCTAGGACAAAGTAATCCTATTGCTGCATATACAGTAAATGGGAGTATACTCGGGACTACAGAACAGGAGAAGGACTTGGGTATTCTGGTTACAAGTAAGCTAAGCAGTGGTACTGAATGTCAAGCAGCAGCTGCAAAAGTGAACAAGATTTTAGGATGTATAAAAAGAGATATAAAATCCTGCGATCCCAACGTATTATTACCCCTTTATAAATCACTTGTGAGGCCTCATCTAGAATATGAGATCCAGTTTTGGGCTCCACATTTTAAAAAGGATATTCAGAAGTTAGAATCAGTTCAACAATGGGCAACTAGATTCTTACAAGGGATGGATGCCTCTCATATGATGACAGGTTGGAAAAGTTGGGCTTGTTTAGCTTAGATAAAAGATGCCTCAGAGGAGATCTCATTTACATGTATAACTATATATTTGGCCAGTACAGAGGACTGGCACATGACTTATTTTTTCCAAAGACCCTACTAAGGACCAGGGGGCATTCATTACAGCTGGAAGAAAGGCGATTCTGGCAGCTAAATAGGAAAGGCTTTACAGTTAGAGCAGTCAGACTGGAATGCCGACCACAGGAGGTAGTAATGGCAGACACTAAAACAGCTTTTTAAAAAGCATAACATTGTGGGTTATAGTTATATTAGTGACAAAATGAACAATTGGTGGAGAAAGGTTGAACTTGATGAACCTAGGTCTTTTTTCAACCTATGAAACTATGTTGTACTGTAGAAAAAGACATGGACCACACATAAAAAAATCATACCTTGATCTAATGCTGCTAGGGAAAAATTTGCAAAACTGAACATGAGGTTCTAAGTTTAATATTCTGATCAGAATGTATGAAGCCAGGTGCCACGTCACCGCAAACATCTCATTGGGTTCCTAACTTATTATAGCCTTAAAGGTGCGACACTGTGCGCCAACCACCACCGTAGTGATCCTGAGGACGGTCGGCCTGGTGCCTTACAGCACCCACGCTGAAAAGCTGAGTTCTCATGACTCCAGGCCACACTGCCCCACAGGCACAAAACCACGGCAACAATGGCCAACACATACCAACACCAAGTGAAACGAGCAAAAAAAACCTCACCTTCCACATGTTCTCAGACTGTGGACTAAGAGCAAAAATAGGCAGAACCCCTCTTGCAGTCTCCTGCAAATTAAAAACGCCTTTGCTAACTGGGAGGGGAGTGCAGACGATACAATATGCTAAACTGTTGAAAAAAGACAAAACTTTACTGTAGTTTTTAGATTCTGATGCTTTTTTCAAATTTTCCCTACTTCAAAGCTCACTTTTTGTGCCGCAGACCTTCTCATACACTAATGAGAAGTTGTTAGTGGTTTTTGGGTGTCAGAATATCCAGTGTGCACACACACACCAGTGATGTCACTTGCAGGGGCTGTGCTATGCTGTTCTTTGCATGTCAGGTGTTCTGACAATGTGCCCTGTTGCCGGCTTGTTACTGTGGATCTGAGCCAACAACAGAGAGCGCGCTGTCATTATGCGCATCGTGCTAGGACTAGCCCAGCCCCTGAAATGAGCATCACTGATTGTGCCTTAATTTCAAGGCACGGCTGCGGCAGTGAGCGTAGCCTCTGCTCCCAGATGATGTCTTATTTGAGTACCCTGCATTCACTGGGTTCACTAGGATTCTAAAATGAAGCGTCATCAAAAAGGAAGTGGGAAAAAGAAAATTGGTTAGATAGTGTAATTAGGGAAAGATATGGAATTTTTAATTCAAGTATATTAGGAAATATTTAAGATAATTGATGGGGATTTAGAATGAAAATTACTTTGAACTTCGAACCACCCCTCTAAGGTCAAAAGTTACTTGGTGTTTTAATGGGATAAACAAAACTATCTATCTCCAATCTGGGGCTTTTTATTTAACCCCTTAGTGACAGAGCCAATGTTGTACTTAATGACCAAGGCAATTTTTACAATTCTGACCACTGTCCATTTATGAGGTGATAACTCTGGAACACTTCAACGGATTCTGATGATTCTGACATTGTTTTCTCGTGACATATTGTACTTCATGATAGAAAATGTAAAAAATTTCGCAATTTTCCATCTTTGAATTTTTATGCCCTTAAATCACAGAGATATGTCACACAAAATACTTAATAAGTAACATTTCCCACATGTCTACTTTATATCAGCACAATTTTGGAACCAATTTTTTTTTTTGTTAGGGAGTTAAGGGTTAAAAGTTGACCAGCAATTTCCCATTTTTACAACAACATTTTTTTTTAGGGACCACATCTCATTTGAAGCCATTTTGAGGGGTCTATATGATAGAAAATAACCAAGTGTGACACCATTCTAAAAACTGCACCCCTCAAGGTGCTCAAAACCACATTCAAGAAGTTTATTAACCCTTCAGGTGTTTCACAGGAAGTTTTGGAATGTTTAAATAAAAATGAACATTTAACTTTTTTTCACACAAAATTTAATTCAGCTCCAATTTGTTTTATTTTACCAAGGGTAACAGGAGAAAATGGATCCCAAAAGTTGTTGTACAATTTGTCCTGAGTACGCCGATACCCCATATGTGGGGTAAACCACTGTTTGGGCTCATGGCAGAGCTTGGAAATGAAGGAGCGCCGTTTGACTTTTCAATGCAAAATTGACAGGAATTGAGATGGGACGCCATGTTGCATTTGGAGAGTCACTGATGTGCCTAAACATTGAAACCCCCCAAAAGTGACACCATTTTGGAAAGTAGACCCCCTAAAGAACTTATCTAGATGTGTTGTGAGAGCTTTGAACCCCCAAGTGTTTCACTGCAGTTTATAACTCAGAGCCGTGAAAAAAAATATTTCTTTCCCACAAAAATTATTTTTTAGCCCCCAATTTTGTATTTTCCCAAGAGTAACAGGAGAAATTGGACCACAAAAGTTGTTGTCCAATTTGTCCTGAGTACGCTGATACCCCAAATGTGGGGGGGAACCACCGTTTGGGCGCATGGCAGAGCTCGTAAGGGAAGGAGCGCCATTTGGAATGCAGACTTAGATGGATTAGTCTGCAGGAGTCACGTTGCATTTGCAGAGCCCCTGATGTAACTAAACAGTAGAAACCCACCACAAGTGACCCCATATTGGAAATTAGAACCCCCAAGTAACTTATCTAGATGTGTTGTGAGAGCTTTGAACCCCCTTGTGTTTCAATACAGTTTATAACGCAGAGCCGTGAAAATAAAAAAAACATTTTTTTTCCACAAAAATGTTTTTTTTATTCCCTCAAATCTTTATTTTCTCAAGGGTAACAAGAGAAATTGGACCCCAAAACTTGTTGTACAATTTGTCCTAAGTACGCTGATACCCCATATTTTGGGGTAAAACCCTGTTTGGGCGCACGGGAGAGCTCGGAAGGGAAGGAGCACTGTTTTACTTTTTCAACGCAGAATTGGCTGGAATTGAGATGGGACGCCATGTCGCTTTTGGAGAGCCCCTGATGTGCCTAAACAGTGGAAGCCCCCAATTCTAACTGAAACCCTATCCCTAGCCCCAACCCTAGCCCCTAACCCTAGCCCCAACCCTAACCCTAGCCCTAAATATAACCCTACCCCTAGCTCTAACCCTAACCCTAGCCCTAACCCAAATGGGAAAATGGAAACAAATACATTTTTTTAATTTTGTTATTTTTCCCTAAGTAAGGGGGTGATGAAGGGGGGTTTGATTTACTATTTATAGCTTTTTTTTTAGCAGATTTTTATGATTGACAGCCGTCACAGACTAAAAGACGCTTTTTATTGCAAAAAATATTTTTTGCGTCTCCACATTTTGAGAGCTATGATTTTTCCATATTTTGGTCCACAGAGTTATGTGAGGTCTCGTTTTTGCGGGACAAGTTGACGTTTTTATTGGTAACATTTTCGGGCACGTAACATTTTTTGATCACTTTTTATTCTGATTTTTGTGAGGCAGAATGACCAAAAACCAGTTAGCCATGAATTTCTTTTGGGGGGGCATTTATACCGTTCCACGTTTAATAAAATTGATAAAGCGGTTTTATTCTTCGGGTCAGTACAATTACTGCGATATCTCATTTTTATCATTTTTTTAATGTTTTGGCGCTTTTATACGATAAATACTATTTTATAGAAAAAATAATTATTTTTGCATCACTTTATTCTGAGGACTATAACTTTTTTATTTTTTCGCTGATGATGCTGTATGGTGGCTCTTTTTTTTGCGGGACAAGATGACGTTTTCAGCGGTACCATGGTTATTCATATCCTTTATCTTTTTGATCGCGTGTTATTCCACTTTTTGTTCGGCGATATGATAAAAAAGTGTTGTGTTTTGCCTCATATTAATTTTTTTTTACTGTGTTCACTGAGGGGGTTAACTAGCTGGACAGTTTTATAGCTGGGGTCGTTACGGACGCGGCAATACTAAATATGTGTACTTTTATGTTTTTATTATTTAGATAAAGAAATGGATTTATGGGAAAAATATTTTTGTTTTTTCTTTATTTAGGATTTTTTTTTTTTTACTTTATAACATTGCCCTTGGGGGGGGGGGGGCATCATTTTATAGGGTCAGACTTTGCAGAGCACTGTGTCAGATCAGCGATCTGACATGCAGGGCTGCAGGCTTACCAGCGCTTGCTCTGAGCAGGCGCTGATAAGCCACCTCCCTGCAGGACCCGGATGTAGCCCTGCGGCCAATTTGGATCCGGGGCCTACAGGGAGGAGACGCTCGGTACAAGGTGAGCACATCGCCTTGTACTGAAGGTCTCAGGGAAGCCCGCATGGAGCCCCCTCCCTGCGCGATGCTTTCCTGTACGGCCGGAACGCTGCGATCATGTTTGATCGCAGTGTTATGGGGGATAATGTGCCAGGGGCGGTCCGTGACCGCTCCTGGCACATAGTGCCGGATGTCAGCTGACACCCGGCCGCGCTCCCCCCGTGAGCTCGGCCGATCGCATATGACGTACTATCCCATCACTGGGAATTAAGTCCCACGTCACCTCGACGGGATAGTATGTCATATGGGATTAAGGGGTTAAATCAGAGAGCGGTGTCACAGAAAATAGTTAAATAACATTTCCCACATGTCTACTTTACATCAGCACAATTTTGGAAACATATATTTTTATTACTAGGATGTTATAAGGGTTAAAAGTTGACTAGCGATTTCTCATTTTCCAACAAAATTTACAAAATGATTTGAAGTGAGTTTGGGGTCAATATGACAGAAAATACCCAAACATGACACCATTCTAAAAACTGCACCCCTCATGGTACGCAAAATCATATTCAAGAAGTTTATTAACCCTTCAGGTGCTTCACGAGAACTAAAGCAATGTGGAAAGAAAAAATGAACATTTTACTTTTTTCACAAAAAATTTACTTTGGAACCAAACTTTTTTTATTTTCACAAGGCTATCAGGAGAAAGCGAACCACAAAATTTGTTGTGCAATTTCTCCTGAGTACACTGATACTCCATATGTGGGGAAAGCCACTGTGTAGGCGCATGGCAGTGCTTAGAAGGGAGGAAGCACTGTTTGACTTTTTGAAAGCAAAATTGGCTGGAATCAATGGCGGATGCCATGTTGCGTTTGGAGACCCCCAGATGTACCTAGACAGTGGAACCCCCCAATTCTAACTCCAACCCTAACACAGCCCTAACCCCAACACACCCTTAACCCTAATCCCAACCATAACCCTAGCCACAACCCTAACCCCAACACAACCCCAACCCTAGCTCTAACCCCAACCCTAGCCCAATCCAAGCCCTAGCCCAAGCCTAACCTTAGCTCTAACCCCACCCATAACCCTAGCCCCAATCCAAACCCTAGCCCCATCCCTAACTCTAGCCAAATCCTATCCCTAGCTCTAATCCCAACCCTAGCCCCAACCCTAACTCTAGCTCCAATCCTAACTCTAGCTTTAACCCCAATCATAATCTTAGCCCCATTCCTAACCCTAGCCCCAATCGTAACCTTAGCTCCCCAAACCTAGCCCCAACTTCAACCCTAACTCTAACTCTTGCCCAACCCTAACCCTAGCTTCAACCCTAACCTGTTGTGGATTCTGTTTTTGGGCTCCCTCTGGTGGTTACAGCTGGTACTGGGTGACTTTGGTGGGTTGCGGTCTCTGGTTTCCACCTGTCCATCAGAGGCTGGGTGATTCCTATTTAACCTGGCTTTCCTGTCATTCCCTTGCCGGCTATCAATGTATCAGTGTGTCTCTGTTACCTTTGCTACCTGCTCCTAGGCCTTCAAGACAAGCTAAGTCTGGATTTCCCTGTTTCATGTTTGCTTTCATGTTTTTAGTCCAGCTTGCAGATATGTAATTCTCTGCTGCTGGTTGCTCTAGTGGGCTGAAATTACCACTCATGTACCATGAGTTGGCACATGAGTTCAAGTAATTTCAGGATGGTATTTTGAAGGGTTTTAAGCTGACCGCGCAGTTCACCTTTTGTATCCTCTGCTATCTAGCTTAAGCGGGCCTCATTTTGCTGAATCTGTTTTCATAACTACGTTTGTGCCTTCCTCTCATTTCACCGTCATTATATGTGGGGGGCTGCTATTTCTGTGGGAATATTTCTCTGGAGGCAAGATAGGTCTGTGATTCTTCTGATAGGGGTAGCTAGATCTCCGGCTGGCGCGAGACGTCTAGAGTCCCCCCAGGAACGTTCCCCGGCTGCTGTTAGTTGAGTGTTGAGGTTCAGGATCGCGGTCAGCTCAGGTTCCATCACCCTAGAGCTTGTCCTGTTTTTGCCCGTGTTATGTGTTTAATTCCGTGCCATTGGGAACATGACACTAACCCTAATGGAATTTTTTTTTTAAATACATTTTTTAGTATAATTATTTTTACCTTAATAAAGGGGTGTTTGATTTACTGTTTTGATCACTGTGATAGACCCTATCACAGTGATCAAAATGAACTATTAGGGACATCTATTGTTGCTGGGTGCTGGTTGGTAGATCTCGGCGGTCACACTGCACATGCGACCGCCATTTTCTTCTCGGAAGAAGACGCCAAGGGTCCTGGGGACAGAACTGTTGGGATCGGGGGATCCAAGACCCTAGAGACTTTCCAACGCTGGTGGGTGGTATAACCTTATTTCTCAGCGCTGAGTAATACATACCCTTAACTGCCGCCATTAAAAAAATATTGCCGTCGTTAAAGGGTTAATAATCAGCTATAAGTTTCTTGAACACATGGGAAATGAAGGCCGTCCAATACATAACAGTAGAATAGTCAGTGTGGGACTGCCCAAGCTTATTAAATGACAAGGGAAGATTGGTGAAATGTAGTCTTTAAGCCTGTATCCAATATCATTTTTATAGATGGCCAAGTTATATACTCTGCTCAAGTAAATAAAGGAAACGCCAAATACCACATCCTAGATATCACTGAATGAGAGATTCCAGTTGCAGATCATTATTCATTATATAGTGAAATGCGTTGATAACAAAAAACCTAAAAAGGATAAACTAAAATCAAAATTATTATACCATGGAGGTCTGGATGTGAATGATACTCAAAATCAAACTGGAAAATCACATTACAGGCTGATCCAACTTCAGTGGAAATGCTTAAAGACGAGGAAATTATGCTCAGTAGTGTGTGTGGCCTCCACTCTCTACAACACCTGGGCATGGTCCTGATGAGGCGGCAGATGTTCTGAGGGATCTCCTCCCAGACCTGGACTAAAGCATCAGTCAACTCCTGGGCAGTCTGTGGTGCAACGTGGCATTAGTGGATGGAACGAGACATGATGTCCCAGAGCGGGCAGGTCAATCCATAGCATCAATACCTTTGTCATGCAGAAACTGCTGACACACTTCAGCCACATGAGGCCTAACATTGTTATGCATCTAAAGTAACCCAGGGCCCAGTGCACATGCAGTTGGTCTCACAATGGCTCTAAAGATCTCATCCCTGTATCTAACGGCAGTCAGGGTACCTCTTCCTCTGGCTAGCACATGTATAGATGTGCGGTCCTCCAAATAAATACCTCTCCATACCATTACTGACCCACTGCCAAAGTGGTCATGCTGGAGTATGTTGCAGGCATCAGAACATTCTCCACAGTGTACCCAGACTCTGTCACATCTGCTCAGTGTGAACCTGCTCTCATCTGTGAAGAGCACAGGGTGCCAATGTCGATTCTGCCATTCTTGATGTTCTCTGGCAAATGCTAAATGCTAATGACCCTGCACAGTGTTGGACTGTAAGTCCAACACCCACTTGTGGACATTTGGCCCTCATAACACTGTCATGGAGTCTATTTTTGACAGTTTCAGCAGACACATGGATATTAGTGGCCTCCTTGAGGTCATTTTGAAGGGTTTTGGCACCGCTCCTCCTTTTCCTCCTTGCCCAAAAGAGGAGGTATCAGTCCTGCTGCTAGGTTGTTGCCCTCCTACGGCCCCCTCCACGTCTCCTGGTGTACTGGCCTGTTTCCTGGTATCTGCTCCTTGCTCTGAACACAGTGCTGACAGACACAGCTGCCCTTGCCACAGTTTGCATAGATGTGCCATTCTGGATGAGCTGCACTAGAGCAACTTTTGTGGGTTGTAGACACTGCCTCATAGTACTGCACAGTACATCTAGGGGTGAGAGCAATTACAAAATGCAAAAGTGACCAAAACAGCCAAAAAAAGATGAGAATAGAGAAATGGTCTGTGGTCATCACCTGTGGAACCACTCCTTCATAGGGGTTGTCTTCCTAATTACCTATCGTTTCTACCTGTTGTCTGTTTCATTTGAACAAGAGCAGGAGAAATTGATTCACAGTGTTGCTTCATAACTGGACAGGTTGATTTCACAGAAGTGTGATTGACTTGGAGTTACATTGTTTAAGAGGTCCCTTTATGTTTTTGAGCAGTGTATAATAGGTCAACCTTTTTTTTCTGTGTTCAATAAACTTCTAGTTTATGCAAAATCTGATGGGTTGACAATTTTGTTTTCTCTATGGATAAATGTATGTAATTTCCCTGAATCTCCGTTTCAAGATCATCTTCGGTTTACTGGCTTATAATCACCCTGCATAATCTTACTGTTTGTAAAATGTGGTAATGAAGATTTATAAAAAAGAAAGATTTGTTTATCTTTTGAAAAGAAAGTGTGAAGTGCAGTCTTCAAATGACACAAAACAAGGGTGTCATCTCTGTCCTAGGTTTATATCTATGGACAGCATCATCGCCGCTATGAAACCACAGTAGTATTTATTACAATGTGTTTGTGATCAAATCATATACAGAATGCAAACAACAGATAAGGACATAGTAAATCTGAAGTAATTGGAGGAAAAAAAACATTTAAAACTATTACAGGGTTTCTGTACTTGGAGCTATAGCAGCGTCATATGCTAAACAGCAGACCTGTATTTGTATCAGAACAGTAAAGGATTATTAATTTTTTGTGTGCAAAGTGCTGTAAACAAAACATAAATATACACATATGGTATTTTGTATTTGCTTCTGACTAGTTTTCTCCTAAATTAATTACTAGAGATGGGAGAACCCGAACAGTAAAGTTCGGCGTCTGTACTGAACACCTACTGTTCAGGCAAAGACGCCGAATATGGACTTCATCACGAAGTCCGTGTTACTGTTCGGGTTCTTCTGACCGAACTTCGGGTGTTTGTTGCGCTGTGTTGTGCATGGCAGTGGGGCAAACACTGCTTCTGATCGGTGGTGAAACTATCCCTGCCGGTCAGAGAGCCGCAGTTTCCACGCTGTCAAAAGACAGCGTGAGCGCTCAGCTGTGATTGGAGGTATAAAGTTTACCTCCGGTCACTGGTATCAGCTATTGGGACAACTGCTCCCATCATCCGACGCCTGCTGCCCCTAATAACAGTAGGGGCAGGAGCGTCGGATGAGAGTATCTGCCATGCCTGTACTGTAAATAAATAATTCAAGAAAAAAAAAACTGGCGTGGGTTCCCCTGTATTTTTGTTAACCAGCCAGGCAAAACTCAAAGCGCTGTCAGCTTCAGCAGGGCTAGTTATCAATAATAGAGGGGTCCCCGCGCTGTATTTTTAAAATCGTTTAAATAAATAATTTTAAAAAATTGCGTGGGGTCCCCCCATTTTTGACAGCCAGATTTGCTAAAGCAAACAGCTGGGTGCTGGTATTCTCAGGCTGGTAAGGGGCCATGGATATTGCCTCACTCAGCCTAAAAACAGCAGCCGCCAGCTGCCCAGAAAAGGCACATCTATTAGATGCACAAATTCTGGTGCTTTGCCCGGCTCTTCCCACTCACTTGCTCTGTAGTGGTGGCAAGTGGGGTTAATATTTATAGGGTTGATGTCACCTTTGTATTGTCAGGTGACCTCAATGGAGAGGATAAGATACCTATCCATTACTAATCCTATAGTTACATGGTAAATAAAGACACAGCCAGAAAAGTCCTTTATTAGAAATAAAACAAAACACAGTTTTCCTTTTTTATTTAAAAATAACAAACACAGTTACACTCACCAATCGCCTATTCCACTGAAGCCCTCATTCTCCTGTAATAAAACTAAAATAAAAAAAAAAAAAACAATATCCCTCACCTCTCCGTCGTTCTGTCCCACTCAGTAATCCATGTCTGGCAGAGGAAAATTTTTCGACCTGAATGGTGCCAAAATGCGATTGTACAGACTGTGAGAACCACTGGTGACTGAACTGTGAGCGCAGCCTCAGTGACCGGCGGTGACGTCATCCCGGTCACTGAGGCTGCGATCCCAGCTGAGCTAAACTGCCATGACCTCAGTGAAATTCCCGCTAGTACAGGATTTTTTTTTTAAATTATTTATTTACAGCGTAAGAGCTGGCTAAGGAATTCTCTCAGCAGCTCCTGCTCTCACTGCTATTAGCGGCAGCAGGCGTCTGATGATGGGAGCAGTTGTCCCCATCAACTGACACCAGTGACCGGAGGTAAACTTTACACCTCCGATCACAGCTGAGTGCTCCCGATGTCTTTTAACAGGTTGGGAACCGCGGCTCTCTGACTGGCGGGATGGTTTCACCGCCGATCAGAAGGGGTGTTTGCCGCACTGTCATGCACATGACAGCGCAGCAAACATTGGATGTTTGTGCTCCCTATTCAAGTCTGTGTTCGGGCCCAGGCCAGGGTCCGGGTACTGTTCTGGTACCCGAATCCGAACTCTTTGTAATTGTTCGGCTGAACGCGCTGGACCCGAATATCCAGGTGTCCTTCCATCTCTGTTAATTACACAGGTCTGCAAAAAAAAAAAAAAATTTCAAGAGCTGTTTTGGTTATTCCACGTAAATTAATTTATTACAAATGTTTCATGAAAATCATTTTTTAACTGCAATGAGCTCACTAACACACACTAAAATTGATTCTTCTTCCCTGTGAGACTTCTCTTGGTACATTTACGCTTGTGAGTAGCATCTGGAATGTCTCTATGAAGCGTCCAACAGTAGTCTGCCATCATTGTAATGCTCCATCTTCCCTGGTATCGTCTTTCCATCTCTTTAATGTCCTGGTGGAATCGTTCACCTTGCTCTTCACTCACAGCTCCCAAATTTTCAGGAAAGTTGTCAAGGTGGGAATGGAGGAAATGCACTTTCAAACTCATCAGGCAACCTAAAGCTTGAAATGCTTTCAGCATTCGTCCGACAATTTTTTTGTAGTCAGGGTCTTTGTTATTGCCTAAAAATTTCTCTACGACCTCTTTAAATGCAAATCACCCTTCTTTTTGAGGATGCGTCATGGTATTGATAAACTCTTGATCAGCTATAAGCCTTCTAATGTCTCGTCCGACGAACACACCTTCCTTCAATTTTCCTTCTGAGAGGCCTGGAAACTTGGTGACCAAGTATTTGAAGCATTCTCCATCTTTTGGAAGTGATTTTACGAATTGCTTCATCAATCCCAATTTTATGTTGAGAGGTGGTAGAAGAACTTTATGGGGAGGAACCAAAGTTTTTCGGAGGACATTTTTTTCACCAACTGTGAGCACCCTTGGCTGCCAATTCTTCTTGGTTCAGTGATTTTGTCGGTCTCGACTGTCCCATAGACACAGAAAACAAGGGTATTTGATATACCCAGCTTGTTGCCCGAGCAGCATGCACAAGACTTTCAAATCCCCGCACACTTGCCAACCGTGGTCTTCATATTTATGTTTACGAAGAACCAATTCCAAGTTCTCGTAGGTTTCCTTGAGGTGTACAGAATGACCTACAGGGATGGAAGCATAAAAACCGCCGTTGTGTAGTAAAACTGCTTTGAGACTTCTTTTGAAGAATCTATAAAAAGACGCCATTGCGCTGAATCATATTGGATTTTGAATTGACCCATCAAACCTTCGACATCGATGCAATAAACCAACTTATCTTCCTGGGCAACGTAAGGAACGAACTCGTTTTCACGATGTCTGAACCATGAAAAAGACACTCCTGGCAACAATAAATTATTGCTTTTGAGCCTTGATCCGAGTAGCTCAGCGGCATCTTTGGGAAGATTCAAGTCTCTTACCAAATCATTCATCTCCTCCTGGGAAAGCAATTTTGGTCTTGTATCATCTTCAAAGTCAGAATTTGATTCATCATCTGATTCAGGTATGACTCCACCTTTATCGGAGCTAGTTATCTCTTCCAAGGTAGCAGGGGCCTTGGGTACTGGTATATCTGTGCCATGGGGGATGAGACGGATTGCTGAGTGAATATTGGGGTATGAAATGGAATGCTTCCATTTTGAATTATACCCTTTCACATCGCATGAACAAAAGTAACAATCGTCACTATGGTTATTTTGCTCTCGCCATACCATAGGAATCCCATAACTGAAAGCTTTTTTCTTACCCTTGAACCGATTTCGGAGGTCCTCAACACACCGTTTGCACACTTTATGAGGCGCCCAAGCTTTATCTTGATCTCCAAGCTTTAGTCCGAAATAAGCGAAGTATACTTTTTTCGCAAAGTTTGTAATATTCAGCTGTTGCTTCAACACTGTATATTCACACAAATGTAACAGAAACTGTCGGTTGAATATGACGAGCTAACATGAACTGAGATGAAAAAGTGTGAACAGGCGAGAACCAAGATAAAACAATTGAATCAAGCCCGGGCATGTCAGAGCCTGCTCGTTCAGCTTGCAACATGTTGATGCTGGTTTCATTAGCTCACTCTGAAAGTTCTTTTCTTTGAAAGTTATATTTTTTTGCCATTGTATATCTTCAATGCATTGATGTGAAGTAATTAATAGCAATTTTGACTTTCAAAACCCTAAGGTAAAAGCAATACCAAAAATTGAGAAAAATATACTAAATTTGAAGAGAATTTTGCATTTTGTGGCAAATCCTGACATCCAGGATTTTTTTCAATATTTTTTTTCGTTTTCAGCACACCAAAATACATGGAAATTAGATGAAAATAATCAAACAGATTTTTAGTCGCAGACCTGTGTTACCTTTTCCAATTTTAACAGGAACCTGTCAAGTTAAAATCCCCTATGTTAATAAGTAAAAGCAGATCATCAGAGATGATAATTAGCATCCAGAGCATGTATCCCAGGTGGAGACATCAGTGACAGGGAGAATACAATGTTATGATCATGTTGCTTGTGAAGAAACCAGATTGTATCTTAATTTCCCAGACAACCATGTTTTGCAAAAACAAAAGAACTGGCTTTTTATCTGTATATTGGCTTGTGAATTTAAGTGTTTGTCTGGTGGGTCAAGAAGACAGACTTGCCCACTGATATACTATCTAACATACTGTGTAAAGGTACCTTCACACTCAGCAACTTTACAACGAGAACGACAACGATCCGTGACGTTGCAGCGTCCTGGTTAGCGATCTCGTTGTGTTTGACACGCAGCAGCGATCTGGATCCCGCTGTGATATCGCTGGTCGGAGCTAGAAGTCCAGAACTTTATTTGGTTGTCAGGTCGGCGTGTATCGTCGTGTTTGACAGCAAAAGCAACGATGCCAGCAATGTTTTACATGGAGCTAACGACCTGTGAGAACGATAAATGAGTCACCGTTACGTCACAGGATCGCTCCTGCATCGTTCTGGAGCTGCTGTGTTTGACATCTCTACAGCGACCTAAACAGCGACGCTGCAGCAATCGGCTCGTTGTCTATATCGCTTCAGCGTCGCTGAGTGTGACGGTACCTTTAAGGCTGAGTCACACATAACGATATTGTTAACGATATCGTTGCAACGTCACACTTTTGGTGACGTAGAAACGATCCCGCTAACGATCTCGTTATGTGTGACAGCGACCAACGATCAGGCCCCTGCTGGGAGATCGTTGGTCGTTGGGGAATGATCAGGACCATTTTTTTGTCGCTGATCACCCGCTGTCATCGCTGGATCGGCGTGTGTGACGCCGATCCAGCGATGTGTTCACTTGTAACCAGGGTAAATATCGGGTTACTAAGCGCAGGGCCGCGCTTAGTAACCCGATATTTACCCTGGTTACCATTGTAAAAGTAAAAAAAAAAAAAACAAACAGTACATACTCACATTCTGATGTCTGTCACGTCCCCCGGCGTCCACAGGGTTAAAACTGCTTTCGGCAAGAGCGCTGCTTAATGCACGCGCTCCGGCCGAGAGCTTCCCTGCACTGACTGTGTCAGCGCCGGCCGTAAAGCAGAGCACAGCGGTGACGTCAACGCTGTTAGTGCCGGCGCTGACACATTCAGTGCAGGGAAGCTCTCGGCAGCAGCGCGTGCATTAAGCAGCGCTCTTGCCGAAAGCAGTTTTAACCCTTGGACGCCGGCGGGGGACGTGACAGACATCAGAATGTGAGTATGTAGTGTTTTTTTTTTTTTTACTTTTACAATGGTAACCAGGGAAAATATCGGGTTACTGAGCGCGGCCCTGCACTTAGTACCCTGATGTTTACCCTGGTTACCCAGGTGCTGCAGGGGGACTTTGGCATCGTTGAAGACAGTTTCAACGATGCCGAAGTCGTTCCCCTGATTGTTGGTCGCCGGAGAGAGCTGTCTGTGTGACAGCTCCCCAGAGACCACACAACGACTTACCAATGATCACGGCCAGGTCGTATCGCTGGTCGTAATAGTTGGTAAGTCGTTTAGTGTAAAGGCCCCGTCTCACACAGCGACGCTGCAGCGATACAGACAACGATGCTGATCGCTGCAGCGTCGCTGTGTGGTCGCTGTGTGGTCGCTGGGGAGCTGTCACACAGACAGCTCTCTCCAGCGACCAACGATCAGGGGAACGACTTCGGCATCGTTGAAACTGTCTTCAACGATGCCGAAGTCCCCCTGCAGCACCCGGGTAACCAGGGTAAACATCGGGTTACTAAGCGCAGGGCCGCGCTTAGTAACCCGATGTTTACCCTGGTTACCAGCGTAAATGTAAAAAAAACCAAACAGTACATACTCACCATCTGTTGCCCGTCAGGTCCCTTGCCGTCTGCTTCCTGCTCTGACTGAGCCGCCGTACAGTGAGAGCTGAGAGCAGAGCGCAGCGGTGACGTCACTGCTGTGCTCTCACTTTACGGCGGCTCAGTCAGAGCAGGAAGCAGACGGCAAGGGACCTGACGGGCAACAGATGGTGAGTATGTACTGTTTGTTTTTTTTTACATTTACGCTGGTAACCAGGGTAAACATCGGGTTACTAAGCGCGACCCTGCGCTTAGTAACCCGATGTTTACCCTGGTTACCAGTGAAGACATCGCTGGATCGGTGTCACACACACCGATTCAGCGATGTCAGCGGGACCTCAACGACCAAAAAAAGGTCCAGGCCATTCTGACACGACCAGCGATCTCGCAGCAGGGGCCTGATCGCTGGTACATGTCACACATAGCGAGATCGCTACTGAGGTCGCTGTTGCGTCACAAAACTTGTGACTCAGCAGCGATCTCGCTAGCGATCTCGCTATGTGAGACGGGGCCTTAACTCCAGCTTTAGTCTGTAATAGTGACTGTACATTGAGTGGGTTAAGCTTTGTTTATTGATGTGTGCTTATATGCTAATAGTGCTACTTAATCCCATGACCATTGTTTACCTTATCTTGATCTTGGACTGAAGGGCCCTGGGTAATTCTAAAAATAGCTTACATGCCTTGGGTATAAAATGACTCAGGAGTTCACATCCTGAGAGTCTGAAGTAATACAGAGCTACCAGCCAGACATTCTGAAAACCTCCCAACAGACAAGAGAAAGGACTGCAGCCAATTCATCATGGCATCATCACGAGGGACACTGATCTAGTATTCTATAGGATACAACCTAGGGGTTTTCGGCTCCAGTTGGAAAGACACAGATCTGATCCAGTGACCATCTCTGAACCATGGATCTGTTTGGAAAAAGCCAGGGTTGGGACCCGCTGGTCGCCTGGTTCCATGGAGATGGTCAGATAAGCCAGGTGGTGACTCTCGTGTCAACTGGCTTTGGACCTTGTATGGACTCTATGGACAGTTCTTGGTCATCTCCCTATGCTTGTCGTTACCCCTTCTCTGTGCGTTCATCCACAGTTGGAGTAGCGACCCTGGGAGCTCTGACATCATGTCAACTGGCTTTGGATCTTGTATGGACTCTATGGACAGTTCTTAGTCATCTCCCTCTGCTTGTCGTTACCCCTTCTCTGTGCATTCATCCACAGATGGAGTAGCGACCCTGGGTGCTTTGACATCATGTAATACTGGAAATACATGGAGACGCAGTGATCTTTTATATGTGCCCATGTGACCCTGGGAGCTCTGACATCGTGTCATACTGGAAATGCGTAGAGACGGAGTGACCTTTTATATGTGCCCATGTAACCAAACAATTCCAGCCATGGAGGGATTGTTCTGTTTGCTATTGTGTGTTGTGGTTCAATAAAGTATTGCCACACTGTTTTACCTTAACCCTGTGTTGTCTGTGTAGTGTATTGCCCACGGGGAGATAGAGCGGGCGTTCAGTGGTATGAGCCGTGGTCTATGCAGTCTTGCTAAAGACAGCCGGGCCAGCGGACAAGAGCACCCACTGAACCCGTTTCTCCACATTGCTCCTTTCCAGTCATTGAGGCAAGGAGCTGCACTCACCAGACATGGCAGTCCACCAATGAGGCCCACTGGTCAGCTGATTGACGTCCTGCTCGTCCTGTGTATGTGCTGAGCGGGATGTCGGTCAACTGGAGTGTGAGCATGATTGGGAACAGCCGTATCTGCTCAGTGCTGCACACCTTCTGCCCCAATGACTGGAGAGGAGCAGACAGCATGATTATAAGGTTATGTTCCCACAATGAGTTTTTTCTTTGCACCAAAAACTCAGCATCTTCTGATACTTTCCCACGATTAGGAAACCCGCAGCAGCCACATGGTACAGCATAGTGGATGGGATTTCTAGGAATCCCTTGTCCACTATGTGTGTACAGGCGCTCATGGCTCACCCGCTGAGACTGACATGTGGTTCGACTTTCAAGACTGCAGCATGTCAAATTCTCTTGCAGCAATGCAGTGAACGCATGTGGATTTACCCAAGTTCAATAGAAGGCAGCATTTTGGATGCAGTGAACATACACCATGTCCAAAGCGCTGCTATTTCAGGATCGTGGGAGCATAGCCTTACAGGTCAAACAAAATTTATATAGAAATTTATAGAAATCTCATGCCTCTGGTGTTTTCTTTTATGCAGTGCTAACTGACCTGCGGTGCGTGGTTCAAATCTGAAACATGTCAACTTACCTTGCCGATACGCTGAGTTTTATGGCAGATTTTCCCCATAGAATTGGATTGGATACATAAAATCTGCATGAAAATATGTATATGAGTGTGTTTTCGCTGTGGAAATACACTAAAAATGCTTGTAATCCACACATCATTGTCTCAATAAAGTTTGTGAAAGCCAAGTGCCAGGAAATATCAAAAACAAAGTGGCTTTATTTAGCAGCAATATCAATAACAAAAAAGAAATAAAAAATGCGTTGTCAAAAACCTGATAAAAACACATGCAAAAACACAAATAACATAATATTTAATAGGCATAGAAATGCTTCAGAAAATCTGTAACATCAAAAACTCACTAAATACTCATTGTGGTAACATAGCCTGCATAGAAAACATTAAAGGGAACCTGTCACCCCCAAAATCGAAGGTGAGCTAAGCCCACCGGCATCAGGGGCTTCTCTACAGCATTCTGTAGTGCTGTAGATAAGCCCCCAATGTATCCTGAAAGATGAGAAAAAGAGGTTAGATTATACTCACCCAGGGGGCGGTCCCGGTACGATGGGTGTCGCGGTCCGGTTCCGGGCCTCCCATCTTCTTACGATGACGTCCTCTTCATGTAGTCACGCTGCGGCTTCGAAGTACTTTGTCTGCAGTGCGCAGGCACCGGGAAAGGTCAGAGAGGCCCGGCGCCTGCGCACTGCAGTACTTTGCTCTGCACTCAACAGGCAGGATCCGCAGCGAGAAGACAAGAAGAGGACGTCATCGTAAGAAGATGGGAGGCCCCGGACTAAACCGTGACACCTATCGGACCCGGACCGCAGCGGGACCGCCCCTGGGTGAGTATAATCTAACCTCTTTTTCTCATCTTTCAGGATACATCGGTGGCTTATCTACAGCATTACAGAATGCTGTAGATAAGCCCCTGATGCCGGTGGGCTTAGCTCAACTTCGATTTTGGAGGTGACAGGTTCCCTTTAAGATCCATAACACAGCTCCAGTGCTTCCATCAATCCATGAGGGCCATTGTCTTTCTTCTCAGCTGGATCTATTATCTACTGTTTGCGGTTGTGCATAGTTTGCCACCCCTGAAGAGAGATGTGGGCTTCAGGCGTGGACTTCCCATGGTTGTCAGCAGTGTCGGTGATTGCAGCCTCTGCCATATTGCCATTGTTGTAACTAGTTGTTTCCATTCATGTAATTGGGGCTGGACTACAGGTCCACATACTACACAAGGGCATTGTGTCTCCTCTTTAAGGGTTCAGATTAATTACTTGTTCACATTTTCACATAATTCTATGACCGTAGTGGATGTTAGAAGTCTTGGATTAAGAATGAAGTTATACTGTGACTGGTCTGAGAGCAATAGATGAGGAAATGTTCTATGCTCCACATAAAGTAGATGGGACTTTTGAAGTGGAAATAAATGTATGCAAATGTTTCATCTGTGAAATCTCTTGTTATTTAGGATTCAGTAGGTAACACCTCTGCTAAATGTATACTGTGTTTTGCACATATAATTGCTCTTGAAGAGTTGGCCGGCACTTTTTAATGTTGTTGGCAGGAGCTTTGCAAACAGATTGTCGCTGTAATTTTGTGTGCGCCATGGAAGGACGAGCCTTTGTCTCAGCGGTACATTGTGCATGTACTCATATACTTGATGCTCTCTCCTGTACTAGCAATGTATTACATTAGAACCATGTTCCTACATTGTTCCGCTATCCGTTAACCCGTATACTTTCATGAAAACTCATGCCCACTATGCGTTTAACCATCTCGCACACCAATATTGCAGTACATGGTAAAAATCATTCTCTCTTATGAAGCTCGAACAGAGGTTTGGCCTCATATGAAGATCAAGATGGCATCTTACATGACCACGTCAACCCATTAGTTGCCCTTGATGGGTTGACGTGGTCATGTTGATGCCATCTTGATCTTCTTATGAGGCCAAACCTCTGTGCTGTTTGGTGGGGCAATGTGCACAGGTAAAAGGGAATCTGTCAGCAGGTTTTTGCTACCTCATCTGAGCGCAATGTAATGAGAAGCTGAATCTGATGATATATCATTTAGTTTACTGAGAGCAGCCTTCTGACACAATCAGATCTTTTAGATTTAGCAATGCAGCAGAGCTAAGGAAGCTAACCCCACCCACACCACAGCAGCCCCGGCCCCCACCAGGTTCTGTATGTGCGTATGTGCAATGTCTGTAAACAGTGAGCTGCTTATCACAGGGGAAAGGGGTGTTTCCGCACTAGTGCGGCAATATTAATCTTTCAGTTATAAATAGTAAACAGCAGCATGTACTTTGACAAGTGACACATCGCTGAATTCTGTGTCTCAGCCTCTATCCCCTGCTGTCTTCAGATTACATAGCAAAAACCTGCTGACAGATTCCCTTTAAGCCCTAATGGTCTTAAAATGACAATGTTTGATTGCAATGTGTTACGAATAATTGATAAACAATACATTTTTGGATTATGTTTTCGTAGTAAAATAATACATATTTCTGTTTAAAAACAAACAAAAAAAAACAACAATAGAAATTGGCACTCACCAACTCACAGCAATCCTCTTTTCCTCCTTTTTTGGCACATAAAACAAATGCAGAGGGAAGTTCCCTTGTATAAAACAGTACATGGATTACAACCCATGTGTACATACAGGGTACAGCACACAGTTATCTTGGACAGGACTGGATACTTGTCATGGATTCTCCTCTTCAGTGCGAGCACGTCAGTATTAATCCGTCAGTGGTTTCCTACAATGTGTAATAGATGATATGTCACTTGTATCAATTACTAATTCCTTTTTCTGTTCACAGAGGAGGATACCTACAGTACTTACTCCAATCTTCTGCTGAAGTATTTCCTGGCGGAAGGAATTATCAGTGGTCATGAAGTCTTTGTTGCATCTGCCAGTGATATTCCATGCAAAATTATTCAGGTAATCGGTTGAACATACATTTAAGTAACGTATATTTTATACAATCATGGCTGAAAGTGTTGGCGCCTTTGAAATTGTTCCACAAAATGAAAAAATGAAATGGACAAAATTGTTGTCACCTTTCCAAAAATGTGGGTGAATAACTTTGTTTCAAGCATGTGATGGTCCTTCAAACTCACCTGTGGCAAGTAACAGATGTGGGCAATATGAAAATCGCACCTGAAACAAAAAGAAAAGGTGAGAAGTTGATTCAATATTTGCATTGAGTGTCTGTGTGTTCCATACTAATCATGGAGAATAGAAAGGGAAGAGAACTGTCTCAGGACTTGAAAACTAAAATTGTTGAAAGATATTATCAATCTCAAGGTTACAAGTCCATCTCCAGAGATCTTGATGTTCCTATGTCCACGGTACACAACATAATCAAGAAGTTTACAACCCGTGGCACAGTAGCCTATCTCCCTGGCCGTGGACGGCTGAGAGAAATTGATGAAAGGTTGCAAAGCAGGATAGTCCAGATGGTGGGTAAACAGCCCCTATCAAATTCCAAAGAAATTCAAGCTGTCCTGCAGGTTCCTGGGTGCATCAGTGTCAATGCAAACTATCAGTCAACATTTGAATGTAATGAAACGCTATGGCAGGAGACCCAGGAGGACCCCACTGCTGACACAGAGACCCCAAAAAGCTAGATTGCAGTTTGCCAAAATGTATGTGAGTATGCTAAAATCCATCTGGGAAAGCATCTTGTGCACAGATAAGACCAAGATAGAACTTTTTGGTAAAGCACATCATTCTACTGTTTACCGAAAAACAGACTGAGGCCTACAAAGAAAAGAAAGAACAAGGTACTTGGAGTAAAATATGGTGGAGGTTCAAAAATGTTTTTGGAGTTGCCTTGCTACCTTTGGCACTGGGTACCTTGACTGTGTAGAAGGCATCATGAAATCTCTGAAGATTACCAAAACATTTTGTGTTGCAATGCCTATGCAATTTGTAATGCCTAGTATCAAAAAGTTGGGTTTGCGTCCTAGTTGATGGGTCTTCAGCAGGACAATGACTGCAAACATACTTCAAGAAGCACCCAGAAATGGATGGAAACAAAACGCTGAAAAATTCTGGACCTGGAGCGGTTTACAAAAGAAGAGTGATCCAAAATTCTATATGAGAGGTGTAAGAAGCGTGTTGATAGTTATAGGAAGCCATTGAATGCAGTTATTTATTCCAAAGGGTGTGCAACCAAATATTAATTTGAGGGTGCCAACAATTTTGTCTGGACCATTTTGGGGGTTTTGTGTGAAATTACGTCCAGTTTTCCATTTTTCCGGGGGTTTTTGTGTGTTGTTCCAATACATACAAAGGAAATAAACTTGTGTATAACAAAACGTGTGATTTCAATAATTTTCTGGGAGAAATACCTTATTTTCTGGAACAATTTCAAAAGTGCCAACACGTTCGGCCATGATGGTATTTCTTGCAGAAAACATACTCACTCCCCTGTTACACTCCATTGAGGGGCTGACTTCAGTTACACCTTTTCTTCCAAGCTATATAATATAGATCAGCAAATCACTTCTAGGTCAATTGAATTTGCATCTCCTGAATCCAATCTTTTTTTTTTATTATACAAATTATGAAAAAAATCAGCCGCCATTTTGCTTATTTGTAGAAGTTTGAAAGAAGGGTGAAAGATAAATAAAAAGATGAAACTTTGCTACTCTCTAGTCCCACTGCCTCAGACCCCTTGTCCAGTCCTCCACAAAGCTCTCTCCTGTCTCTCCTATCCTCCAGCATGCATTGTCCTCTTCCACCATTTTCACTCTACACCTGAGCTTCCGGCACCAAGTAGATCAGTGACCTGTGCCTCCGGCAGCACACGTCACAATGCCAGATTCCTACTTTCACTGGAAGCCACAGTGTTTAATGGAGATGCTAGAAAAGTATGCTGCGCACCGCTGGAAAGAAGGGGCCGGAGGGAGCTTTACAAAGGATTGCAGCGGTGAGCAGTTTTAATTTGAGTATTTTTGTCCACATCCTACAATTATTGTGCTGTAGGTTCTGTGACGAGCCTGGAGCCACATAAGGTGCATTTTATTAGCATCAGATAACTTCAATGCGAATTTTGAGTGAACCGATGCGTTTCAGTTCCGGCAGATACGCTCATCACTGCTGCACACAGTTTTTGGAACCTCTGTATCTAAAATAAAAAATGAAGTAACTTAGCAGATAGTCCAGATTTGAAGTTTTCTTCAATAAACACAGAACAAATGGATTTACCTTATTATAGGGGCACATGCAAGGCAGTAAAAAAGAGCTGCATGACCTTGTTACATACAGGGTTAACTTTGTATGGTGAAACATAGTTCTGCATAGATAAGCTATTTGTAGTGCTGTATTACTTTATTTTTTTTTTTGTATAAAATCCTTCATTATTTTCTGCAGATCTGCTGCATCCCGTAGCCCACCCTATACTATGTATAGAGAGAAATGTTAGTCACCAGCAGATGAGCGGTGGACCCACAGCTCCTAATTATGGAGGACTCGGCTGTGCTCGCTCATAATGTAGAGGAATCCATGAATGCAATGATAACCAGCATTTTCATAAAACCATTACAAGAAAAAAATAAGTATTGCAGTGCTAGGGTCAGGTCACTTCTTGCTAGGGTCATCGTACTTCTCACCAGGGTCAGTGCAGTTCTTGCTAGGTTCAGTGTAGTTCTTGCTAGGGTCAGTGTAGTTCTCACTAGGGTCAGTGTTGTGAATTCCGTTCTCGAACTCCCTCCTGTGGTCATGAATGGTACTTCGGTGAGTTCTGTCCGTGGACTCCCTCTGGTGGCTGTGAGTGGAGATGCTGGTTCTGAGATTCCTTCTCCAGCTGCCCTCGTTTGGGGCTAGGCTGATTCTCTATTTAACTCCACTCAGATCGTTACTCCATGCCAGCTGTCAATGTTCTGGTACTGGTTCAGATCTCTCCTGGATCTTTCTGAGGACCTGTCTACTCCAGCACAAGCTAAGTTCCTGCTTGTTCATTTGTTACATATGGTTTTTCTTGCTAAGTTCTAGTCCAGCTTGCTATCATGAAACTACCTGGCTAGCTGGAAGCTCTGGGGGTGCAGAGTGGCACCACCGCATCGGGAGTCGATGCGGGGGTATTTTTTGCACACTCTGCGTGGTTTTTGTAGCTTTTTGTGTTGACCGCAAAGATCCCTTTTCTGTCCTCAATCTGTTTAGTTAGACTGGCCTCTCTTTGCTAAAACCTATTTCATCCTGTGTTTGTGATTTCCTCTTATCTCACAGTCAATACTTGTGGGGGGGCTGCTTTTACCTTTGGGGAAATTTCTCTGAGGCAAGTAAGGCTTCGTTTCCTTTCTTTAGGGGTAGTTAGCTCTTAGGCTGTGAAGAGGCGTCTAGGCAGAGTCAGGCACGCTCCACGGCTGTTTCTAGTTGTGTTGATAGGAGTAGGGTTTGCGGTCAGCAGAGTTCTCATTTCCCCAGAGCTCGTCCTGATTCCGTGTTTAACTATCAGGTCATTCCTGGTGCACCTAACCACCAGGTCCATAACAGTACAGCTGGCCCACAAAGTGTTAATGCATCTCAATAGAGGGAAAAGAGAAGTTCTGAGACCATTTTTTTTTTCTCTGCAGTGTGTTTTGCCTTTCTTTTCCCCTTAAACTCTGGGTGGTTCAGAACTTAGGTGTGGATATGGACATTCAAGGTTTGTCCTGTAGTGTAGATCAACTCGCTGCAAGGGTACAAAACATTCAAGATTATGTAGTTCAGAATCCTATGTTGGAGCCTAGAATTCCAATTCCTGATTTGTTTTCTGGGGATAGATCTAAATTTCAGAATTTCAAAAACAATTGTAAACTGTTTCTTGCTCTGAAACCCCGCTCTTCTGGTGACCCTATTCAGCAAGTAAGAATCATTATTTCTTTGTTGCGTGGCGACCCTCAAGACTGGGCATTCGCCCTGGCGCCAGGAGATCCTGCATTGCGTAATGTAGATGCATTTTTTCTGGCGCTGGGTTTGCTTTATGATGAACCGAATTCTGTGGATCAGGCAGAGAAAATTTTGCTGGCTTTGTGTAAGGGTCAGGATGAAGCGGAGGTATATTGCCAGAAGTTCAGAAAGTGGTCTGTGCTTACTCAGTGGAATGAGTGTGCCCTGGCAGCAATTTTCAGAAAGGGTCTTTCTGAAGCCCTTAAGGATGTTATGGTGGGGTTCCCCACGCCTGCTGGTCTGAATGAATCAATGTCCTTGGCCATACAGATCGATCGGCGCTTACGTGAGCGCAAAACTGTGCACCATTTGGCGGTATCCTCTGAGCAGAGGCCTGAGCCTATGCAATGTGATAGGACTTTGACCAGAGCTGAACGGCAAGAACATAGACGTCAGAATGGGCTGTGTTTTTACTGTGGTGACTCCACTCATGCTATCTCTGATTGTCCTAAGCGCACTAAGCGGTTCGCTAGGTCCGTCACCATTGGTACTGTACAGCCTAAATTTCTTCTGTCCGTTACTCTGATTTGCTCTTTGTCATCCTATTCTGTTATGACATTTGTGGATTCAGGCGCTGCCCTGAATTTGATGGACTTGGAGTTTGCCAGGCGCTGTGGTTTTTTCTTGGAGGCCTTGCAGCATCCCATTCCTTTGAGGGGAATTGATGCTACGCCTTTGGCCAAGAATAAGCCTCAGTACTGGACCCAGTTGACTATGTGCAAAGCTCCTGCGCATCAGGAGGATATTCGCTTTTTGGTGTTGCATAATCTGCATGATGTGGTCGTGTTGGGTTTGCCATGGCTGCAGGTCCATAATCCAGTATTGGATTGGAAATCAATGTCGGTGTCCAGTTGGGGGTGTCAAGGGGTACATGGGGATGTTTCATTATTGTCAATTTCTTCCTCCACTCCTTCTGAAGTCCCTGAGTTTTTGTCGGATTACCGGGATGTATTTGATGAGCCCAAGTCTAGTACCCTACCTCCTCATAGGGATTGTGATTGTGCTATTAATTTGATTCCTGGTAGCAAGTTCCCTAAGGGATGACTTTTCAATTTGTCTGTGCCAGAACACGCCGCTATGCGGAGTTATATAAAGGAGTCCTTGGAGAAAGGGCATATTCGCCCGTCGTCGTCACCATTGGGAGCAGGGTTCTTTTTTGTGGCCAAGAAGGGTGGTTTTCTGAGACCTTGTATAGATTACCGCCTTCTTAATAAAATCACGGTCAAATTTCAGTACCCTTTGCCTCTACTGTCTGATTTATTTGCTCGGATTAAGGGGGCTAGTTGGTTCACCAAGATAGACCTTCGAGGGGCGTATAATCTCGTGCGTATTAAACAGGGCGATGAATGGAAAACAGCATTTAATACGCCCGAGGGCCATTTTAAATACCTGGTGATGCCATTCGGCCTTTCTAATGCTCCCTCTGTGTTTCAGTCCTTTATGCATGACATCTTCCGAAAGTATCTGGATAGATTCATGATCGTATATTTGGATGATATTTTGGTCTTTTCGGATGATTGGGAGTCCCATGTGAAGCAGGTCAGAATGGTGTTCCAGGTCCTTCGTGCTAATTCCTTGTTTGTAAAGGGATCTAAGTGTCTCTTTGGAGTTCAGAAGGTTTCCTTTTTGGGCTTCATTTTTTCCCCTTCTACTATCGAGATGGATCCTGTTAAAGTCCAAGCTATTTATGATTGGACTCGGCCTACATCTGTGAAGAGCCTTCAGAAATTTATGGGCTTTGCCAATTTTTACCGTCGCTTCATCGCTAATTTTTCTAGTGTTGTTAAACCATTGACTGATTTGACCAAGAAGGATGCTGATGTGGTGAATTGGTCCTCTGCAGCCGTTGAGGCTTTTCAGGAGTTGAAACGTCGTTTCTCTTCGGCTCCTGTGTTGTGTCAGCCAGATGTTTCGCTCCCTTTTCAGGTCGAGGTTGATGCTTCTGAAATTGGAGCAGGGGCTGTTTTGTCTCTGAGAAGTTCTGATTGCTCTGTAATGAAGCCATGCGCTTTCTTTTCGAGAATGTTTTCGCCTGCTGAGCGTAATTATGATGTTGGCAATCGGGAGTTGTTGGCTATGAAGTGGGCATTCGAGGAGTGGCGACATTGGCTTGAAGGAGCCAAGCATCACATGGTGGTCTTGACAGATCACAAGAATCTGACTTATCTCGAGTCTGCCAAGCGGTTGAATCCTAGACAGGCTCGTTGGTCGCTGTTTTTCTCCCGTTTCAATTTTGTGGTTTCGTACCTTCCGGGTTCTAAGAATGTGAAGGCTGATGCCCTTTCAAGGAGTTTTGTGCCTGATTCTCCTGGGGTTCCTGAGCCGGCTGGTATTCTCAGAGAGGGGGTAGTTCTGTCTGCCATCTCCCCTGATTTGCGGCGGGTGCTGCAGGAGTTCCAGGCTGATAGACCTGACCGTTGTCCAGCGGAGAAACTGTTTGTCCCTGATAGATGGACTAATAGAGTTATCTCTGAGGTTCATTGTTCGGTGTTGGCTGGTCATCCTGGGATTTTTGGTACCAGAGATTTGGTGGCTAGGTTCTTTTGGTGGCCTTCCTTGTCGCGGGATGTGCGTTCTTTTGTGCAGTCTTGTGGGACTTGTGCTCGGGCTAAGCCCTGCTGTTCTCGTGCCAGTGGGTTACTTTTGCCCTTGCCGGTCCCGAAAAGGCCTTGGACGCATGTTTCCATGGATTTTATTTCAGATCTTCCTGTTTCTCAAAGGATGTCAGTCATCTGGGTGGTTTGCGATCGCTTCTCTAAAATGGTCCATTTGGTACCCTTGCCTAAATTGCCTTCTTCCTCTGATTTGGTTCCATTATTTTTCCAACATGTGGTTCGTTTGCATGGCATTCCGGAGAACATCGTGTCTGACAGAGGTTCCCAGTTTGTTTCAAGGTTTTGGCGGTCCTTTTGTGCTAAGATGGGCATTGATTTGTCTTTTTCTTCGGCTTTCCATCCTCAGACAAATGGCCAAACCGAACGAACCAATCAGACTTTGGAAACTTATCTGAGATGCTTTGTTTCTGCGGATCAGGATGATTGGGTGACCTTCTTGCCATTAGCTGAGTTCGCCCTTAATAATCGGGCCAGTTCGGCTACTTTGGTTTCGCCTTTTTTTTGTAATTTTGGTTTTCATCCTCGTTTTTCTTCAGGGCAGGTTGAGCCTTCGGACTGTCCTGTTGTGGATTCTGTGGTGGACAGGTTGCAACAAATTTGGACTCATGTGGTGGACAATTTGACCTTGTCCCTAGAGAAGGCTCAACGTTTCGCTAACCGCCGTCGCCGTGTTGGTCCCCGACTTCGTGTTGGGGATTTGGTTTGGTTATCATCTCGTTATGTTCCTATGAAGGTTTCTTCTCCTAAGTTTAAGCCTCGTTTCATTGGTCCTTATAAGATTTCTGAAATTCTTAATCCTGTATCATTTCGTTTGGCCCTTCCTGCTTCTTTTGCCATCCATAATGTGTTCCATAGGTCGTTGCTGCAGAGATATGTGGCGCCTATGGTTCCCTCCGTTGATCCTCCTGCTCCGGTGTTGGTCGAGGGGGAGTTGGAGTATGTGGTGGAGAAGATTTTGGATTCTCGTATTTCGAGACGAAAACTTCAGTACTTGGTCAAATGGAAGGGCTATGGTCAGGAGGATAATTCCTGGGTTGTTGCCTCTGATGTCCATGCTGCCGATTTAGTTTGTGCCTTTCATTTGGCTCGTCCTGATCGGCCTGGGGGCTCTGGTGAGGGTTCGGTGACCCCTCCTCAAGGGGGGGGGGGTACTGTTGTGAATTCCGTTCTCGAACTCCCTCCTGTGGTCATGAATGGTACTTCGGTGAGTTCTGTCCGTGGACTCCCTCTGGTGGCTGTGAGTGGAGATGCTGGTTCTGAGATTCCTTCTCCAGCTGCCCTCGTTTGGGGCTAGGCTGATTCTCTATTTAACTCCACTCAGATCGTTACTCCATGCCAGCTGTCAATGTTCTGGTACTGGTTCAGATCTCTCCTGGATCTTTCTGAGGACCTGTCTACTCCAGCACAAGCTAAGTTCCTGCTTGTTCATTTGTTACATATGGTTTTTCTTGCTAAGTTCTAGTCCAGCTTGCTATCATGAAACTACCTGGCTAGCTGGAAGCTCTGGGGGTGCAGAGTGGCACCGCCGCATCGTGAGTCGGTGCAGGGGTATTTTTTGCACACTCTGCGTGGTTTTTGTAGCTTTTTGTGTTGACCGCAAAGATCCCTTTTCTATCCTCAATCTGTTTAGTTAGACTGGCCTCTCTTTGCTAAAACCTATTTCATCCTGTGTTTGTGATTTCCTCTTATCTCACAGTCAATACTTGTGGGGGGGGGGGGCTGCTTTTACCTTTGGGGAAATTTCTCTGAGGCAAGTAAGGCTTTGTTTCCTTTCTTTAGGGGTAGTTAGCTCTTAGGCTGTGAAGAGGCGTCTAGGCAGAGTCAGGCACGCTCCACAGCTGTTTCTAGTTGTGTTGATAGGAGTAGGGTTTGCGGTCAGCAGAGTTCCCATTTCCCTAGAGCTCGTCCTGATTCCGTGTTTAACTATCAGGTCATTCCTGGTGCTCCTAACCACCAGGTCCAGGGGCGTAACTACCGCGGTCGCAGCGGTCGCCATTGCGACCGGGCCCCGCAGGTCAGGGGCCCCGGGCCGGCAGGTCTGAGCAGGGCCAGGCTGGCCATCGGGCACTTCTGGCAAATGCCAGAAGAGCCGATGCCAGTAGTGGGCCGCTGCACTGTTCCTCCCCCGGAACCCCCCCCAGTGCCGCCGCCGCCGCCGCATTTAACTATACCGGCGTCTATGACACCGGTATAGTTCAATGCAATGATGGGAGGAGAGAGCGTCACCTGACGCTTCCTCTCCCATCATTCCCCGCTCTGCCTCTGACAGTACACTGCGGGTGCGCGATGACGTCATATCATCGCGCACCTGCAGTGTCCTGGGCAGACTTCAGCCGCCAGGAGCAGTGCGGGCAAAAGGAAAGGTGAGGAGAGTTTTTTTTTTTTTTTTTCTTTTTAACCGGACTGTGGGGCCATTATCGGGGGGGGGGGGAATGAGATGTGGGCTGTGCTCTATATATCCCTGTGCGGGCTCTGCTGTATATACCCCTGTGGGGACTCTGCTGTATATATCCCTGTGCGGGCTCTGCTGTATATATCCCTGTGCGGGCTCTGCTGTATATACCACTGTGCGGGCTCTGCTGTATATACCACTGTGCGGGCTCTGCTGTATATACCACTGTGCGGGCTCTGCTGTATATAACACTGTGCGGGCTGTGCTCTATATACCACTGTGCGGGCTCTGCTGTATATAACACTGTGTGGGCTGTGCTGTATATACCACTGTGCGGGCTCTGCTGTATATAACACTGTGCGGGCTGTGCTGTATATACCACTGTGCGGGCTCTGCTGTATATAACACTGTGCGGGCTGTGCTCTATATACCACTGTGCGGGCTCTGCTGTATATAACACTGTGCGGGCTGTGCTGTATATACCACTGTGCGGGCTGTGCTCTATATACCACTGTGCAGGCTCTGCTGTATATAACACTGTGCGGGCTGTGCTCTATATACCACTGTGCGGGCTGTGCTCTATATACCACTGTGCGGGCTGTGCTCTATATACCACTGTGCGGGCTGTGCTCTATATACCACTGTGCGGGCTGTGCTCTATATACCACTGTGCGGTCTGTGCTGTATATACCACTGTGCGGGCTCTGCTGTATATACCACTGTGCGGGCTGTGCTGTATATACCACTGTGCGGGCTGTGCTGTATATACCACTGTGCGGGCTGTGCTGTATATACCACTGTGCGGGCTCTGCTGGATATACCACTGTGCGGGCTGTGCTCTATATATCCCTGTGCGGGCTCTGCTGTATATACCACTGTGCGGGCTGTGCTCTATATACCACTGTGCGGGCTGTGCTCTATATACCACTGCGGGCTGTGCTCTATATACCACTGTGCGGGCTGTGCTGTATATACCACTGTGCGGGCTCTGCTGTATATACCACTGTGCGGGCTGTGCTGGATATACCACTGTGAGGGCTGTGCTGTATATACCCCCTGTGCTGGCTGTGCTGTATATACCCCTGTGCGGGCTGTGCTGTATATACCCCTGTGCGGGCTGTGCTGTATATACCCCTGTGCGGGCTGTGCTGTATATACCACTGTGCGGGCTGTGCTGGATATACCACTGTGCGGTCTGTGCTGGATATACCACTGTGCGGTCTGTGCTGGATATACCACTGTGAGGGCTGTGCTGGATATACCACTGTGCGGTCTGTGCTGGATATACCACTGTGCGGTCTGTGCTGGATATACCACTGTGCGGTCTGTGCTGGATATACCACTGTGAGGGCTGTGCTCTATATACCCCCTGTGCTGGCTGTGCTGTATATAACCCTGTGCGGGCTGTGCTGTATATACCCCTGTGCGGGCTGTGCTGGATATACCACTGTGCGGTCTGTGCTGGATATACCACTGTGCGGTCTGTGCTGGATATACCACTGTGCGGTCTGTGCTGGATATACCACTGTGCGGTCTGTGCTGGATATACCACTGTGCGGTCTGTGCTGGATATACCACTGTGCGGTCTGTGCTGGATATACCACTGTGCGGGCTGTGCTGGATATACCACTGTGCGGGCTGTGCTGGATATACCACTGTGTGGGCTGTGCTGGCACCCAACACCATGTTGCAGTGCAGGAGATTCCTGCAACAGTCCGAGGCGTATCTAGGGGAAGCGGGGCGGGGGGAAGGTGGGGGGGTTGTGGGGGCGGGGGAAGGTGGGGGGGTAGGGGGGGTAGGGGGTGGGGTAGGGGGCGGGGGAAGGTGGGGGGGTAGGGGGGGTAGGGGGTGGGGTAGGGGGGGGTAGGGGGGGGCCCCATTTGGAAGTTCGCACCGGGGCCCATAACTTTGTAGTTACGCCACTGACCAGGTCCATAACAGGTCAGTTTAATTCTCGCTAGGGTCAGTGTACTTCTCACTAGGGTTGGTCAATGTAGTGATCACTAGGGTCAGTATAGAAAAATATTTAGAATTGAGAGTCCTCAGTGGTTGATACCTTTTAATGGCTAACTGAAAAGATAGGGTCAAAATAGGGTCAGTATAGTGAGCACCAGGGTCAGTGTAGTGATCACTAGTGTCAGTGTAGGTCTCACTAGGGTCGGTGTAGTTCGCTCTAGGGTCAGTGCAATGATTACTAGTATCAATAGTGATCACTAGTATCAGTATAGTGATCAATAGGGTCGGTGAAGGTCTCAATAGGGTCGGTGTAGTTCTCTCTAGGGTCGGTGTAGTTCTCACTAGGGTCATTGTACTTCTCACTAGGGTTGGTGTAGTTCTCACTAGGGTCGGTGTAGTTCACTAAGTTCAGTGTAGGTCTTACTAGGGTCGGTGTAGTGATCACTAGGGTTAGTGTAGTTCTCACTAGGTCAATGTAGTTCTTACTGGGGTCGGTGTAGTTCACTAAGGTCGGTGTAGTGATCACTAGGGTTAGTGTAGTTCTCACTAGGGTCGGTGTACTTCTCACTAGGGTCGGTGTAGTTCTCACTAGGGTCGGTGTAGTTCACTTGGTTCAGTGTAGGTCTTACTAGGGTTGGTGTAGTGATCACTAGGGTCGGTGTAGTTCACTAGGTTCAGTGTAGGTCTTACTAGGGTCAGTGTAGTGATCACTAGCGTCGGTGTAGTTCTCTCTAGGGTCAGTGTACTTCTCACTAGGGTCGGTGTAGTTAAGTAGGTTCAGTGTAGGTCTTACTAGGGTCAGTGTAGTGATCACTAGGGTCGGTGTAGTTCACTAGTTTCAGTGTAGGTTTTACTAGGGTCGGTGTAGTGATCACTAGGGTCAGTGTAGTTCTCTCTAGGGTTAGTGTAGTTTACTAGGGTCGGTGTAGTGATCACTAGGGTCGGTGTAGTTCACTAGGTTCAGTGTAGGTCTTACTAGGGTCGGTGTAGTGATCACTAGGGTTAGTGTAGTTCTCACCAGGGTCAGTGTAGTTCTTTACTAGGGTCAGTGTCGTTCTCACGAGGGCCACAAGAACCTGATGACTGAGCGCCATCGATGAAGACTAATTTCATATATATATATTTTATTTACCAACATTGAAGAAATACAAGAAATGGTTTCCAAACTGTACATACCTTAAACAATGGTCACTGACGTGTGACCTATACCGTACAGTAGCAGGACAATGTGCACTTGCTCTGGCCACTGTTGCATGCAGTTATTATTTCCTCCAGTCCACGCTGACAGTCTCCTTTCTGCTACATCAGGTCCAGCAGTCTTACGACGGCCCAGAGTTATAACTTAGTCGGTATTCTCTGGGCGTCCAGCTGTATAGCATTACATTGTCTCGCACACGTCACAGCAGCCTGCTACCAACACGGAGGAGCCAGTGACCAACACAATGGTGCCAGCAGTGTCTGTTACTCGCAGTGAAATGCTATAATTGTCCTGCTTTGATTTTATGATACGTAATTGGGAGGATCCTGAACCTATAAGCAAGACAAATATTGCTGATACTTAAAAGGGGAAAAGACATTCTTTCAGGCCGTAATTACCGAAAAAAAAATGTGTGTAGCGAAAAGAGACAAGTACAAGATAAAAAGCCCCATCAACAGCGTAGGGTATATTATATACCACCCGGCAATTTATCCATCATCCTTTGAAAACATATTCTTGCCTTTTGTACTCCCAGCTCTCTCAGAAAATCAGCTATGAAATGCAACAATGGAAGACCTCATAAGGAAGAAAAAAGAATGTCATTCCTAGTGTTTTCCTAGACTCTCAGATTTAGAGTACAGGCAGAATTCTTTGCTCCCGCTCTGAGGATCTGTCCTGGCTGTCACCGGCTGCGGGAGGAATCTACAGCCGCATTAGAACATGTGATCACCCAGAACACGGCCTGTCACTTTGTATATTTCTATCACTGTATTTGTTGCTTATGTTTATTTTATTTAGAAATCAAGTTTTTATTTTACTTTTATACGGAAAAACAGCAGCTTTAAAGGGCAGCAAGCAGAGATGTACTTGCTGCATCCCTCACCCTGTCTAGATTAGAACCGTGCCTTAGGTTCAGAAATCGTTGTGGTCCCCTAATGGCTCCGAAGTCGCACTGATACGTGTGATTGACGCAAAGTGCGAGCATGCTGGAGAGCCACAGGCGGGTCTCAGGCAGTCATCACTGCCCGGCAGAAGCCTTAGGTCGTGGTCACACTGCGTCTTTTAGATGCTGCGTACACTGAACCATGTTTTCTGATGTCATTTTGGACACCGTTTTACTTCAGTTCTTTTTGTTAATCCACTTTACAGCTTTCAAACCCTGAAGCAGCTAAGAAGAAGTTCTAAAATACATCCACATCAAGTGGTTTTGACTTTGCTTTGCATATGTCCATTCTTTCTGGTGGTTTTTTAGCTCTTTTTCTGGTGGGTTTCAAGCCTCATCCGCCTGAATAAGATGTGTGCACAGGACTTCATTTTGTCCTCGGAGCAGAAAAAGACTGAAGAACAAAAAATGTTGGTTGTCACAAAAATTCAAGTTTTTCCATAAAATTTTCATTGTGCAAAAGTACTAATACAGAAAAATAACAAGCTAAGCATATCTGGTGGCACCTCCTTTTCACCTACCCACAGAATGAAGTTATCATGTTTTTCAATATTTTTTGTATCCCTTTTTTCTTTAATGCTTGCATATGTGTGAACAATAAATAGGCCAATATTCACCCTGTCCAGGTCCCATGCTGCATCTCTGCCACTGGTCCAATCTATGTATATTACTGCTGCAGCCAATCATTCAGCTCGTGCCATGTATATTGTCAGAGCTATTGAGCTTAATGACTGGCTGCAGCAATTTGTTTGTATTTGTTATGTCATCTTGGCAGCCCTTTATGACCACCGCTTATGCCTTTTTACAACGGTCCCATCAGAGTGTTTATCGTCTTAATATATTGCAATCATCATATTATACAGCACTGTGTACTTATAATTGCTCATTTTTGCCTTTCTACACAGCTAATTATTCTCTTTTCCCTGCTGTATGTAGAAACAAGAAGTCTCTCATCCCTGCATTTATCATTCCTATCTTCAACTCGTGACCCGGCTGCTCCCTCCTCTCCTTGCCAAGGACTTTTGCAGTGACTCGTGACTCATACAGGGGAAATTGACCTCCTGTTTCTACATAGAGCTTAGAAGGATACAGATTTTGTAGTTTTTAATCTTGTGATATAGACATAATGGAAAAGGGAAGAATTATATGGGTAGAAAGGCAATATGAGCAATTGTTAGTACATAGTGCTGTTTAATATGATTACTGCAATATATTAAGAGGATAGACACTTTAATGGGAAAAGGAGGACTTCTTTAAGGGGACTTAATGTTCAGTGCTGCTTCTTTACAGCACTTAGGGTCAAAGGAGTAGCAGCAGGTGTCAGCCCTATGTTTATAGCTGGCACCCTGCTGCATCAGTTATGATCACTTTAGCACCAATCCCAGGTGTTTAACCCCCTAGATGCTGCTGTCCATTCCGGCAGATGCCTCTTTATAGTTAACAGAGTGAAAAGGTTTCCTCTTAAACCCTAGTGGGACCCCACATTGGTAACCCCAGGCCAAGTATTTGCTTCAAGGTATGGTGCTATAAGCTGGGTCTAGCAAGCTGTGGCAGTGTGACACTGACAGCTCTCATCTACTGCCATACAGAAGTATTCCAGTGTTTGAGACAAGTAATGGAAGTAAAAAAGATTTGAGTCCCATAGTAAAAGAAAAATTGAGAAGAAAAAAACAAAACTACAAAATGAAAACAAAAGAACATGTTCTGACACTATTGTGTAAATAAAGAAATAAAGAAATTGCGCATTATCACCATGTCCAGACGAAAAAAACAAAAACAAATACACAGGGCTCTTTAGCAGAAAAATAAAAAAGTTACAGCTTTCAGAATTTGGTGACACATAAACAAATATTTTGCAAAATACCAGTATTCTTTTTAGTGTGTAAAAGTTGCTAAAGTGAAAATAAAAACCTATCAATCTGTTATCGATGTAAACGTACCGGCCCATGGTACAAAACTATTTTTTCATGGTTATTGTACGAGTTGTGTATAAAAACCAGAGCAATTCCTGAATTGCTGGATTTTGTTCATGTTTTGTATGAAAAATCTGAATGGAAGTGATCATAAAATGTTATGTACCCCAAAATGGTACTAATGAAAACTTGAACTCATCCTGCAAAAAAATAAGCCTTCAGTTCTGTCAGCCGAAAGATCTAAAAGTTAGAGCTCTCAGTATATCGAGATGAAAAAAACTATTTTTGTTGAAAAAATAAATAATTCTTGGTGTGCAAAAGTAGCAAAGCATACACCTTATATAAATCTTGTATCCTTGTAATCGCGCTGACTCTGAGAATAAAGCTACTTGATCATTTATATCGCATGATGAACAGTGTAAAAAAAGAAAAATTCTGAATGCTGTTTTTGTTCATTCTCCCTCCCAAAAATCAGCAGGTTCCCAAAAATCAGTAGGTTGATAAAATATCCTTCAGAGTTTTATCAAGAAACATGAGACGATTTTTCCTCACTTGTAATTCATGTGCACTGCAGTCTGCTTTTTTACTCGGCTATTAATTATTTACAAGACCATTTACACTTTCATATTTTACAGAATTGTAATGTATCCATAAAAATCAAATGCCGTAATGTGGCTCCATTTACCATCCAATGTTTTTCAGCTCCCATAAACTTGAATGGATAAGTCTTATCTTCTGGAAGAAATTAGTGCATGCTGTGATTTTTTTTTTCATACCCAGTTTTGGTCATTAAATATCATTAGTCCAAGTGCTGTACTTTTTTTCACGGACAGCACTCGAGCTGAAAATATGGTCGTGTGAATGAGCCCTAAGGCTAAGTTAGGGTTAGGCTAGGTTGGTTACCTGTAACCTTCTGCGTAGCACCTGGGACTCAAAAACCAAATTGTGCTTGTTCCCTTCCAATCCTCGCTGTGTTCTCCATAAAAAACTGTGGGGGGGCATTTTCTCCTATTACACTTTGCAACAATTACACATTTGGGGCTAAATTCATATTTTAGTTGAAAAAAAAAATAATTTGTCATTCTATCATTCTACTATGGTGGTTTCGGTGGGAAGGGTTCTAATACATAGGCCCTTGAAAGTCATTTCATAACTAAATGTGCCATAAAAAAATAAGTCTGACTTCTCAAACCTTGTCTTCCCTGAAACGTTGCTGAGTTTCCAAGTAAAACCTACAGTACCTGTGTGCAGTCGCTCAACGAGGCTGTGATGCTGCATGGGGTCCGGGGAGCATAAATCTAAGGACAGCTTCCCTTTACCCATCTTGCAAATACCTTTACATCTAACTCACTTACTGCTCACAGCATTCAGTTTTCATTATTAATCTTATATCATTTATTTACATTAGCACACGGTGGTAATTCCTCGATTGAGAATTAGCATTTCCATGAAATATCACTTTAAATATACATTTTTCATCTGTCATCTTTTGCTTCCCGGATGCTAAAAGGGCATGTACTGCTTTAAGCGATTAATGTTTCTTTCTTTTTCAAGAAAGTGACATGAAAGTTTAGAATTTACACTAGGGCAAGACAGTGGTAAACACGTTCCTTGCTTCAGCCTCTGGGTACTGTCATTATTCTCGTACCGTTTAACCCTTTGCCAGTCTGCTGTGCCTCCATAATGTTGAGATTGTGTTTTTTTTATTGTAGAAAGGCAAATTCAAGAAGTAGGGCAGCATCGTATTGTATGATTTCCTTCTCTTTAGGACTCGGTGTGTCTTGGTTTCCTTTTCTTATCATGAAGTCCACTCCTGTTGTAAATAGCAGTGGACTCAGCGATCAGCTTATCATGTCTGACTCTTCTAACACCCAGATTTAGCAGCAGTTGGAAACTACCTCCAGACCCTGAGATCAGGGAATCAATTCCTGTATTCTGGGGCCGCTGGACAAGACAGACGGTGTTTGCCAGCAGGTGAGCGTTTGATACGCTCTCGTTGGGCGGCCATTGGGTACTGGTTTTGTCACTGGACCAGGTTCTTTAATATACATTCTTTATCACTTTATTATGCTTACCATTCAGCTTGCTTTCTAACCACAAATGACATGGATGGCGTGCTTCCTCAGATCAAAAGCAACATTTTGTCTGGTTCTTCATTCAGGCTCATGAAGGGAGCGCCCATCTGTGAGACACATGCATTCTTGTGAGGTCTATGAAAAGAAATAGTCATGAATAGGGGGGACACCCTTCTTTAAAGGTTTGTCTCACAAGGTCAACCTCTTTTTTTAATCTTACTTTGGTCTGGTCATTCTTCTCTGACCGACCGCTATTGGCTGTTGCCGTTAGGCGCCAACCATTTCAATGTCTCTATGTCTGTCGTGGACACTCCAGGTTACATAGTTATTAAGGTTGAAGGAAGACTTTAAGTCCATCTAGTTCAACCCATAGCCTAACCTAACATGCCCTAACATGTTGATCCAGGGGAAGGTTTACCACGCACCCTTACAGAGTGGATTTTTATTTTGGCTTATAGAAAGGGGTTCAGAAAGGATACACCTCTCCCTCTATGGCATCCATATTCCTAAATATTACATATGGACTGATCCTGCCATCACTGTAAACTGACCAAGAATGAGCCTTTGAGATGTTAGTGATACACTGTCTGCACAATTATCAGGCAATTTGGTTTTTTAGACTAATTTTATTATTAAGCAACTGCACTTCCCGTCGGTCAATGCAAAAGGTTAATAAACCCAACTCCTGAATATTTAAGAAAATAAGTGAGGGTTTGTCTTTCTTAGGAAAATATCTATGTGTGTATAATTATTGGGCAACTATGAGTGTGAAGAACTATTATGTCACAAAATGAAATTTGTACATTGTTCCATCTTAATTGTTTATTTCCATCTGTTATTCTGATATCTATACAAATTAATCCGATCTTGGAGCGCAGTGCACTGACTTAGGCCAATTTTGCAAATTGTGGTTCATACACTTGGACCTTGATTTTCTGGTGTGTGGACCTTGCCTAACAGTGAGCACTTTGCGGCTGCCCTGAATACGACCAGGCACTTCTTGAGCAGAGTAGGCTGATCTGTTTGTCACTGTCTGTAATTGTGATCGCTCTGGCAGTAAATGGTTATAAGCAATCAATTACTAATTGCCGTAGATAATTGACTTGTTTTATTATTTAAGTCCATCTCCCCTTGGCAGCATGGGTGACTACATAACACCTGTATGAGCTGAGCTGAACACATATGTCATAATCCACCGGGTGTGGCATAATCTCATTCTTGCACCACCCCTCTAAGATTTTAATTGCTGTTTTAGTAGATTCCATTGAAGGAAGCATCCCTGAGAGCTGCGTTCTCTAGCCTGTGTGATCTTATATCCCGAGCTACCAGCAAATGACTTCTGTACCCGTAAAGCACTCGCTAAGGCTCTGGCCTCTTACTGTGGTAATCCAGCATGTCGAGAGGGTCTTTTGGACTTTTTTTTTTCTTTGGTGATTTTCACTGCAGTATTCAATGCAACATAATGAACATTAAGCTGAAATGCGAAGTTATACAATATTTTTTTGTCCTACTCCTTTAGATATTTTATTGAAACATTTATTGGTGTTTTTTTTCCCTCCATTAAGGAATAACTTAAAATCAGACAAAAATAAAACATGGTTTTGATTGAAGTATTTGAAGGAACATTTCCTCTCACTTTTTCCTAAAATGATTATGTTCCATTTTCATAGTGGTTCAGTTTCCCTATTTGCAAACCCCGCTTTGGCCACTTTTAATACAAATGTTTCATCTCCTTGGACTGAATCACATCATTATATTCTGATCTGTTGTAAAAGCAGTGTTCAGCTTTGTACAGTAATGGAAATCTGTCAGCAGCGTTTCATACTCTGAACTATTTACATGTGCATGTAGCTCTTCCAAAGATAAAGCCAGCAATACCTTTATGTTCCCCACCCAGTGCCACCACCTCCTGCTCCACTGACAGCCTGTCTAGTGAGCCTTCAGGCAAAGGAGCCATCAGTCAAGCAATAGGCGGCGGCGCTGGGTGGGGATTAGAGCTGGAGTGACACAGGCTTCAGATCTACCATAGCTCTTTAGCCTTATTTGCATAGCCTCTTTATGTTCCCCACCCAGTGCCACCACCTCCTGCTCCACTGACAGCCTGTCTGCTGTGAGCCTTCAGGCAAAGGAGCCATCAGTCAAGCAATAGGCTGCGGCGCTGGGTGGGGATTAGAGCTGGAGTGACACATGCTTCAGATCTACCATAGCTCTTTAACCTTATTTGCATAGCCTCTTTATGTTCCCCACCCAATGCCGCCACCTCCTGCTTCACTGACAGCCTGTCTGCTGTGAGCCTTCAGGCAAAGGAGCCATGAGTCAAGCAGGAGGCAGTGGCGCTGGGTGGGGATTAGAGCTGGAGTGACACAGGCTTCAGATCTACCGTAGCTCTTTAGCCAATTTTGCATATTAGTTCAAACGTGGAGTTCTCTGGAATGGACTGTCCATGTAATGACTATGAAGAAAGGGGTCTTTCGCCCATCTTCATCACCCACTGATGAAGTGGATAGGACTAACAATGTGATATATGTATGTAAGTAAGCAAGATCCTATTATTGCTAAATGACCGTATTATGAAAGCAGTGCTCCTGAGTGACGGTGATGAGTCAGTGGTATGTTTCATACAGCTAAGTTAGCTGGAAGCAATGAGGTCCCCAATAACCTGGAGGCCTGGTATATGCACAAACGAGTGTGACGTGAGGAGGGTCGGTGAGGCTGGTACGTATCTTTTCAGCACATCAATACCACCAGGTCACCAGGACATTTCTCTTGCATTGACCACTTGTTTTGTGTGATTATTAAGTCATCTGGAACTTGATGCCTGCAGATAAACTTGGGATTCAGCAGAGTAAGACGGGGCTTCAGTCATCAGCCTCCGCAGACAAAAGGTGCCGGGTCGTTCCAACAAATGTTATTACCTAATAATTTGTATGTAGTTTAATTACAGATGTTACTAATAAAAAGTAAATGCTATGTGGGTGGTGTGGAACAAATAACATTTGTTTATTCACTCAAAGCAATTATGCAATTAAATTATTTAGTGTCTCCAGTTGGAGGATAGAAAACGTCTCTGCTTTCATATTTATGTAAAGGATTTGTCTGATTCCACAAAAGCCATTTTCATAAGTGTTTCACTGTTAGATTACAGAGGGACGCCTGCACCCTTTGTTATTACAGTTGGGTCCATTCCAGCATATTTTGCCTAACTCACTTGCATAACCTCTATTAGGGCTTTTGGGAGCTGATCCCTCGTTCAGGCTATTGGCCGAAGAAGAAAGGAAACAAGACTGGGTTCCTGCTATAGCATTTTCTAACCCTGTATTCCATAGTGGCCATCGGTGGGCGCTGCTCAAGCAATGATGATATTGGATGGTTGTTGATTCTGGGTTACATTGGAGAAAAGCTTGTGTAAGTAGGACAGCACTTTTTGGAGAGCCTGTCATCAGAATGCTCTTGCAGGTATTTAGACGAAATGGTAAGATGGCATGTAGTTAATGATTAAGGGCTCCTTCACTGCCTGGAGTACAGACCTTGAAAGGTTGGCCATCATAGTGCCTTCACTTTGTTGTGAGACTGGGTGAGTAATTCCACCAGCTCCACCACAGACTCCTTCAGAGAAAGGCTAGCTCTCTAGAACCCGGGTCCCTTTTGTATGTTACTTTGGGGATCCATAGGCTGCAGAGGATGCACCTGAAGCATGGTGCTACTCATAGAGCCATCCCTTCAGGTGTCGGATTGTCTTTGGTTGAATGTTTTTACTCTATTCATACTAACTACAAAATGACTTCTCCCCAGGGACAATAATGCATCTGAACGGATAGCAGGAGGTTCATATGACATTACTTGTTAACTCATTATCTACCAATGTCCTTTTTTTGGGACGCTTAATCTTTAGCTCCTAGGAACTAAGATTTTATAATTTTTATAATTAGGTCCAATTTTTTGTGTTGTGTTTGTAAAATGAATGTTTTCAAAATAGGAAATCATGTCATTGTCATTTTTAATTGAATATTGGGATTGAAAAATCTGTACTTGTAAAAATTTTAATTTGGCAAGTAATGAGTTAAGAACTGATGTCCTTGTGTCCTTACAACTGAATGTTCAGGTCACAACTGAAGTTAAGGAACTGAAAAGAACATCTGTGTATTGGAGGTGGATGATTAGGAATCAAGTTCTTGGGAATTGTCTTCTACATTTAATGGTGTGCTGGGTGTGAAATAGTTAACTCACTTTAGGTGAATCTGCAAATGACAAGGTTTAAGGAGCTGATGGCCCAGAGAGAGGTGAGGGCAACAGGTGTGCTCCTCATTACATTGGCATTGCACAGCTGGGAACAATGGCCGGCTGGGAGTTTGGAGGCTTAGCTGGGATCCCGGCTAATGATCTGGTCGCCACCATTGTGTAAGTGAGATAAACAGATATCTGCGTTCTCCGCCTCATGCGGTGGATTACCCACACCTGGGACACCAGGCCATTTAATCTGTTGGGATGTCTAATTGCATTAGAGAGAAGTGCAGGTTATACAGTATCAGTGCCATAGGGCATCTCCCAACTATGGAGGAAACACTGTTAGGTAAAGGTACCGTGACACTCAGCGACGCTGCAGTGATATAGACAACGATCCGATCGCTGCAGCGTCGCTGTTTAGGTTGCTGTAGAGACGTCAAACACAGCAGCTCCAAAACGACGCAGGAGCGATCCTGTGACGTAGCGGTGACGCACTTATCGTTCTCACAGGTCGTTAGCTCCATGTTTAACATCGCTGGCATCGTTGCTTTTGCTGTCAAACAAGACGATACACGCCGACCTGACGACCAAATAAAGTTCTGGACTTCTAGCTCCGACCAGCGATATCACAGCGGGATCCAGATCGCTGCTGCGTGTCAAACACAACGAGATCGCTAACCAGGACGCTGCAACGTCACGGATCGTTGTCGTTCTCGTTGTAAAGTTGCTGAGTGTGACGGTACCTTAACTGACTGACCGTAACCCTCCGCTGGGTTGGTTTAATGGGCTGAAAGAAACTAGAAAAAAAAAAAACACTAAAACAAGTTTTAATCATTGAATAATATTACAACCACACCCGTGATTCATCAAAGTGATATTGGCTTAAAAGTCTAATTTGATTATTAATGGACAAGATAATATCTCAAGACACCGAGACTAATTAACAGAAATAGGGTGAGTCTGGTTTTAAGGTGAAGGGCGCTAAAAATTCCCTTATATCTGTCCCTACCTAAAAGCGGGGATTTGGCACCCTAAAGGTATGATAATGGCACTCCTGCTCCATGAAGATTGTGCCGGAAGTACTGGAAAGTAATGCTAAGCACATGGCAAGCCTTAGATTAGCCTGTCGGGGACTCGGTGGTTGGCACCGTTGTCTCTCACAACCAGCGTCCCATCTACCTGCAGTTTAGTAATCTTGCAATTTTCACACTAGCCATGTTTTTTTTTTTGTTTTTTTTTTACTGTCCTTGTTCTTTCAGGAGGAATTTTCATTAGTCTCATTATCACCCCAGGCAGGATTACAAAGACAAATAACACACCTCTTTACACAGCGGATAACAAAGTATCCACGAATCACAACATGTGATGTCACAGCTGACCCCCTTCCTTCACAATCCCTTTTCCACATGCTCACTAGATGCCTCAATACAAGATGGGGTTGGACCATTGTGTCTAATGTATATGTGTTGTCCTGAAGTAACAGGAAGCAGGAGTCTAAAAGTCCAGTGAACAGTGTGACAATTGCATGATTTCTATTTTTTATACCATTTGATATGCTTTTAAAAAAATACAATTTAAAAAATAAATGCATGTAACATAAAAACCTGGTTTAAACAATAGGTAATTTTCTGATGATATCTTGTCTGATGATGTTTGCCCCTGCAGGGCTACCTAGGGAATCAGGTACAGGAGTAGCTAGAAGAGCTCTCCAGTGTGAGGCCCTCGGCCGCTCCTCAGACCCCAGTACATGGGACTTGGTATGCATTGGATTCTTAGTGCCTTAGTAAGCAGGCGCTGGGCTGCGCGAGTAAAGGTATGCCACTGAAACAGACTATGGCTCCTTGTCATTTAGCTCAGACTAATTGCATTGCAGAAAGCACTGAAAGGCAAGCACAATAATTATTAGATAAGGTTAGAATTAAAGCACATGCACAGAAAATAGACACGTACTCTTTGTTATTCACCGCACTAATACATGAAAAACACTTAATTACATTAATAAGGTGTTAACCATCACTTTTAATTTGCTGAACATTGTGTTATCTGTATTAGATGGCTACAGAAGAACATCCAAAAACAGACAGCCACACTTATTTAGTAAGAACAGAAGCTTGTTTGCTGCATTTTTGCACTTTCTATCACTGAAAATATGCTGCAAAAACGTGGAAAGAATTGACATGCACAGATTTAGAGAAGCACTCCTCTCCCATCAGCATTTATATCCTCTTAAGGGAATCTGTCACCCCATGTTTGTGATATGAGGTAAAAATATCCATCAGTTCAGCGTCAGTCCTGCAATACAGCAGTACTTTTGATAGCCCGTGACTACCCACCTTTGATGAATAAATACCTTTTTTATCTCTCCTGCGTTGTTTGTAACTCTCCTCGGTCCAGTCCCATGGGTGTGGCTTATTCTCCTTCTTTCCCTCTCCTGACTTGCTCTACGCATTTATTTCTCCTCATTCCCACGTTCACGTACAGTTGCCGCCTGTGTGCATTGAAATGGCCACTCGCGCGGATGCGTTTTTCCCCATAGACTTACATTAGCGACGCATTGCGACGTATGGCCAAACTTCGCTTGCGTCGTCCACTGGATGTGTCGGGTTTTGACGGCCCGTCGTATCGCAAAAACGTTCAAGGGAACGTTTTTTCGTACGTCGCATCCAGTGGATTTTTCTGCGCATGCGCGGCCGTCCCACCCGGAAATCTCGCCGGGACTTTACATTGGGCAGCGGACACGTTGAATCACTGCATCCGCTGCCCACGTCACTCAAAATTTGTCAAACTTCTGTCGATACGTCGCGCCGACGCCTGGCGACGGCCCCGTACCGATGAAAGTGTGAAAGAAGCCTTACGTCCGACAATATGTGGAAAAGGGTCAATTGTATAGACACATATATGAACGCCAGTATGTACACTAGTTTGCGGCTTATATATCCTAAATATATAATTATGTGTGTCAGATCAAATTATGTTTACCAAAATAAATAAGGGTAAGATGTGACTCATATCACTATTAAAAATGTCTACATAACCCTACACATGAGAAACAAATGTCTCTCATCTCTGGTGACTGTTTGCCAATGTATACAATAATACAAATAATGCTGTCATAACGTGCTACTACAAAAGCAAATCTGAAAGTTATGGAGGTTATAAGAGTGTGAAGGGAAACAATGATACCACAATAGGAACAAGTTGTCCCAAATACCTCAGAGTAGGTGATGACAAGCTATGTATAGAGGCAAACCATACTTACCCAGGCCTGTAAAGGGTAAAAAATAGGCCGCGTCCCAACACATGTTGCTATGCCAAATAGCTTCGACGACAACTTGTTCCTATTGCACACAAAAACCGTAAAACAGATAGAAATGTAATTATTAAAAGGCAAAAAGTAAGCTAATAGAAGCATTTCACAACATATATTTCAACACCAGAGATATTCCACACAGGTTTAACTAAATTAACCAAGTAATGTGAAGTAATCTTCTACTACTTATTTGAGAGCCTTTTGATAAACAACATTGTTAGTTTTTCCTTCAGGTGCAAAGACGAACAGATTTTTGGCTGTTCCAGCTCTTGAACAGGCCACATGAAGTTGACCATGAGAAAAGCATGGAGATTGTAAATAGATTCCAACTACTTTCAAGGACTGTCCCTGAGCCTTGTTAATTGACATTGCAAATGGCAGTCGAATTGGAAACTGGAGGCATTTAACCACTTTCTGACCTCGGACGGGATAGTACGTCCGAGGTCAGGTCCCCCGCTTTGATGCAGGGCTCCACGGTGAGCCCGCATCAAAGCCGGGACATGTCAGCTGTTTTGAACATCTGACATGTGCCCGCAATAGCGGCAGATGAAATCGCGATTCACCCGCCACTATTAACTAGTTAAATGCCGCTGTCAAACGCAGACAGCGGCATTTAACCGGCGCTTCCAGCCGCGCGGCTGGAACTGAGCGCATCGCCGACCCCCGTCACCTGATCGGAGGTCGGCGATGCTTCTGAATAGTAACCATAGAGGTCCTTAAGACCTCTATGGTTACTGATCCCCGGCAGCTGTGAGCGCCACCCTGTGGTCGGCGCTCACAGCACACCTGCATTTCTGCTACATGGCAGCGAACATCAGATCGCTGCTATGTACCAGAGCCGATCGTGTTGTGCCAGCTTCTAGCCTCCCATGGAGGCTACTGAAGCATGGCAAAAGTTAAAAAAAAAAACAAAAGTAAAAAAAAAGTGAAATAAATCAAAATAAATCAATAAAAAAAAATCAAACCTACACATATTTGGTATAGACGAGTTCAGAATCGCCCGATCTATCAATTAAAAAAAAGCATTAACCTGATCGCTAAACGGCGTAGCGAAAAAAAATTAGAAACGCCAGAATTACGTGTTTTTGGTCGCCGCGACATTGCATTAAAATGCAATAACGGGCGACCAAAAGAACGTATCTGCACCGAAATGGTATCATTAAAAACGCCAGCTCGGCACGCAAAAAATAAGCCCTCAACCAACCCCAGATCATGAAAAATGGAGACGCTACGAGTATCGGAAAATGGCACAATTTTTTTTTCTTTTTTTAGCAAAGTTTGGAATTTTTTTTCCACCACTTAGATAAAAAATAACCTAGTCATGTTAGGTGTCTATGAACTCGTAATGACCTGGAGAATCATAATGGCAGGTCAGTTTTTGCATTTAGTGAACCTAGCAAAAAAATCCAACCAAAAAATAAGTGTGGGACTGCACTTTTTTTGCAATTTCACCGCACTTGGTATTTTTTTCCCGTTTTCTAGTACACAACATGGTAAAACCAATGATGTCGTTCAAAAGAAAAACTTGTCCTGCAAAAAATAAGCCCTCACATGGCCAAATTGACGGAAAAATAAAAAAGTTATGGCTCTGGGAAGGAGGGGAGCGAAAAACAAACACGGAAAAACGGAAAATCCCAAGGTCATGAAGGGGTTAAATTCAAAAGGAAAATCAGATGGAATGAGTTGAACTTTTGGAATGAAAAGGTCCTCTCCTTTGGCACATCCTGTCAAAATGGTTGCTTCAATTACATGTGTAAACAGGTTTCCCGACCCATGACGCCTATGCGGCGTCATGGAATGATCGCATCCCTGCAGATCGGGTGAAAGGGTTAATTCCTATTTTACCCGATCTGCAGGGAGAGGGGGAGTTGTACTTCAGCCTAGGGGGGGTGGCTTTGCCCCCACGTGGCTACGATCGCTCTGATTGGCTGTTGAAAGTGCAACAGCCAATCAGAGCAATTTGCAATATTTCACCTATGAAAATGGTGAAATATTGCAATCCAGCCATGGCCGATGCTGCAATAGCATCTGCCATGGCTGGAAATCATGTACTGGCCCCCCCCACCGCCCCCGATCTCCTCCCCAGTCGTCCGTTATGTGGCCCGGTCCTCTCCGTCCTCCTGTTCGCTCCCCCGTCCTCCTGCCCGCTCCCCCGTGCTCCTGTCCGCTCCCCCCGTCCTCCGATCCCCCCCCCCCCTGTGCTCCGATCCACCCCACCACCACCCCCTCATACTTACCGATCCTCCCGAAGTCGGTCCGTCTTCTCCCTGGGCGCCGCCATCTTCCAAGATGGCGGGCGCATGCTCAGTACGCCCGCCGAATCTGCAGGCTGGCAGATTCGTTACAGGTACATTTTGATCGCTGTGGTAGGTTCTACCACAGCGATCAAAATAAAAAAATAATAAATAAACCCCCCCCCCTTTATCACCCCCATAGGTAGGGACAATAATAAAATAAAGAAAATATTTTTTTTTTCTTTTTCCACTAGGGTTAGGGTTAGAACTAGGGGTAGGGTTAGGGGTAGGGTTAGGGTTACGGGTAGGGTTAGGGTTAGGGGTAGGGTTATGGCATGTGCACACAGAGCGGATCGCCCGCGGATCCGCAGCGGATCGGCAGCGGATCCGCAGCGGATCGGCCGCGGATCGGCCGCGGATCCGCAGCAGATCGGCCGCGGATCCGCAGCGGATCGGCCGCGGATCCGCAGCGGATCCGCAGCGGATTGGCCGCGGATCTGCAGCGGATTGGCAGCGGATTGGCCGCGGATCCGCAGCGGATTGGCCGCTGCGAATTCGAAGCAGTTTTCCATCAGGTTTACAGTACCATGTACACCTAAGGAAAACCAAATCTGCTGTGCCCATGGTGCGGAAAATTCCGTGCAGAAACGCTGCATTGTATTTTCCGCAGCATGTCAATTCTATGTGCGGATTCCGCAGCGTTTTACACCTGTTCCTCAATAGGAATCCGCAGGTGAAATCCGCACAAAAAAACACTGGAAATCTGCTGTAAATCCGCAGGCAAAACGCAGTGCCTTTTACCTGCAGATTTTTCAAAAATCGTGCGGAAAAATCTCACACGAATCCGCAACGTGGGCACATACCCTTAGGGTTAGGGTTGGAATTAGGGCTAGGGTTGGAAATAGGGTTAAGAATAGGCTTGTGGTTAGGGTTACGGATAGGGTTAGGGGTGTGTTGGGGTTACAGTTGTGGTTAGGGTTGGGATTAGGGTTACTGTTGGGATTAGGGTTAGGATTAGGGTTGGAATTAGGGTTACGGTTGTGTTGCGGTTAGGGTTGTGGTTAGGGGTGTGTTGGGGTTAGGGTTGTGATTAGGGTTATGGCTACAGTTGGGATTAGGATTAGGGGTGTGTTGGGGTTAGTGTTGAAGTTAGAATTGAGGGGTTTCCACTGTTTAGGCACATCAGGGGTCTCCAAACGCAACATGGCGCCACCATTGATTCCAGCCAATCTTGCGTTCAAAAAGTCAAATGGTGCTCCCGCCCTTCCAAGCCCCGACGTGCGCCCAAACAGTGGTTTACCCCCACATTTGGGGTACCAGCGTACTCAGGACAAACTGGGCAACAACTGTTGGGGTCCAATTTCTCCTGTTACCCTTGCAAAAATAAAAAATTACTTGCTAAAACATAATTTTTGAGGAAAGAACAATTATTTTTTTATTTTCACGGCTCTGCGTTATAAACTTCTGTGAAGCACTTGGGGGTTGAAAGTGCTCACCACACATCTAGATAAGTTCCTTCGGGGGTCTAGTTTCCAAAATGGGGTCACTTGTGGGGTGTTTCTACTGTTTAGGCACATCAGGGGCTCTGCAAATGCAATGTGACGCCCGCAGACCATTCCATCAAAGTCTGCATTTCAAATGTCACTACTTCCCTTCCGAGCCCTGACGTGTGCCCAAACAGTGGTTTACCCCCACATATGGGGTATCAGCGTACTCACAACAAACTGGGCAACAAATATTGGGGTCCAAATTCTCCTGTTACCCTTGTGAAAATAAAAAATTGCTTGCTAAAACATCTTTTTTGAGGAAAGAAAAATGATTTTTTATTTTCACGGCTCTGCGTTGTAAACTTCTGTGAAGCACTTGGGGGTTGAACGTGCTCACCACACATCTAGATAAGTTCCTTGGGGGGTCTAGTTTCCAAAATGGGGTCACTTGTGGGGGGTTTCTACTGTTTAGGCATATCAGGGGCTCTGCAAACGTAACATGATGCCCGCAGACCATTCCATCAAAGTCTGCATTCCAAAACGTCACTACTTCCCTTCCGAGCCCCGGCATGTACCCAAACAGTGGTTTACCCCCACATATGGGGTATCAGTGTACTCAGGAGAAACTGGACAACAACTTTTGCGGTCCAATTTCTCCTGTTACTCTTGCAAAAATAAAAAATTCTGGGCTAAAAAAATATTTTTGAGGAAAGGAAACACATTTATTATTTTCACGGCTCTGCGTTATAAACTTCTGTGAAGCACTTGGGGGTTCAAAGTGCTCACCACACATCTAGATAAGTTCCCTTGGGGGTCTAGTTTCCAAAATGGAGTCACTTGTGGGGAGTTCCTACTGTTTAGGCACATCAGGGGCTCTGCAAACGCAACCTGATGCCCGCAGAGCATTCCATCAAAGTCTGCATTTCAAAACGTCACTACTTCCCTTCCGAACCCCGACGTGTGCCAAAACAGTGGTTTACCCCCACATATGGGGTATCATCGTACTCAGGAGAAACTGGAAAACAACTTTTGGGGTCCAATTTCTCCTATTACCCTTGGGAAAATAAAAAATTGTGGGCTAAAAAATCATTTTTGAGAAAAGAAAAATTATTTTTTATTTTCATGGCTCTGCGTTATAAACTTCTGTGAAGCACTTGGGGGTTCAAAGTGCTCACCACACATCTAGATAAGTTCCTTGGGGGGTCTAGTTTCCAAAATGGGGTCACTTGTAGGGGAGCTCCAATGTTTAGGCACACAGGGGCTCTCCAAACGCGACATGGTGTCCGCTAACGATTGGAGCTAATTTTCCATTCAAAAAGTCAAATGGCACGCCTCCCCTTCCGAGCCTTGCCGTGCACCCAAACAGTGGTTTACCCCCACATATGAGGTATCGGCATACTCAGGAGAAATTGCCCAACAAATTTTAGGATCCATTTTATCCTGTTGCCCATGTGAAAATGAAAAAATTGAGGCTAAAATAATTTTTTTGTGAAAAAAAAGTACTTTTTCATTTTTACGGATCAATTTGTGAAGCACCTGGGGGTTTAAAGTGCTCACTATGCTTCTAGATAAGTTCCTTGGGGGGTCTAGTTTCCAAAATGGGGTCACTTGTGGGGGAGCTCCAATGTTTAGGCACACGGGGGCTCTCCAAACGCGACATGGTGTCCGCTAAAGATTGGAGCCAATTTTTCATTGAAAAAGTCAAATGGCGCTCCTTCCCTTCCGAGCCCTGCCGTGCGCCCAAACAGTGGTTTACCCCCACATATGAGGTATCAGCGTACTCAGGACAAATTGGACAACAACGTCCGTGGTCCAGTTTCTCCTTTTACCCTTGGGAAAATAAAAAATTTTTCGCTAAAATATCATTTTTGTGACTAAAAAGTTAAATGTTCATTTTTTACTTCCATGTTGCTTCTGCTGCTGTGAAACACCTGAAGGGTTAATAAACTTCTTGAATGTGGTTTTGAGCACCTTGAGGGGTGCATTTTTTAGAATGGTGTCACTTTTGGGTATTTTCAGCCATATAGAACCCTCAAACTGACTTCAAATGTGAGGTGGTCCCTAAAAAAAATGGTTTTGTAAATTTTGTTGTAAAAATGAGAAATCACTGGTCAAATTTTAACCCTTATAACTTCCTAGCAAAAAAAAAAATTTGTTTCCAAAATTGTGCTGATGTAAAGTAGACATGTGGGAAATGTTATTTATTAACTATTTTGTGTCACATAACTCTCTGGTTTAACAGAATAAAAATAAAAAATGTGAAAATTGCGAAATTTTAGAAATTTTCGCCAAATTTCCGTTTTTTTCACAAATAAACTCAGAAATTATCGACCTAAATTTACCACTAACATGAAGCCCAATATGTCACGAAAAAACAATCTCAGAATCGCTAGGATCCGTTGAAGCGTTCCTGAGTTATTACCTCATAAAGGGACACTGGTCAGAATTGCAAAAAACTGCAAGGTCATGAAGGGGTTAATTAAGAGTCTTGTTCCATTACACAACTTTGGTGGATCCAAATTTCTCAATAGCAGAATAGGTGTTCCACGTTTTAGAAAGAGGTTGTGAGGAGGAAGTCCTTGTGGCTCCAAGGAATTGAGGAACTCAGTTGGATATGGCTCTTGTGGAAGCAGCTGCTGTTCTCATGTGTGTCAGCCTTGTTTCTCGGTCTTCACGTTTTTCATTGGCCCATAAAGCAGGTTTTCTTTTCGCATCAGCTTACATTTGTGCCATGGAATTCCTTTTCTTATGAGGCATTATTATGGTAATAAATAGTCTGTAAGTGGCAGTTTCTATATTCTCTCACATAGAGGTAATGTGACTGACATCAGCCTTTCCACCAACACACCCTAACTGACATGCTATTACCTCACACAAGCTTTGGTATACTGAGAATGTCCTTTGTTGCCTATATTAACCAATCAGAGCTCAGATTAATTAACTGTAGCAAAATAGAAGCTGAGCTGTGATTGGTTGCTATTGGCAGCTTGATAAATCCCCAGCCAACAGGAAGCCCTCCCCCCTGGCAGTATATATTAGCTCACACATACACATAATAGACAGGTCATGTGACTGACAGCTGCCGTATTTCCTATATGGTACATTTGTTGCTCTTGTAGTTTGTCTGCTTATTAATCAGATTATTATTTTTGAAGGATAATACCAGACTTGTGTGTGTTTTAGGGTGAGTTTCATGTGTCAAGTTGTGTGTGGCGACATGCGTGTAGCAACTTTTTGTGTGTGTGTCGAGTTGCATGTGACAGGTTAGTGTAGCAAGTTGTGTGCAGCAAGTTTTGTGAATGGCGAGTTTTGCGCATTGCGAGTTTTAAGTGTGGTGCGTTTTGAGTATGTGCAAGTTTTGTGCGAGGCAACTTTTGCATGTGTTGCAACTTTTGTGCATGTGTCAATTTTTCCACGTGGCGAGTTTTCCATGAGGTGAGTTTTGCTTGTGTAGCGAGATGTGCGTGAGCCTAGTTTTGCATGTGGCGAGTTTTGCATGTGGCGAGTTTTGCACGTGGTGAGTTTTACGTGAGCCTAGTTTTGTACGTGGTGAGTTTTGAGCGGCGACTTTTGTGTTTCGACTTTTATGTGGCGAGGTTGGTGTATGTGTGGTGAAATGTGTGCTGAGGGTGGTATATGTGTTCAAGCACGTGGTAGTGTGTGGCGCGTTTTGTGTGTGTGTTCATATCCCCGTGTGTGGTGAGTATCCCATGTCGGGGCCCCACCTTAGCAACTGTACGGTATATTCTCTTTGGTGTGATTGCTCTTGTTCTTTAAGTCCCCCTTGTTCACATCTGGCAGCTGTCAATTTGCCTCCAACACTTTTCCTTTCACTTTTCCCAATTATGTAGATAGGGGCACAATTGATTGATTAATTGGAATGCGTGGGGTTAAAATTTTGCCTCACAACATAGCCTATGATGCTCTCGGGGTCCAGATGTGTGACTGTGCAAAATTTTATGGCTGCAGATGCCAATCCCGGATACACACACACACACACACACACACACACACACACATTCAGCTTTATATATTAGATTATTGGAACCATCTCTTGGTGCGTTAAGATTTTTGGCAATTGTTTATTATAGGATTTGCTTAGACAGGCCTGACAAACTATTGTCTTGCTATTCTGTATGTATATGTATGCCCCATTGTGAGTCATTATGTTTCACGTGTATGTGAATTTTAGATATTTTTAATGTTTACACTGAATCTTCACCCAATAAAGCCTTTTTTACACCTCATTCAGTGGTGTGCACCGTTGTTTGCGCCTTTTTTTCCTTTCCTTGCTTCAGCCTTCATCTGGGCGCAATGGTAGCACCCTGTTTCTATGTAGCAATGTATACCGCACTGTGTACTTACAATTGCTCCTTTTGCCTTTCTGCCCAGCTAATTCTTCTCTCTCCCATTAGGTCTCTGACATCACCTGATTAATGACTGGCAAGCTAAATCCTTCTAAGCTCTATGTGGAAACAGGAGGTCAATTTTCCCTGCATGACTCATGAGTCACTGGAAAAGTCCCTGGCAGGGAAAAGAGGGAGCAGCTGGGTCTGGAGTTGAAGAGGGGGATGATAAATGCAGGGACAAGAGACTTTCTGTTTCTACATGGAGCAGAGAAAAGAGAAGAATTAGCTGGGTAGAAAGGCAAAATGAGCAATTGTAAGTACACAGTGCTGTATAATGTGACGATTGCAATATGTTAAGAAAAAAAAAACTTTAATGGGAGAATTGCTTCTTTAAAAAATGCTGCAGTTCTCAAATTCGAAGTGTGCAGGAAATTTCTGAAATCACATAGCTTTTGCTGGTGCCGTGAAATGCAGCTGCTTTTCTGCCTACCAAAAAGCTACCAAAACTCTTTATGTGAGCATAGCCTAACAATGATGCGAGATATTGTCATATGCTCATGTCTTTTAGTAGATATGACTGTGTGTCTACAAAGCCAGATCTGTTAATGTCCTGTATGGAGGTTTTCTCAAAGTAGTGTATGTGGGACAGCGAAGACCATGTACAGAATGAGCTGCAGCCATAGCAGCAGAGAGCCAATATATTTTCTTATTTTTATTTTTTTGTAACAGATTACTCAGTAATGTCAGATATGTCATGTTATAAGGTCGTTTAGGTAATTATAGCCTTGAGCCCACTTTTGTTGTAGTTGATCCTAAAGGTGTCAGAACACTGTGCTAATCATCCATGCCCTTATGGACCTTGTTTTTGTGCACTGCAATACAGTTGTGTTTTAAAGGAAGGAGACTTTTCCCAAATTGTTCTCACCGAGTTAGAATTGTACAGTTGTCCAAAATATCTTGGTTTGCTGAAGGATTGAGATTTCCCTTCACTGGAGCTAAGGGGCCCATGCCCCTCAAATACAGTTTACTTGGTTTTAATGATATTTTTACAACATGGATATAGTGCGAGTGTTGTCAGCTGTGAGATCATGGTTCTTCTACTGCCACCATAGTTGTGATACATTTAGCACATACAGTGGGGGAAATAAGTATTTGATCCCTTGCTGATTTTGTAAGTTTGTCCACTGACAAAGACATGAACAGTGTATAATTTTAAAGGTAGGTTAATTTTAACATTGAGAGATAGAATATCAAAATTAAAATCCAGAAAATCACATTGTATTTGCATTTAGCAGTAAGAAATAAGTATTTGATCCCCTACCAACCATAAAGAGTTTTAGCGTCTAACCAGTTAGACGCTCCTAATCAACTCATTACAGCTGAGACAGCTGTCTTACATAATCACCTTTATAAAAGACTCCTGTCCACAGACTCAATTAATCAGTCAGACTCTAACCTCTACAACATGGGCAAGACCAAAGAGCTTTATAAAGATGTCCGAGACATAGACCTGCACAAAGCTGGAATGGGCTACAAAACCATAAGTAAGATGCTGGGTGAGAAGGAGACAACTGTTGGTGCAATAGTAAGAAAATGGAAGGAATAACAAATGACTGTCAGTTGACATCGATCTGGTGCACCATGCAAAATTACACCTTTTGTGGTATCCTTGATCATGAAGAAGGTGAGAGATCAACCTAAAACTACATGGGGGGAACTTGATAATCTCAAGGCAGCTGGGACCACAGTCACCAAGAAAACCATTGGTAACACATCACGCCATAAAGGTTAAAAATCCTGCAGTGCCTGCAAGGTCCCCTGCTCAAGAAGGCACATGTGCAGGACCGTCTGAACCTTGCCAATGAACACCTGGATGATGATTTGTGAGTGATTGGGAGAAGGTGTTGTGTTTGCAGGAAGATAAATACTACCTATGACCCAAAGAACACCGTCCCCACTGTCAAGCATGGAGGTAGAAACATTATGTTTTGGGGGTGTTTCTCTACTAAGGGCACAGGACCACTTCACCTCATCAATGGGAGAATGGTTGGAGCCATGTACCGTAAAATCTTGAATGACAACCTCCTTCCCTCCGTCAGGACATTAAAAATGGGTCGTGGCTGAGTGTTCCAGCAAGACAATGACCCAAAGCATACAGCCAAGGCAAAAAAGGAGTTGCTCATAAAGAAGCACATTAAAGTCATGGAGTGGCCTAGCCAGTCTCCACACCTTAATCTCATAGAAAACTTATGGAGGGAGATGAAGCTCCAAGTTGCCAAGTGACAGCATCAAAATCTTAATGATTTAGAGATGATCTGCTAAGAGGAGTGGACCAAAATTCTCCTGACATGTGCGCAAACCTCATCATCAACTGCAAAAAAGTCTGACTGCTGTGCTTGCCAACAAGGGTTTTGCCACCAAGTATTAAGTTTTGGTTGCCAGAGGAATCAAATACATATTTCTCACTGAAAAAGGGAAATGTATATAATTTATACAGTGTGATTTTCTGGGTTTTATTTTTGATATTCTATCTCTCAATGTTACAATTAACCTACCCTTAAAATTATAGACTGTTCATGTCTTTGTAAGTGGGCAGTGATGTAGAAATACTTGGCACTCGTATAGGTGTGTTCTAGAATAGTGATGAGCGAATATATTCGTTACTCAAGATTTTTCGAGCATGCTCGGGGGTCCTCCGAGTATTTTTTAGTGCTCGGAGATTTCGTTTTTCTTGCCGCAGCTGAATGATTTACATCTGTTAGCCAGCATAAGTACATGTGGGGATTCCCTAGCAACCAGGCAACCCCCACATGTACTTATGCTGGCTATCAGATGTAAATCATTCAGCTGCAGCCAGAAAAACTAAATTTCCGAGCACTAAAAAATACTCGGAGGACCCCCTAGCATGCGCGTGGAATCTCGAGTAACGAGTATATTCGCTCATCACTATTCTAGAACTTATTTATTGAGTGAAGAAATTCCAGAAATAAATGAGACGATTCGGTCAATACCTGGCCTTCATCAGTCGTCTGGATAGAGGAGATCTGTGTGGCAGCGCGTTGTGTGTGAGTCTGCAGTGTCCACTGCTAAGACAGGAAGCACTCGTGCACCATCAGAATTCCAGAAGTGCCGTGTTTTGCTAATTATTTTGTCAGCGGGCAAACTTACAAAAACAGCAAGGGATCAAATACTTATTTCCCCCGCTGTAAGCATTTATATTATTTATGCTCTGCATTCTTTTACTGTTATTTTTGGATAGGGATCTACTATATTCCCCTTTCAGCCATTGGCTCTCATGTCCACATATCTCTGTTATCAGAGGCATAGCTAAGGGGTTCAGCCAGTGGTGGAACGGAACATCTCAGTGGACGCCTAACGAGGTAACCATGTGTACAACTATGGCGGCAGACCCTATTCATGGACATACAATGACTGACATAGACAGACCGACTTGACAACTTCTTCCAACCATGACTCATCTGCAGAGTTTAAAACAAAGGCACATTTGACTTCTCACGTTTGCAGCACCGTCCCCATCTATTCCCATCCTGCACAAACTCTTCATGTTGCCCCTTGTGCCCTCTAGATGGTAAAATTGCCCCCTAGAAAATACTAATGCCCTATGCAAGTACCCTAGAATTGTGTCCACATTTTGCCACTAAAAAGTAATAAGGCTCCTTGTTCACATTTGACAGTCACAATACCCCGAGTGCCCCCACATCAATAAAGCTTAAGTCCCCACTTAACATTTAATAATGTCCCCTGAGTCCCTCACGTACAGCTCCCCCATACACAGTATGATAGGCTCACATTTCCTCTTTACACAGTATAATGGGCCCACAGCTTCCCCCATATACATTATAATGGGCCCACAGCTTCCCTATACACATTATGATGAGCCCACAGCACCCCTATACATAGTATGATGGGCCCACAGCTCCCCTATACATAGTATGATGGGCCAACAGCTCCCCTACACACAGTTTGATTGGTCCACAGCTCCCCTACACACAGTATGATGGGCACACAGCTACCCTAAACATAGTATGATGGGCCCACCGCTCCCCTACACACAGTGTGATGGGCTCACAGCTACCCTATACATAGTATGATGGGGCCATAGCTCCCCGTACACACAGTGTGATAGGCTCACAGTTACCTTATACATAGTATGATGGGCCCACAGCTCCCCTACACACAGTGTGATGGGCTCACAGCTACCCTATGCATAGTATGATTGCCCCACAGCTTCCCTACACACAGTTTGATTGGTCCACAGCTCCCCTACACACAGTATGATGGGCACATAGCTACCCTAAACATAGTATGATGGGCCCACAGCTCCCCTACACACAGTTTGATTGGGCCACAGCTCCCCTACACACAGTATGATAGGCACATAGCTACCCTAAACATAGTATGATGGGCCCACAGCTCCCCTACACACAATGTGATGGGCTCACAGCTACCCTATACATAGTATGATGGGCCCACAGCTCCCCTACACACAGACACAGTGTGATGGGCTCACAGCTACCCTAAACATAGTATGATGGGCCCACAGCTCCCCTACACACAGACACAGTGTGATGGGCTCACAGCTACCCTATACATAGTATGATGGGCACACAGCTCCCCTACACACAGTATGATAAGCACATAGCTACCCTAAACATAGTATGATGGGCCCACAGCTCCCCTACACACAGTGGGATGGGCTCACAGCTACCCTATACATAGTATGATGGGCCCACAGCTCCCCTACACACAGTTTGATAGGCCCACAGCTCCCGTAAACAGAGTATGATGGGCCCACAGCTACCCTATACATAGTATGATGGGCCCACAGCTCCCCTATACACAGCCCCCCCATAAACAGTGTGAATTTTCTCAAAATAATGAACCTCACAGTAGTCCTCTCGCTGGATAATGTTCCCCACAGAAGCTCCCAAACTGTATGATGGCCCTCACATTAGCTCCACACTGTAATGACCCCTACAGTAGCTTTCACACTGTATGATTCCTCCCTCAATAATACCTAAACTGTATAATGGCCCCACATTTGTTCCTGCACTATATAATGCCCCCCCCCCACACTTTGTGATGGCCTTTTTAGTAGTCCCCACATTGTATGATGGCCCTTATACTGTATGATGGCCCCGACATTGACTCCCACGCTGCATAATGGCCCCCACATGAGATTTTATGCTGTGTAATGGCTCCCACACTTTCCCCCACAGTAGCACCTACAATGTATGAGCCCACCATACTGTATGATGCCCCACAGTCATGCCAAAAGTTTTAAGTAAAATAAAACATTCTATTCTTAAGCTTAGATCCTGACGAGTCCACCGGATGGACCAACGTGTTGATGCCATCATGCTGGTGCACACACAGGCCAGAGTTCAGACTTTGACGTTCTGTGCGTGCGCTAGCGCCTCAGCCACTGCATCATCCTACCATTCTATAGAACACAGGCTTAAAGTAATTGGTGGTCTATGGAGCTGAGAGGGGGGAATTCATGTCTCCCTGCTATATCGCTGAACTTAACTATATAAGCGTCCACACACCGATACGATTAAGCATAGCGCTAACTCCAGGTAGGCCCTCTGAGTGCGGGGCGTGTGGTGCCCGCACCCTCGGCCACCCCGGTGCCGGTGCTACTGGTTATGATTGATAGGGATGTGATCTCTCAGACACTGGCAGATGTTAGTACTGAGCCAGAAGTCTCTGACAGCAAATAATGCCACATCCTAGTTATACACCATCACTATTAATAGAGGGCAGACCAGAAACAGGCAATCATTTTTCTTGGGATAAATATTTTTTATGTTGCCATTTAGAGTAATATTTTGTTATATACATCATATATGTTTCCTGCAACATTCCTACTCATAGCAAAAAAAAAAAAAAAAAAAGTAATTGTATCTCGCTGAGATATAGTTAAATAAGATGTTTCGCTCTTTAAAATAATAGATTACCTTAACGACCTATTCATCAGCTGCATATTCCTAATGTGCGGGTAGCATTTTTATGATTGTTACTGCTTGGGTAATTTTTGAAAGCTTAAATACCATAAATTTCTAGTCATCTATGAAAATGGTTATATATTAATCAAAATAGGAGCCGCGGTTTAGCTTCACATTCAGGGAAGACATTAATAACTGCATAGTGTTATGCAAGTATTTAATTATAAAATACAAATACAAAGGAGTTACCCCGATCATTACCTGTCCTCTGTGACAACGAATCATCTCCAGAACTCAGTCCGGGTTATTTGTTGGGGTCATTGTAATCAGCTTTTCCATAGGTTTCTTCTAGATTATATGTAAAAGTAGCTGCAGCTAAAATTCACAGTCTTCTTTATTCCATTTATCAAGCTTGCTTATTCTGCAGTAAAGTTCTGGCGCCTCAGTGCAGACTGATACTTGTACAGGCAGAAGAGTAGAAGAGAGGGAGCAAAGCAGATGATGCTCTTCTATATAGTGTACAATATACTTTATATGCAATTTTGGGACTTGTAATGTCTGTTATTTAAAAAAAAAAACATTTAAATTAATTTCTTCTGCCTTTTGCTTACACACTTCAAAACTATTTTTCTTTTGCCTAACATAAACAAAGAGTTATCTGAGAGCAGCATGATGTAGGAGCAGAGATCCTGATTCCAGCCATGTATCACTGTTTTAATTTACCTGCTGCAGATCTAGCAGTTCTCTGAATGCTGAGCTCTTTATAACCCCGCCCACACCACTGACTGGCAGCTTTCTGTGTACACTGTGCATAGGCAGAAAGCTGCCAATCCATGGTGGGGGTGGGTTTATACACTGGTTATTAATATGAAGGATTACATGGAGCAGGTTTACTTATCCTCTAGTGATAGTGATAATCTCCTGCTGATAAAACACTGTTTTTTTACAAAAACTACAGCAAGCAGTCCAGTAAATGACACATCACTGGAATCGGGGTCTCTGCCTCTACATTATGCTACTCTCAAATTAGGTAATAGAAACCTGCTGACATGTTCCCTTTAATAGAAAATGTGCTGTCTGTCAAACTGCATTAAGGCTTTTCGGAGGTTTGTACAGATTTATTGAGCATGAAAGGGTCAGGGTCGCTTACCTTTATACATTTCATTTGCCTGTAATGAAGCTTAGGATATGACTGTATACCATCAGCTCAGTGTAGTATACCGCAAGCTACCAAGGTCCCTCAGCTGGTGATTGCAAGCTTCCAGATTTTAGGCTGTTCCCACCTTAGAAATGTATAAATGTCTGATAGTTGCATGTCTCTCCTCTGAAAACCACAGTTATCCCTAAAAGCAGGACCCCCCAGCATTGCCCTGCCTGCAGATATTGTGAATGGAGATTTGGCCACACACGCCTAATTCTATTTGTTCACGTCTGTAACAACCAAGCACACTTGCGCCAATGTTTTTGAAACTCCATATGTGACATAATGGTGGGGATACACCATTAAAGGAATTCCTCGCTGCTATATACGATAAGTTGAGCTTTTACTTGGGTCCTGTGCTGTGTTAGGCTACTTTCACACTTGCGTCGGTACGGGTCCGTCGCTATGCGTCGGGCCGACGTACCAACGCACGTTGTGAAATTTGTGCACGACGTGGGCAGCGGATGCAGTTTTTCAACGCATCCGCTGCCCATTCTGAAGTCCGGGGAGAAGGGGGCGAAGTTTCGGGCGCACATGCGTGGTAGAAAATGGCGGACGCGACGGACAAAAAACCGTTCACTTGAAAGTTTTTTCGTGCCGACGGTCCGCCAAAACACGACGGATCCGTTGCACGACGGAAGCGACGTGTGGCCATCCGTCGCGATAAGTCGCTAATACAAGTCTATGGGAAAAAAACGCATCCTGCGGGCACATTTGCAGGATCCGTTTTTTTCCCAAAACGACGGATTGCGACGGATTGCTAAAAACGCAAGTGTGAAAGTAGCCTAACAAAAAAATCTATACACCCCTCCGAGTCTGCACACCGCATTATGTTTTTCACACCTGTCTCTTGTTGACAATTTTATGCAGCTGCGTTATGTGCAGGCTCGGACTAGCCCACAGGGTAACAGGGGAATCCTCCGGTGGGCCCTGTGGAGATCTGGGCCCCCAACCCCACTATATGGGCATTATTTGGCATAATTCAATTGATTCACTCTATCCATAAAAAGCAGCATCTCATCATTGATTAACCAAACTACCCAGTTTATTATTATACAGAGTTATAGGTAAATTTGTGAACAAGGGTAGTGTAATATTTGTATGCAGGTGAAAAGTGGGCCCCTAAAGTCAATATTACTGGTGGGCCCTTACCACCCCAGTCCGACACTGGTTATGTGTCCGCTGCAGCCAGTGGCCACTGATGGGTTGCAGCTATTACATTATGTCCAAACAGGAAATAAGAAACTGGTTGAAATGGTCACTTGGTGCCCCCCACTGATGTTGATTAGTGATGAGCCAGTGTACTCATTGCTCGAGTTATACTGAGCACGCTCGGGTGGTCTCCGAGTATTTGTAGCTGCTTGGAGATTTATGGCTGCATGATTTATGGCTGCTAGCCAGCCTGAGTACATGTGGGGGTTGCCTGGTTGCTAGGGAATCCTCACATGTCTTCAATCTGTCTATCAGCTGTAAATCATGCATCTGAGGCAAGGAAAACTAAATCTCCGAGCAGCTACAAATACTCAGAGACCACCCGAGCGTGCTGGGGAAAACCCGAGCAACAAGTATACTCGCTCATCACTAATGTTGATCACAGGGGACTTGCGGTGGGACACATTATTCTTTCCTACAACACCCTCGGCCCATAAGGTTTAACTTGCATAGCAGTAAAGAATGCCTTTAGATCTGTCTACCTAGTGGACTAAAGGTACCTTCACATTAAGCGACGCTGCAGCGATAGCGACAACGATGCCGATCGCTGCAGCGTCGCTGTTTGATCGCTGGAGAGCTGTCACACAGACCGCTCTCCAGCGACCAACGATGCCAAGGCCCCCAGGTAACCAGGGTAAACATTGGGTTGCTAAGCGCAGGGCCACGCTTAGTAACCCGATGTTTACCCTGGTTACCAGCGTAAAATGTAAAAAAAACAAACACTACATACTTACATTCGCGTCCCTCGGCGTCCGCTTCCTGCACTGACTGAGCGCCGACCCTAGCAGCAGAGCGGTGACGTCACCGCTGTGCTGTACTTTCACTTTCACTTTACGGCGCTCAGTCAGTGTGGGAAGCGGACGCCGGGGGATGCGAAGGTGAGTATGTACTGTTTGGTTTTTTTTTTTACATTTTACACTGGTAACCAGGGTAAACATCGGGTTACTAAGCGCGGCCCTGCGCTTAGTAACCCGATGTTTACCCTGGTTACCAGTGTAAAACATCACTGGTATCGTTGCTTTTGGTGTCAAACACGACGATACACGCCGGTCTGACGACCAAATAAAGTTCTGAACTTTGTTCAACGACCAGCGATACCACAGCAGGATCCTGATCGCTGCTGCATGTCAAACTAAACGATATCGCTAGCCAGGACGCTGCAACGTCACGGATCGCTAGCGATATCGTTTAGTGTGAAGGTACCTTAAGACATCTGAATCAGGAAAATGGAACCAAGCCTTGTAAAGACAAATAATATAAATATTGTAGCTATTTAAAGAAAAAAAACGAAATACTTGTTAAGTGATGAGCTTCTACTGTAAGTAGTGGAACCGTTCACATACTAACCTGTGACATGCTGCTTTATTCTTTCAGGACCTTCCAGCCCCTCTTACAGATGAGATTCCAACACAAGATGATACAAAAAATGTTATTGAAGCTCCTGGATCAGAAGAGACAATGAAGATAGCATGGCGCTACCAGAACTTGCCAAAATTCGAGGTACTGTTTTACTTTTTACTTAAGGTGGGTTCAGATTGCGTTTTAGCAGTCCGTTAGACGGACTGTTTTACAACGCGGCATAACCCAGTGTAACGCAGTCTGTTAACTCTGCCATTGAGCTTTATTTCAGGCGCATCGCTAGTGCAGGCCCATAATGGGCATGCGCTAGCGATGTGCCGTCATTGAGTGACGGACCCTGGGACGTGGGCTGCAGCATTTCCAGGTCCGTCACCGCTAGCGCAGATAGAGCATCTGCTAGCTCTATCTGCGCTAGCGCGATGGCAAGTCGGCACTTGCATTAACGCAGCCCGTTTAATGCATGTGTAGAACAGGCTGCATTAACACAATGTGAACCTAGCCTTAGCATTTGTCTAGTTTAAAGAACTAGGGGAGAATTTAGGGAATAATGACTTAAGGTACCTTCACACTAAACGACTTTGCAACGATAACGATAGCGATCCGTGACGTTACAGCGTCCTGGATAGCGATATCGTTGTGTTTGACACGCAGCAGCGATCTGGATCCTGCTGTGATATCGCTAGTCGTTGCTGAAAGCCCAGAACTTTATTTGGTCGTCAGATCGGCGTGTATCGTCATGTTTGACAGAAAAAGCAACGATGCCAGCAATGTTTTACAATGGTAACCAGGGTAAACATCGGGTTACTAAGCGCAGGGCCGCGCTTAGTAACCCGATGTTTACCCTGGTTACCATTGTAAATGTAAAAAAAAAACAGTACATACTCACCTTCTGATGTCTGTCAGGTCCCTGGCCGTCTGCTTCCCGCACTGACTGTGAGCGCCGGAGCTCACAGTCAGTGCGGGAAGCAGACGGCCAGGGACCTGACAGACATCAGAAGGTGAGTATGTACTGTTTTTCTTTTTTTTTACTTTTACGCTGGTAACCACGGTAAACATCGGGTTAGTAAGCGCGGCCCTGCGCTTAGTAACCCGATGTTTACCCTGGTTACAAGCGAACGCATCGCTGGATCGCTGTCACACACAACGATCCAGCGATGACAGCGGGAGATCCAGCGACAAAAGAAAGTTCCAAACGATCTGCTACGACGTACGATTCTCAGCAGGGTTCCTAATCGTATGGATATCGCTGGAACGTCACGGATCGTACCGTCGTAGCGATCAAAGTGCCACTGTGTGACAGTACCCTTACTGTTTTCTTGTTAGACCTTAAGCTGCCCCCTCCCCAGGAGGCCTGGGGCAGAAATGCTATTGTATAAACACTTAAAGCAAACAGGGCTAACAAAAAGCAATTAACATACAAAACACTCATCAAAGGTAGATGGGTCTATAGGGAAGGGTAGGGATGTACAAGCCAAATGGGAATAGGACAATGAGAAATACATACACCCAAAAACAGCATTCAGCGGCAACAACAATCTCCAACTCAGCACATCGACTCCAAGGAGCTAGGAAGTAAAACTTTTACTGGCGAGGAAGAGAAGGTCTAGCCAGATTTTATAGAGAGAGGAAATGACCAGGTCAGGAACAACTGTGAGATGCAGCTTCAAGTTTGTAACCAGCAAAAAAAGGGTTGTTAACCTCTTCAGCACCAAAGGAAATGAAATCCATTTAATATGAAACACAAACACACAGGCTAAATGGAAGAGCTGTGATTCATACAGTGGGGAAAAAAAGTATTTAGTCAGCCACCAATTGTTGCAAGTTCTCCCACTTAAAAAAAAAAAATGAGAGAGGCCTGTAATTGACATCATAGGTAGACCACAACTATGCGAGTCAAAATGAGAAAACAAATCCAGAAAATCACCTTGCCTGATTTGGCAAGATTTATTTTGCAAATTATGGTGGAAAATAAGTATTTGGTCACCTAAAAACATGCAAGATTTCTGGCTCTCACAGACCTGTAACTTCTACTTTAAGAGAATCCTCTGTCCACCACTCCACCACTCATTGCCTGTAGTAATGGCACCTGTTTTAACTTATCAGTATAAAAGACACCTGTCCACAACCTCAAACAGTCACACTCCAAACTCCACTATGGTGAAGACCAAAGAGCTGTTGAAGGACATCAGAAACAAAATTGTAGCCCTGCACCAGGCTGGGAAGACTGAATCTGCAATAGGCAAGCAGCTTGGTGTGATGAACTCAACTGTGGGAGCAATAATGAGAAAATGGAAGACATACAAGACCACTGATAACCTCCCTCGATCTGGGAATGCACACAAGATCTCACCCTGTGGAGTCAAAATGGTCACAAGAACGGTGAGCAAAAATCCCAGAACGACACAGGGAGACCTCGTGAATGACCTGCATAGAGCTGAGACCACTGTAACACAAAGTCTACCATCAGTAACATGCTAAGCCACCAGAGACTCAGATCCTGCAGTGCCAGACGTGTCCCCCTGCTTAAGCCAGTACATGTCCAGGCCTGTCTGAAGCATTTGGATTATCCAGAAGAGTATTGGGAGAATGTCATATGGTCTGATGAAACCAAAGTAGAACTGTTGGGTAGAAACAAAACTCATTGAGTTTGGAGACGACAGAATGCTGAGTTGCATCCAAAGAATACCATACATACTGTGAAGCATGGGGGTGGCAACATCATGCTTTGGGGCTGTTTCTCTGCAAAGGGACCAGGACGACTGATCCGTGTATATGAAAGAATGAATGGGGCCATGTTTCGTGAGATTTTGAGTGAATCCCTCCTTCCATCAGCAAGGGCATTGAAGATGAAACGTGGATGGGTCTTTCAGCATGATAATGATCCCAAGCACACCGCCAGGGCAACAAAGGAGTGGCTTCGTAAGACGCATATTAAGGTTCTGGAGTGGCTTAGCCAGTCTCCAGTGTTATGGTTACCCCAATGACCATGGGAAAAAAATGCAAAACGGACTAGCTCTCGGGTGATGGAAACTAAGGTCGACCGTGACCTGAACCTGACCCAACACTTACAGTAGCCGGGGGATGTACCTACGATGCCCTAGACACCACGCGCCAGCCGGAGATCTAACTACCCCTATAAGAGGAATATACAGGCCTGCCTTACCTCCAGTGAGGAACCCCAAAAGATGATAGTAGGCCCCCACAGATATTGACGGTGAGTTCAGAGGAAATGACATACGTAGGATGAACAGCAGATTTAGCACAGTGAGGTCCGCTTACTAGATAGCAGAAGGACAGGAAAGAGTTACTTCACGGTCGACCTAAAAATCACTATTCAAAAACACCATCCAGAAATTACTTTAAACTCCAGTGACAACTCATGCCACTGGAGTAGTAATTTTCTGTCCACAAGAGCTTCCAGCACTGAAGAGTCACATTGCAGATAGCTGGACAAAAATAGCAAAACAAGAAACAAAATTCAACTTAGCTGAACTGGAACTTGAGGCAGGTGAATGCAACAGAATGCTACTAGCACATTGTTGGCCGGCATGTGACTAACAGCCAAGCAGCCTTAAATAGGAAACTCCCCAAGAGGGTGGCGACAGGTAAACAGAGATGGAGGAAGGCACATAAGAGACACTACCATAACAGACCACCGGGGGAGCCCACAAACCGAATTCACAACAGTACCCCCCCCTTAAGGAGGGGGCACCGAACCCTCACCAGAACCACCAGGGCGACCTGGATGAGCACTATGAAATGCACGAACCAAATCGGGAGCATGAACATCGGATGCTGTCACCCAAGAATTATCCTCCTGGCCATAACCTTTCCACTTAACCAGATACTGAAGTTTCTGTCTGGAAACACGGGAGTCCAAGATCTTTTCCACCACATACTCCAATTCACCCTCAACCAACACAGGAGCAGGTGGATCAGCAGAAGGAACAACCGGTACCTCATACCTCCGCAATAATGACCGATGGAAAACATTATGGATATTAAAAGATGCTGGGAGGTCCAAACGAAAGGACACAGGATTAAGAACCTCCAGAATCCTATAAGGGCCGATAAACCGAGGCTTAAACTTAGGAGACGAGACCTTCATAGGAACAAATCGAGAAGACAGCCACACCAGGTCCCCAACACAAAGACGAGGACCAATACGCCGATGACGATTAGTGAACTGTTGAGTCTTCTCCTGGGACAACTTCAGATTGTCCACAACCTGTCCCCAAATCTGATGCATCCTATCAACCACAGCATCCACTCCAGGACAATCCGAAGACTCCAATTGACCGGACGAAAACCGAGGGTGAAACCCTGAATTACAAAAAAATGGAGAAACCAAAGTGGCAGAACTAGCCCGATTGTTAAGGGCAAACTCTGCCAATGGCAAAAAGTCAAGCCAATCATCCTGATCAGCGGACACAAAACACCTCAAGTAAGTCTCCAAGGTCTGATTAGTACGCTCAGTCTGGCCATTAGTCTGAGGATGGAATGCAGACGAAAAAGACAAATCGATACCCATCCTGGCACAGAACGTCCGCCAAAATCTAGACACAAACTGAGTACCCCTGTCAGACACTATATTCTCAGGAATACCATGCAAACGCACCACATTCTGAAAAAATAGAGGAACCAACTCAGAGGAGGAGGGCAATTTGGGTAAAGGTACCAAATGAACCATCTTGGAAAAACGGTCACAAATCACCCAGATGACAGACATCCTACGAGAAACCGGAAGGTCAGAAATAAAGTCCATAGAGATGTGCGTCCAAGGCCTCTTAGGAATAGGCAAGGGCAACAACAACCCACTGGCCCTAGAACAGCAGGGCTTGGCCCGAGCACAAACATCACAAGACTGCACAAACATGCGCACATCTCGAGACAAAGAAGGCCACCAGAAGGACCTAGACACCAAATCCCTGGTGCCAAAAATTCCAGGATGACCTGTCAACGCGGAAGAATGAACCTCCGAGATAACTCTACTGGTCCAATCATCAGGGACAAACAGTCTACCAGGCGGACAGCGATCAGGCCTATCCACCTGAAACTCCTGCAAAGAACGCCGCAGGTCTGGGGAGACAGCTGACAATATCACCCCATCCTTCAGGATGCCGGTAGGTTCGGAATCACCAGGCGAGTCAGGCTCAAAACTCCTAGAGAGGGCATCCGCCCTCACATTCTTGGACCCAGGCAGATATGACACCACAAAGTTAAATCGGGAGAAAAACAACGACCAGCGCGCCTGTCTAGGATTCAGACGCCTGGCCGACTCAAGATAAATTAGATTCTTGTGGTCAGTGAGGACCACCACCTGGTGTCTAGCACCCTCAAGCCAATGACGCCACTCCTCAAACGCCCACTTCATGGCCAGAAGTTCCCGATTTCCCACATCATAATTTCGCTCAGCGGGCGAAAACTTTCGGGAGAAAAACGCACATGGTCTCATTACTGAGCAGTCAGGATCTTTCTGCGACAAAACTGCACCTGCTCCGATCTCCGAAGCATCCACCTCAACCTGGAACGGAAGTAACACATCAGGTTGGCGCAACACAGGAGCGGAAGAAAAGCGGCGCTTAAGCTCTTGAAAGGCCTCCACAGCCGCAGAGGACCAATTAGCAACATCAGCACCCTTTTTGGTCAAATCAGTCAAAGGTTTAGCAATGGCAGAAAAACCCGCTATAAATCGGCGATAGAAATTAGCAAAACCCAAGAACTTTTGCAGACTCTTCAAAGAAGTAGGTTGCATCCAATCACAAATAGCCTGGACCTTGACAGGGTCCATCTCCATAGATGAAGGGGAAAAAATATATCCCAAAAAGGAAATTCTCTGAACTCCAAAACTACACTTTGAGCCCTTTACAAAAAGAGAATTAGCTCGCAAAACCTGAAAAACTCTCCTGACCTGTTGAACGTGAGATTCCCAGTCCTCCGAAAAAACAAGAATATCATCCAAATACACAATCATAAACTTATCCAGATATTCACGGAAAATATCGTGCATAAAGGACTGAAAAACGGAAGGGGCATTTGCGAGACCGAAAGGCATTACCAAATACTCAAAATGGCCTTCAGGCGTATTAAATGCGGTCTTCCACTCATCCCCCTGCTTAATCCGCACCAAATTATACGCACCACGTAGATCGATCTTAGTGAACCACTTAGCCCCCTTTATACGAGCAAACAGATCAGTCAGTAAAGGTAACGGGTACTGGTATTTAACTGTAATCTTATTCAAAAGTCGATAGTCGATACAAGGTCTCAATGAACCATCCTTTTTACCTACAAAGAAAAATCCTGCCCCTAGTGGAGACAACGAGGGGCGAATATGACCCTTTTCCAAGGATTCTCTGATATACTCCCGCATAGCAGTATGTTCAGGTACAGACAAATTAAACAAGCGACCCTTAGGAAACTTACTACCGGGGATCAATTCAATAGCGCAGTCACACTCTCTGTGGGGAGGGAGAGAATCAACTTTAGGCTCTTGAAAGACATCATAAAAATCTGACAGAAATGCTGGGATCTCAGAGGGAGTAGATGAAGAAATAGGAACCAAAGGTGCATCCCCATGAATACCCCAACATCCCCAGCTCAACACAGACATAGATTTCCAGTCCAAGACGGGATTATGAATCTGTAACCATGGTAATCCAAGCACTAAGACATCATGTAGGTTATATAATACAAGGAAACGAATAATCTCCTGATGGTCTGGGGTAAGACGCATAGTCACTTGTGTCCAATATTGTGGTTTATTGCTAGCCAAAGGTGTAGAATCAATACCCTTCAGGGGAATAGAAACTTCCAACGGCTCCAAATCAAACCCACAACGCTTGGCAAAGGACCAATCCATGAGACTCAGAGCGGCGCCAGAATCCACATAAGCATTCACAGTCACAGATGATAAGGTACAAATCAATGTCACGGACAAAAGAAATTTTGACTGCAAGGTACCTGTAGAAAAAGATTTATCAACCTTTTTATCAACCTTATTTATACGTTTAGAGCATGCTGATATAACATGAGCTGGATCTCCACAGTAGAAGCACAATCCATTTTTGCGCCTGTAATTTTGACGTTCGCCTCTAGACAAAACACGATCGCATTGCATATGCTCCAATGCCTTTTCAGAGGTCACCGCCAAATGGTGCACAGGTCTTTGCTCAGAAGACACCGCCATATGGTGCACAGGTTTTTGCTCAGAAGATACCGCCATATGGTGCACAGATTCTTCCTCAGAAGACCCCGCCATATGGTGCACAGATTTGCGCTCCCGCAAACGCCGATCAATCTGGATAGCCAATTTCATGGCATCATTCAGACCTGTAGGCACAGGGAACCCCACCATGACATCCTTCACGGCATCAGAGAGACCTTCTCTGAAATTAGCTGCTAAAGCGCACTCATTCCATTTAGTAAGCACCGACCATTTACGGAATTTCTGGCAGTATATCTCAGCTTCATCTTGCCCTTGGGAAAGAGCTATCAAGGCTTTCTCAGCCAAAATCTCCAAATTAGGTTCTTCATAAAGCAACCCCAAAGCCTGAAAAAACGCATCTACATTTAACAACGCAGGATCCCCTGGCGATAATGCAAATGCCCAACTTTGTGGGTCGCCGCGCAGTAGAGAGATAACAATTTTAACTTGTTGAGTCTGATCACCAGCAGAGTGAGATCTCAGAGACAAAAACAATTTGCAATTTTCTCTGAAACTCAAAAACCGGGATCTGTCTCCGGTAAAGTATTCAGGCAGAGGAATCTTAGGTTCAGACATTGGAGCACGTATAACAAAATCTTGTAGGTTCTGTACTTTTGTCGCAAGGTTATTCAAACCCGCAACTAAACTCTGTGGATCCATGTTTCAGATGGGTGTAACCCAAGCATTCAGAGGTTAAGAGGAGAGGAGAAAAAAAAAAGGCTGAAGACTGCAGTTTAAGCAAGGAATACAAATGATCCAACTAAGGTGCACTTTCAAACACAGAAAAAAAAACCTTTTCTTCTCCTTCCTACTTTAGTGCATATTTTAACACATAGATTTTTTATATGGCCGGCCAAACTGTTATGGTTACCCCAATGACCATGGGAAAAAAATGCAAAACGGACTAGCTCTCGGGTGATGGAAACTAAGGTCGACCGTGACCTGAACCTGACCCAACACTTACAGTAGCCGGGGGATGTACCTACGATGCCCTAGACACCACGCGCCAGCCGGAGATCTAACTACCCCTATAAGAGGAACATACAGGCCTGCCTTACCTCCAGTGAGGAACCCCAAAAAATGATAGTAGGCCCCCACAGATATTGACGGTGAGTTCAGAGGAAATGACATACTACGTAGGATGAACAGCAGATTTAGCACAGTGAGGTCCGCTTACTAGATAGCAGAAGGACAGGAAAGTGTTACTTCACGGTCGACCTAAAAATCACTATTCAAAAACACCATCCAGAAATTACTTTAAACTCCAGTGACAACTCATGCCACTGGAGTAGTAATTTTCTGTCCACAAGAGCTTCCAGCACTGAAGAGTCACATTGCAGATAGCTGGACAAAAATAGCAAAACAAGAAACAAAATTCAACTTAGCTGAACTGGAACTTGAGGCAGGTGAATGCAACAGAATGCTACTAGCACATTGTTGGCCGGCATGTGACTAACAGCCAAGCAGCCTTAAATAGGAAACTCCCCAAGAGGGTGGCGACAGGTAAACAGAGATGGAGGAAGGCACATAAGAGACACTACCATAACAGACCACCGGGGGAGCCCACAAACCGAATTCACAACAGTACCCCCCCCTTAAGGAGGGGGCACCGAACCCTCACCAGAACCACCAGGGCGACCTGGATGAGCACTATGAAATGCACGAACCAAATCGGGAGCATGAACATCGGATGCTGTCACCCAAGAATTATCCTCCTGGCCATAACCTTTCCACTTAACCAGATACTGAAGTTTCTGTCTGGAAACACGGGAGTCCAAGATCTTTTCCACCACATACTCCAATTCACCCTCAACCAACACAGGAGCAGGTGGATCAGCAGAAGGAACAACCGGTACCTCATACCTCCGCAATAATGACCGATGGAAAACATTATGGATATTAAAAGATGCTGGGAGGTCCAAACGAAAGGACACAGGATTAAGAACCTCCAGAATCCTATAAGGGCCGATAAACCGAGGCTTAAACTTAGGAGACGAGACCTTCATAGGAACAAATCGAGAAGACAGCCACACCAGGTCCCCAACACAAAGACGAGGACCAATACGCCGATGACGATTAGTGAACTGTTGAGTCTTCTCCTGGGACAACTTCAGATTGTCCACAACCTGTCCCCAAATCTGATGCATCCTATCAACCACAGCATCCACTCCAGGACAATCCGAAGACTCCAATTGACCGGACGAAAACCGAGGGTGAAACCCTGAATTACAAAAAAATGGAGAAACCAAAGTGGCAGAACTAGCCCGATTGTTAAGGGCAAACTCTGCCAATGGCAAAAAGTCAAGCCAATCATCCTGATCAGCGGACACAAAACACCTCAAGTAAGTCTCCAAGGTCTGATTAGTACGCTCAGTCTGGCCATTAGTCTGAGGATGGAATGCAGACGAAAAAGACAAATCGATACCCATCCTGGCACAGAACGTCCGCCAAAATCTAGACACAAACTGAGTACCCCTGTCAGACACTATATTCTCAGGAATACCATGCAAACGCACCACATTCTGAAAAAATAGAGGAACCAACTCAGAGGAGGAGGGCAATTTGGGTAAAGGTACCAAATGAACCATCTTGGAAAAACGGTCACAAATCACCCAGATGACAGACATCCTACGAGAAACCGGAAGGTCAGAAATAAAGTCCATAGAGATGTGCGTCCAAGGCCTCTTAGGAATAGGCAAGGGCAACAACAACCCACTGGCCCTAGAACAGCAGGGCTTGGCCCGAGCACAAACATCACAAGACTGCACAAACATGCGCACATCTCGAGACAAAGAAGGCCACCAGAAGGACCTAGACACCAAATCCCTGGTGCCAAAAATTCCAGGATGACCTGTCAACGCGGAAGAATGAACCTCCGAGATAACTCTACTGGTCCAATCATCAGGGACAAACAGTCTACCAGGCGGACAGCGATCAGGCCTATCCACCTGAAACTCCTGCAAAGAACGCCGCAGGTCTGGGGAGACAGCTGACAATATCACCCCATCCTTCAGGATGCCGGTAGGTTCGGAATCACCAGGCGAGTCAGGCTCAAAACTCCTAGAGAGGGCATCCGCCCTCACATTCTTGGACCCAGGCAGATATGACACCACAAAGTTAAATCGGGAGAAAAACAACGACCAGCGCGCCTGTCTAGGATTCAGACGCCTGGCCGACTCAAGATAAATTAGATTCTTGTGGTCAGTGAGGACCACCACCTGGTGTCTAGCACCCTCAAGCCAATGACGCCACTCCTCAAACGCCCACTTCATGGCCAGAAGTTCCCGATTTCCCACATCATAATTTCGCTCAGCGGGCGAAAACTTTCGGGAGAAAAACGCACATGGTCTCATTACTGAGCAGTCAGGATCTTTCTGCGACAAAACTGCACCTGCTCCGATCTCCGAAGCATCCACCTCAACCTGGAACGGAAGTAACACATCAGGTTGGCGCAACACAGGAGCGGAAGAAAAGCGGCGCTTAAGCTCTTGAAAGGCCTCCACAGCCGCAGAGGACCAATTAGCAACATCAGCACCCTTTTTGGTCAAATCAGTCAAAGGTTTAGCAATGGCAGAAAAACCCGCTATAAATCGGCGATAGAAATTAGCAAAACCCAAGAACTTTTGCAGACTCTTCAAAGAAGTAGGTTGCATCCAATCACAAATAGCCTGGACCTTGACAGGGTCCATCTCCATAGATGAAGGGGAAAAAATATATCCCAAAAAGGAAATTCTCTGAACTCCAAAACTACACTTTGAGCCCTTTACAAAAAGAGAATTAGCTCGCAAAACCTGAAAAACTCTCCTGACCTGTTGAACGTGAGATTCCCAGTCCTCCGAAAAAACAAGAATATCATCCAAATACACAATCATAAACTTATCCAGATATTCACGGAAAATATCGTGCATAAAGGACTGAAAAACGGAAGGGGCATTTGCGAGACCGAAAGGCATTACCAAATACTCAAAATGGCCTTCAGGCGTATTAAATGCGGTCTTCCACTCATCCCCCTGCTTAATCCGCACCAAATTATACGCACCACGTAGATCGATCTTAGTGAACCACTTCGCCCCCTTTATGCGAGCAAAAAGATCAGTCAGTAAAGGTAACGGGTACTGGTATTTAACAGTAATCTTATTCAGAAGTCGATAGTCGATACAAGGTCTCAATGAACCATCCTTTTTACCTACAAAGAAAAATCCTGCCCCTAGTGGAGACAACGAGGGGCGAATATGACCCTTTTCCAAGGATTCTCTGATATACTCCCGCATAGCAGTATGTTCAGGTACAGACAAATTAAACAAGCGACCCTTAGGAAACTTACTACCGGGGATCAATTCAATAGCGCAGTCACACTCTCTGTGGGGAGGGAGAGAATCAACTTTAGGCTCTTGAAAGACATCATAAAAATCTGACAGAAATGCTGGGATCTCAGAGGGAGTAGATGAAGAAATAGGAACCAAAGGTGCATCCCCATGAATACCCCAACATCCCCAGCTCAACACAGACATAGATTTCCAGTCCAAGACGGGATTATGAATCTGTAACCATGGTAATCCAAGCACTAAGACATCATGTAGGTTATATAATACAAGGAAACGAATAATCTCCTGATGGTCTGGGGTAAGACGCATAGTCACTTGTGTCCAATATTGTGGTTTATTGCTAGCCAAAGGTGTAGAATCAATACCCTTCAGGGGAATAGAAACTTCCAACGGCTCCAAATCAAACCCACAACGCTTGGCAAAGGACCAATCCATGAG